>NC_050602.1:18611250-18948125 GCF_013368585.1 Megalops cyprinoides | reverse complement strand
GACCAGGGGGTTGATCCCCGAGGAGACGTAGCCCACCCAGACGAAGATCTCCATCAGCCTGCCCACCAGGTGCTCGTCGCAGGTGTGGCAGACGGCCGAGATCACGTTGGTGATGAAGAAGGGGCACCACATGACCACAAAGAGCAGGAAGACGATGCCCAGCACTTTGGAGGCCCGCTGCTCATTGCTGAGGTTCTGCATGGACTTCTTGCCCATGGTGGACATCCTGCGGACAGGAACCTCCTCACCCATGATGGGATTCGTCTGGCTCATTACCCTGTCCCTGCTGGGGCCGTCCAGCATGGCTGCCTTCTCTGGCGAGGAGATCGAGGGCCGCTCCTTCTGGAAGACGGTGGACACCGCCGAGCTGTTGAAGCGCTGCGACGCCTTGAACTTGAGCAGGTAGACCTTCTTCCGCAGTACCTGGATGGTCAGCAGGTAGATCACCATCATGATAGTCAGTGGGACGAAGAAGGCTGCCAAAGAGCCGAACAGGATGAAGTCCTTGAAGCAGTCGGGCTTCAGCAGACAGGTGTGGTGGTTGTTGAATGTTCTCGTCCTGGTGTTCTTTAGGCCTTTGATGGGGATGGATATAGCAATACCTGCAAAAGAGCAAAGCAACATTAACCTGTTTTTTTGTTTTTGTGGTCCTATTCTTCCTTTATAAAGTGGATTTTTTTTATATAAAAGTCATTACAAGGAATTAAAGTTAACCTTCTATACCATCAAGCCAGATTGGAAGCACACTAGCTATTACACCCTAAAGGACTTCTGATTTCTCAGTAATTCAAGATCCCTCAAATGTTCTTTTTTACGAGACTGTTGGCTGAGTTTAATGAATTGTAGAAATAAAATCTCCCTTCTGCAGTTTGTGTTAAGCCACAGGCGCGTAAAATATTCAACAGACTATTTCCCTGTTTTCACAGTCACAGATAATGGTCAGACAGTGTCCCTATAGGGCACAGAAAATTACAAAAAGCTGTTACACCTGGAAGTTTATCAACTGTGTGTCCCTAACAATGATAAATTAGTCACTCTATTTGCAGATTCCCTGGCTGGCACTGGTGATGTCCCACTGTCCTGTAGACACCATCATCTGGTTACGCTCACTAAAACTGTTTGGACATAAGAGCAAATGGGGATAGTTGGCTCCCATTGTGAAAGCTGGAATACCTTGTGTACAGGGTCAGCTCTGAGGAGAGCGTGTTTAAGGGCTCCTGATATTCATCTTAGTGCTGGAGTCAATTACTGCGCCAATGCTGCGTCTCAAAGCCAGACCAGTGAAATTGCTGAATAGATGTTAGCAAGTAAAAATTGCAGGCTGTTTGAATTCATTTCCCCCCAAGGCCAGAATGTAACGGGTGCAATGACCTGTTCACTGCACTGATGATGTGCTTGAAGGGTATTAATGCTTGTATAATAGGAGCCGGGGAGCTGTTTTAAAGAGGCCTTAAGATGAGGCCTAACACATGCATGTCTAATAACTATCTCCCCTGAAGTCTCTTCTATCAAAATTCATAGTGTATTGTCTGGCTTTATTTTCCTTTGCCCCCTTTAACCTTGGGTCAGCTGTAAAAGTTAAATAAGTTCATAGCAGCGATCAGACTTCTGGCTTATGCTCTCTTTCTGTTTGCTGAAAAAAAGGATTGCTTCTTTGCTAAACAATTTTGAATCATCCTTATGTGACTTGTGTGTTTATGTAAGGAACCAATACTTTTGGAGTAATCTTGAATCATAACATGCCATGAGACTTTGACGATGGTATCGATGCAATAAGGTTATTGGAGGTTTAAGTCTAGTCCTTTTTTCCATCTTTATCTGTGTCCAGGGAAGATCTCTTAGCAATGAAGAATTTATGAACTCAGAATGGTTCCTGCCCCTAAGAGAGACCACACGTTTTTTATTTGTCCTACATTTTGGATTGCACCCTATATCACACAGGTTACAAGGGCATCCATGTAAAATGAGAGCTGTAAAAAGACCACCCGGTCTTTTCCGGTTTTATCATTGGTCCTCCGCTAAGTTCACCCTGTACGGCCCCCCCTGGAGCCATACAAGCATCCCGTTTAAAAAAGCTCTGGTTCTGGAGATCTCATTTCCTCCTCCGCTCTTCAGGGTGTAAATCAGTGCCAGGGCCGATGACTCCCAGGCTTCACCACACAGGTCACCTCCTTAAGCACCTCCGCCATGCCGTATGACCAGGGTGAAATATTGCTTGGCTTAGTCTAGTAATTGAAGGCCTGCAGTCATTTCAGGACTTCTGTTCTCTTTCCCCTCCTCTTAAGCCAAGGAATAAATGTTGGAGAGCGGAGACAGAAGCTCCCTGCTTCACTCCTCTGCCATAACCAGTGCTAATATCCTTGTGCATTTCAGTTCACTTTACATTACATTATTGTCATTTAGCAGACACTCTCATCCAGAGTGACTTACATAGGTTACAATTTTTTACTTGTTATCCCTTTGAACAGCTGGATATTTACTGAGGCAATTGTGGGTTAAGCACCTTGCCCAGGGGTACAGCAGCAGTGCCCAGTGGGGAATCGAACCAGCAACCTTTCAGGTACACTGCCACCCCATTTACAGAAATATAAGAGCCACACAGCCTCAATGCCCATGCATATTTCAGTATGTTTACAGGTATATGTGAACTATATAGTCTCAACACTTGCATTTATTTGCACTTCTTGACAGATGTTATACATTTGCTTATGGTAATGCCCACATGCACATCAGTTTGTTATCTGATGGTAATGGCCACGTGCATTTGAATATGCTTACCAATAGATATTAGCCACACGGCAGCTATTTTGGTCATGGCCTTGGCGCGAGATTTGTACTGGCTGTGCTGGATGGGCTTTTTGATGGCGATGTAGCGGTCCAGGGAGATGGCGCACAGGTGCATGATGGAGGAGGTGGAGAACAAGACGTCCAGAAAGAGCCAGATGGGACAGAGGAACTCTGGCAGGGGCCACCCCGAATCTGAGACACAGAAAGAGAGCGAGAGAAGACGGCGAGTGTGAACGACGAGCAAAATGTTTACAGCAACACTTCATTGACAATGAAGAGAGAGAGTGTAGTGTTTACTGCAAATTCACAGTGGCACAGTGGTGGTAGTGTGGTGCAGAGGTAAGGAGCAGGGATCATAACCCAAAGGTTGGCAGTCTGACCCCCTACTTGTGGCATAGCTGAATTGCCTCAGTGAATATTCACCTGTATAAGGGATGAAAACTAAGCTGTGAAAGTAGAAAGTAACTCTGGATGGGAGTATCTGCTAAGCACATGTAATAATAGTAATGTAGCGTGAAAGAGAGGATGTGTAGTACTGTGACACGTGATTCACTGAGACAATGAAAAAAAGCACATGTGAAATGTTAACCACAAACATGTCAGTAATAATGATGGCGCCAATGCCTTGACATGGCTGTGGTTTCTGGGCATCTGAAATAAATTCATAAGAATTCTCCATTGCAACAAATCTTTTATGAAAAGCACTAGTATGAAAATGAATTGTGCAAGTTGAGTTTAGTGTCTTTAAAGCCTGAATTCAATTGATATTTGTCTTCATTGACAAACACATTCTTATGGAAGTATAATCTAATACAATAAATGCAAAAAATGCAGTTGTTTCAATTTGAATTTCAGCAGTATGGCTGGTTCATTAAAATCCAGGCCAGTTTATTTTTCTATACTAGCATTAAATCATTTAATGCTGGTATATTTGAGATGATTGCCTAAACAATTACCAAATGGAACATTGTCAATAAAGTTTTCACTTATTTCATAAATGCAGTACATAAGTAACATTTATAGCCATATTAACATGTATTTAAGTAATTAAGTATATATAATCTGAGTTTTAAAATATTGTGCTAAGGAAAATGTGCAAATAAAGCTAATAGCTTTTTATCAATTTTTTTTAATGTCTTTATCAATCCTTTAAAATGAAAATGACTGTTTGCATGGAAACAGCACAAGAGGATTATGTAAAATATTAAGGGATTAAAATCATCTGATGTTAAGATCCTGTTCATTTCATATGTCACGATTGCAAACAAGATTTATTGGAAAACAGCCACAGCTGCGACTTTAAAGAGCTGAAAACTCTGCAGTCGGAAAACTAGATGTCATTTCACTTCAGCGCCTTGGGAAAATATTTTATTTTCAGTCCAGGGAGTAACAATAAGATCAGAGGAAAATGGAGGCTTGGACAGAGAATAATGCAATGGATGATGATCCATGCAAATTGTTGTTTTGTTCACTTTATGTGTTAATTAATTTGTCAGAGTTGCTTCTGCATTAAAATAGGAAAATGAATCATGATATGAATATCAGGTTCACAAATCAGGTTTAGAAATAAAGGTGGTGACACCAGAGAGTTTATCTGAGCTGTCCTCTGTCAGTGTTGATGGTGGCGAATGCTTTTATGATTTGTGCAAGCAGTTTCCACTTTTTGTCAGTATATTTGTCACTGGAATCTTGAGAATAAATTCTATGCTTTTCCCAAGTTTTTACTGTATATTTTTAGTATGGTCTTTTAGTATTTTACATTCAATAATACAGTTTGTGTAGTTGATTAACTGAGAAAATTTAACCTAAGTGAATGTTTTTAGTCTCATTAAGATTTGAATATTGTCACTTCACACATTCTTCAGGTCACACATCAAACAAGAGAGAAATTATTCAGTCAGATACTCAGCTGATTGTCTCTGCTGACACTCATCACGGTTAAGAGGCAATCTATTATCCTGCATAGCATAGTACAGCACTGTAAATAAGCATTGCTGTAGAGTGTTTCACTAAAATTAAGCATCGCTGTAGAGCATTTAACTTTAATTAAGCATCACTGTAGAGCATTAATTGAGCATCGCTGGTGGAAGGTGTTTTGCAATTAAGCATCTCAGTAGAGAGGTTTGCTGTAATTAAGCATCGTTGTAGAGTGCTTCACTCCAATTAAGCATCGCTGTAAAGAGGCCTGCTGTTAGTAAGCAGTACAGCAGATCATTTCTTTGTAATAACACATTGCTGTGGAGTGGCTTGCTGTAATTATGCTTTGCTGTGTTTCACTGTAATGATGTATTGCAGTAGAGTGGTTTGCTGTAATTAAGCATTACTGTAGAGGGTTTCACTGCAACTATGCATTGCTGCAGAGAGGTTCAGTGTAATTAAGCATCGCTGTGGGTAGGAGGGGTAGCATGAGACAGTGTGAAGCAGAACTGTGTCATCACGCTTTGGGGCACAGCGGGGATGATGCAGGCGGAGAAACCCCATTCTTTTTCATTAGAGACCAGCTGTCAGAGGCTGTCTGCATCTTGTGATGTGCTTTGAGGTGAAGAATCAAATTGATTTTACTTTTCGGAGCTCCCTGGACTCTCGCAGGCCAAGAACAGCTGGATTGAAATGAGGTCCAGAAGGCTTAGACAGTGACAAGCTCTTCACGGGTAATGGCGACAGGCCCCCGAAATTGATGAGGAGAGCCGCGTCTCTGGAGGGTTTCGAAAATGGAATTGAAGCGATACGCGAAGAATGAGTTGACTTGTTGTGTGGAATTTAAGCCGGAGCGTTTGAGATTTATCGTGCCGTATCATTAGCCTGGCACCTTGAGTGCCTGCCGCTCCTGAATGATGGCTAACACAAGACTGGGATTGATTTTCCCTCCTGTAGAGTCACAAAATCAGAGATAAATTAGTCCGGTGCTCCTGGTCTCATTCAGTGGCAGTCTATCACCCTCTACAGAGCAGTGGCGCCCCAACAGTCGGCCGAGACCCACTGATTGTTCATGGCAAGGGCTGCGGTGAATCATGACATACATGTCAAGAACATGGTATTCCCCTTCCAAAGATAATAATTATTAATTATTACATTAATCGTTCTAAACACTGCTCTGGTTAGTGTTCATGCAAATATTTGGACAAACTGTTATATATATAAATATATATATATAAATATATATATATTTGATTTTAATAAGAGATGGCTAAAAAAAGTAGTCATTCAGTAAGTGGGTTGGGGGCTTGGAAAGTTTGGAAGTCCTTGGTATAAAGACTGTGGAGCAGGATGCAATGCCACTGCTAATATCTATGTGTTATTTAGGCTGTAGTGACATTGGTGTTGTTTGGTTCCCATGATTGTGCTAAATGAAAATGACTGGATCAATGAGAATCATTAAGAAGATAAGCTTTTTGTTCTTGTATAACAATTTAACTTGGGCATTTTTGCTCGGACAATGTGTTACTGTTCAAGACTCTTTTACGATGTAAAAGTTGCCCCTCTGTATTATATTTATTTCCACAGTTGTAATTCCTCACTGTCACCTGACACAAAATGGTTAGCGCTGAAGGTTCAGTAGTGAGGTTTTACCATTTGGATACATAACGCATTCCCTTCACATGTTGCCATGTTGCAATTGATTGTGTTTTTTTTTTCCATACCAGGAAGACAGCATGTTCATCTGTTTCTTTGTTTCTCTGTCTGAGAGCATTCCATTAAGGTATAAATAGGTCATTCCATTGCGTTTCATTCGCATCAGCAGCAATTTGTTACCACAAGATGGGAAAATGTCAAAAAAGACACAGAGAAAGAGATTACTTCTTTCCACACAAGGCACGGGGTAGGAAGCTGTTCTATTTGGGGAGTCCAAGAGCAACAGCACTGATACCCGCTGCATGGGGGGGGGCTATCGTCTCGTGAGCGTGTCCCAACACGTCAGAGGGACTTTGGAAAAGGTTGCTTATTTTTTTCTCAAAATGCAATAATGGCAGTGAGTGATGGCTGTCACTACTGACTGTGTTCGTTTTATAAATGAAATATGCCCGCTTCACTAACATGGCTACTAAAGAACAATTTTCCATTCTATACCGAGGGAATATACCACTTTTGTGTAATGAACTAACGAACAAACACAACAAATGCTGTTTCCTTTCAAGTTACCTCTTGGAGAGTGGTTATACTGTGAAACAGACATACAGGATTCATGCATGTTCTCTGCACATGTTTCTCACATCAGACTGGTCAACTTCAAAGGTCAGTTTAATCAAATAATAAAAGGAGCAGGTGAGTAAATGTCTGATGTGTCTTTAAAAACTCTTTTGTTCTTCTTGTTAAAATCGGGGAGAGTTTATTCATCCATTGAGAATTTGGCTGTTATTAAAGTTTAAGCCTAATATTCTAAACATGGAGAAAAATAGCCTGGTGGTTGCCAGGTGGTTGCCACATGCAGGCACAGCTTAGAAATTCCAATGTGAGGATGTTAGCTCTGCTGACATTGTATGTCATCACTCATGAACCATTGTTCCACGGTTTATATTTCCAGGTTTCTGTCTGTTTGCTGTTAGTTTTCCCTCACAAAACCGACTGAGACGGTAAGATCAATGAACTCAATGAGAATAAGCATTCAGCCATTAGGCCCATTCAGGTCCTTCTCTGGAAGAACGCAGCAAAATCTTCTTTTTGAAATTTTGAATCAGTAATTCTTTCTTTTGTAAATATTGTAGTAGTATTTATATACCTTAAAGTGATGCATTAATTATTCATTCTACCCACTGCAAGACATGTAAGGTTCCAGCAGCCTTCTAGGTATTGATTCCACACACAGCAAGGATATGATTAGAAACTGTAAATCTCTGTAAAGTCTCACATCTGCTCATTTCCTGCCCTGTTTAACTGACATTAAAAATTTCAGGAGGTCTGATTCCAGAATGTGATAGACATAATTTTCATATATGGAAATATAACATTCCTGTTATTTCTTAAAGCAAGAATATTTGAACATATTTCGACACTGGATTTCTCAGCGTCTAGCATATCTGAGCATATTTTTGGGGTCTGTTGAATATCTCTTCCATTTATTATTTTCATAACTGTTTTAGGTTTGGCTTTTATATATTTGCACTTTTCACTCTACATAAAAACAAAGAAGTCCTCCAATGGCTCTGTAAGAACTGGTGAAGTTATAGGCAAGTTACAGTTCAGAGATAAGTAAGAGCTCACTGTATAACATTGGTTTAAATATATTACTTGTGAGACTCCCATATACTTACATATACTTACATATACTAAAGTTTCATTACATCCATATAAGCTGTGTGACAATGTTTTAACAGTAAATTGCATTTACAATACACAACGGAAGTGTAGAAAGCTACTTTTCAGTCTCCTCTCCTCAATGGATGAAAAAGTAATGGAATAGCCTTGGCCTGCACATTTTTCCATGTTCAGAAGTTTCATTTTTGTCTGTACTAAATGTGAAAGGAAACCCTTGCATTCTTCGCACAGGTGTGTAGAAGAATTAAAGAACACAGCTAGAGAGTTTCCATTTGGAGAGCTGGACACTCTGCCAGTCTGTGTAAAGCTATACTTTATTTATTTTAACGCTTTCAAGATTCTGTGTGCGGAGACTGCCTTCCTTCACAAGAAATCTTTTGAGACAAATCTTTCATTTGAACATACAGTGCCCTCCATATTTATTTATGTCCCTGATTAAATAGGGAAAAAACTTGAGGAATATGTATATTGTATTATTTTTTCTGTTTTAATTTTAATAGGTTTTATTGTAATTATTTAAACTTTATGGCATTTCCCTGATAATATTGCTCATATTGTTCACAAATAATGTATTTTATTCCAGAAACTGAGGATAATGTCGTATTCAGTCAAGCAATTATCCAGTTTGTGGAGAGCTTCTTTTATAGAAAGCTGGATCCAAAATGTAATTTCATGGCTATATGGACAATAAGCAGCTCTTTTTCTTTGCATTTTTTCATCCAATCCAAGGAGTCAAGTGTGTTGGGATATGCTTTGGGCTTTACACCATCAAGAGCCTAAACCAGCAGAGAGGGATGTGTTTTTAAATGTATTAATGTTTATGTATGTTGAGTGAATGTGTGTGTTCGCAGATTACTGTAATTGCATACTTGAATATGTGTGTATTCGTGCATGCAGGAGTGTGTGTGTGAGTGCATGAGCGATTGTGTGTACATGTGTGTGTCAGAATGAGAGAATAAAAGTGCAAAGTTGTTGTGCTTACATTATTAATCACCTTTGTTAACAACAGCTTGGATTGTGTAATGCCCAAGAGTGGGAGCTGATCCAAAAACGCTGTATAAAACCAAGATGGCAAATTTTCCAGAAGTATGCTACTTTACCTTGAAAGGCCTGACCCTGCACTGCTGAACTAAAAGCTCCATTTGCAGAACTTCTTAAATCAACACTTTTAGCATTCATACAGACACTCCATGTCCAGACCAGTTAATCTCTGTAAAAGACAATTCTTATAACAAGCAAAATAACTCAAAAACAAGGACCACTGATTGGGTCCCAGTTCTGTGTCTTGATGTCTAATGCGACTAGAGTACAGTGGTCAGTATTACCTGAAGAATTCAGTGGTCAGTACTTACTAAACAGCACAATGAGGTCAGTACTTACTAAAGGCCACGATGGGGTCAGTATTTATTAAAGAGAGTGGTGGTGCGTACTTACTAAAGGTCAGCTGGGATCAATACTCACTAAAAAGCACAGTGACCAGAGCAATGGGCATCACCAGCAGCCCGACCAGCAGGTCCGCCACAGCCAGGGACATGAGGAAGTAGTTGGTGGCGTTCTGCAGCTTCCTCTCCAGGGAGACCGCCAGGATGACGAGGACGTTGCCCCCGATGGTGGGGATGATGATGGTGATGATGAGCAGCGATGCCCAGCGCAGCTCCTCCCCCACGACCCCCTGCCCCGCGCCCCCCGCCACCAGGGCCAGGAGTGCCGCAGAGCTGTTGTCCTGCCCCGAGGCGTTGGCCGCAAGCGTGGGTGTGTCCAGCACCTGCCTGCCCAGGAGAGGAGAGAACTGGCCCAGATGGGGCATGTTGCTGAGGCCGGCTGGCGTGCGGGGCGTGGCTGCTCTGGGTTTCTGCGGGGGCGTGGCCAGCATGATCACAAGTTCCCACGCCCCAAGGAAAGAGGGGCGTGGCCGCCTCAGCCCGAGGAAGTGGCTTGGGCTACCACTGATCGGCTCACAAGGGCTTCATTCCCTTCACTTGTTACTAAAATCCGGTTCAAATGGTCTTCCTCTGTTTAAATCAGGCAGTAATCCATCAGCAGGCCGCAGCTCCACTAGTTACTCAGGAAGTAATAGGTAGCAAAAGTTGGTAACAAATCAGTAGAAGCCAGGATTGCAGTGGACAAGACAACATTAAAACATGGACATCCCGTAGCTCTGGTGTCAGTGCTTTCCACAGGGAAGAAGAGGAGTTTTCACACCAGCATGGTTTTCCTGGTGAGAGAAGAGTCAGTTGGTAGCACAGCTTATAACACAATTGGTTGTTAATGAAGACACGTTTGAAATTAATGAAAGCTATGTGACCCCCTGCGTGCACGCTAGTAGTTCTGAACCGTAGCAGTAGAAAAGCAGGAGAAGTGAAAGCCCAGCAGATTCCCATGGCAGATCTTTGTTTTTGTCAGTAGTTAATGAATGTGACTCAGAAGCTCCCCAAAGATCAAGATGACAAAGACGAACCTTAACAATTCCCAAAGTGGACAAGGGCATTCCCATGGAGATTGTTCTTACACAGTATCAGAGATTTATTTCATAGATATTTTTCAAAAGAATGCCTCACATTTTACATTTACATTTACATTTATTCATTTGGCAGATGATTTTATCCAAAGCGACTTACAGGTGAGGCAGAGTACAACACAAGCGAAAGCCATACATGGAGTCACAATGTTAGAAGTGCTGCATGACCAAGTTTCAATAGTTGGCCAGACAAGGTACAAGCTGGCTGGTAGAGACAGAACTGCATTCAACCATTAATTTTTAATGGAAAGCTGAGTTTATGATATAAGAAATTGCTTTAGGTAGTAGTGTTTCAGGTGATCAGGTGAAAGCAGAAGAGCTTTTCCTTATTACAGTATATTCAAGACATCCCCAGATGGACAGGAAAATGTATAAAAAGTACAATTAAAACATGACCTTTGTTTCCATAGGAAAAAATGAGATATCTGTTTAATTACAGATTGATACAAAAGTACAAGAACCACGCACAATGCAGAAATTGGAAGCAAAACATCATATCAGTTTGCTTTGCTTTATTTGGTGACATCCTGTCTCATATCGTAAGGCTTTACCTGTAATTATGTATCATTCCTTTTATCTGTAAGCTCTGGCTGTGGCTCTCAGACATAGTGTCTCTCCTCCAATCATTACAATATTGTGAGTCATACATTTTTGGACTACATCCTTTGACAATGTAATTTAAAGTGCAAATAGAGAGATTATAACAAATTGATTTTTTTTACAGCTCATAGGTATAGGGGTGTTGAAAGAAAATCCAAAAATGAGATTTCAACTACAAGCAAAGCAATTTCTCCAAATTGATTGAGTAGTGTATTGCAACCAACATTGTCATGCAAACTATAACTAAAAGTGAGGTGGAGAGAAAACAAAACAGAGCACTGATATGAAAATATAAACAAGGATAATAAATAGATTTCCAAGATGACTGTGCATTGTGGCAATGAAGACAAAGTAGTTGTTTAAATAATTAAGTAGCCTTTTTACTATAGTTTCAGGTTGCTTGGTTGAAATGCTCATTTTTCCTCCTTTGCATTTAATGCCATTAATGTTCCATAAGTTTTTGACTAGCACACTGACACGACCATTTTAATGTGGTGTGTACTTGACTGCAATTGCTGAAAAGCTTTGTTAAAGAACCAGCCATTAAATAATTATATTTTTTACCACAATCAACGCCAATGTCTGATTATCTATTAGTCATGTGATGAATTTGTGTCACTTTAAAAGAACTGTTTAAAATATTATTTTCAATATTTTGAATTTTTTATTGGAATATAATTTATATAACTACTTAAATAATAATATATAATTATATAATTTTTTCTACTAAATACTACTTTCTGCATGCTCCATTTTTGTAATAATACTGCTAATCCTTTTCAAATGAATGCAAACATTCTACCCTTTTATGAAATAAGTTAGAGCTCAAATTTAATAATAGACTATACAAGATTGTATGTGTTGTCTGCATTGGAACTTGAAGAAGAGACACAGTCATGTAAAATAAAAGTTGAATCTGCTTCTTTTAGAACAGTAAATACATGGTTGTTTGTTTTTTGTGCTGTTCTTACCTTTGGTAAAAGCCGCAGCGCCATGCCGATTTTAGTCAGTCCGTCTGAGTTTCGGAGACATTCCGTGGAGACGCTTAATGTGAGGATGGCTTAGTGATTTACTGTGCGAAGGACAGCCTCTCCTTAGTGACAATCAGACAACGTGAATCTGTACCTCTCACCAGTCTCCCTCTTGACTCTTACTTATTGAAGAAGAGAGATGCCGCTTTCATCCTCTTAAAACATTATCACCCATCCTTTAACAACAGCAAAAAAAAAAACTCCCAAAAAAAAGGACTGCCTTATTTCTTGGAAAAGCCCAAAGCATGGTCACAGTTGTGCGCATTCCATGCAGAAGAATTTCCTCTGTTCTGGGGCGTTGGAAAGGTCTCCAGCCTTCCTGCGCAACACCTTTAGTGATCACACATGTAAAACTCGCCCAGGTCTGTTTCGTAGTCCTCTCTCCTATCGGCTTCTTACTTCCTCACCTGCTGTCTCCTGCTCGGTGTGCAGTATTCTCCCTCTCCCTCTCTCTCTCTCCCTCTCTCTCTCTCCCTCTCTCTCCTCCTGGTTGACTCTCTCATCCCCCCCCCCTCGCCCCCTTGCGCTCGGTAGCTTGCCTGTGAGTCAGGTCGGGGGAAAACAGATGAATGTCTGAGAGCTGGATGTGTGCCAGTGTTTGTGGGAGGTAATTTCCTTCAGCACAGCGGACCTGCTGTTTATATTTCTGGTATATATCTGCTGAAGAGGGGAGGCAGGGGTTTTACTCTGGGGTTAGACATTGGCGGTAAACAGTGCTCCACGATCGACACTGCGGTCTCACTAAGCTTAGTGTTTCTGTATGTACCCTCCTTGTACCACTCGGCCCCCAATTACTGCCTATTGTGCACCATCGGGCTTGGCCCCCTCACATTACTGTCTGCTGCGTATTGCTGTGGATTGTGTATAGGCTGTAAATACGTAATGGTGTTTTATTAAGTTGTCAAGAGGCATAAGCTCACTTTGTTTCACATTGTAAACATTACAAAAATCATCTGGACCTTCCATTCTACATTTGTCTGTGAACTTTATAGAGCTTTGGATTTTTCTTTTATTTAACCATGTGATCCCATTGAGTTTCAAAGGTCTAAAGAACTGGAACAACACATTTAATAAGACACCTACTATAATGTGAGGTACCTTGTATAACGAACCTCAGAGACCGACATGGGCAATAGTTTTAAAACTTGAAACTTGCCTCAAGAAACAAAGAAACAAAGAAAAACAAAATGAAATAAGTCCACTAATTGTAATTGTGTCATTTACAAATTGACAGAGAGAACAAAGAAACAATAATACATAAAGCTAAATGGTATTAGAGTTTGTATTTGGTATTTGCCTGCTTTGGAGTACCTGATCCTGTGTGGTACCATCAGCAAGAAAATTAAGTTTTGCGTCACTTCCAACATGTAATCCATGCCATGCAGTTGATAATTAATAAAGACTAAATATAACATGACCTTAGACAGAGCTATGTGGTACACCTAGGGCTAGATATATACAGATATATATACCTATCGTACGTATCTATATATGAGCTGTTACACTGTGTTCTTTTCTGTAGGATAATTTTAGAACTAGACAGCTGCTTTGTTACTTTGTCATGTCTTTTGTTTCTAAAATGGAGAATTGTGTAAATATGATTTGGTCTTGAGTACATGGTACCCCGAGCGCAGCAGGTTTCCAGTCCCTCTATATGTTTGACCCTTCAGGGGGGGCTTTGAATCTGGGTTTACAGGTTCTCCCGCTAGAGCTGGGAAACAGAGGGGAAAAAAGGATGATCGTTACCTTTGTCTGTCTTTCTCTAAGACTATCCAGACACTAAGGGCTACATTGACAACTTCCTAATCGAGTTATTTTTGTCAAGGCATACAGAGGTGGAAAGTCTCTGTCTTTTGTTTCATTTTTTTCCAATCCCTGTGCAGTGCTTAAACAGATGTGAATTTTAGGTTTGTCAGTTGGATCCCATACATCACATAAACCTAAAGGTGTACATGACGTCCTCTTTTTCAGAGCTGTAAAATGATTTTTACCCAGTTTCCAGGTTTCAGTCATTAATAGAAATTCGTAATAAGTCACGGTAGTTGTGAAAGAGCAATGAAGCTATTGACATTTAATTAGAGAAGGCCCAAAGATCATCCCTGACCCCAGTAGTGGATGGAATTCCTGCAAATTGACGAGTGGGATGTGTAGCCTACTGCAGGATGTGAACTGCTGCCAAAAGCAGTCCCCTACAGAGCTGTAAACAGAGCCATCCTAGGCTGGGAGACACCTGTCCCACACCCTGTGCCTCTACGCTGGAGGCTGTGCGCCTGCTACTTGTAGATATTTAGTGTCAAAATTAATTTCACAAACTAAGTTAAGCAATGTACAGTACGACTCACATTTCCAGCCCAGCTCTGTTAAACCAGTCCCTCTCCCCTAAGGCTTTTTGCAGGCAGTGACATTGATAGTTTTCAGTCTTTTCAATAGCACTTGCATTATGGTTTACTACACCAAATGAGCCCAAATTACATAGCTCAGTATGTTTTGCTGTGTTAATTGCGCTTAATAGTCAAAAGCATACCCCATAACAAAAGCATAACCCATCTTTCTTATTCATGCTTGTGCTAGGGTATAGACTAAATATCGGACTACTGCGTGTCTGTGTAACTGTGTAACTGTTGGCAGGGCGTTCTTGTAGAATGTCGTCTCACTGTCTTGGGAAACATGTAGATAATGAAAGTAGAACGTCCTCATTAGCTACCCAATGTAAACTTGGAAAGGAACCACAGCCAGTGATGCATTCATCAGACATTCAGAGAATCTCATTTGGTCCTTTGGAGCTGGATGTGCACCGCCACGTTATTCTGAGTCTCTGAAAAAGCAATAATGTGGGAGTGCAAATGGATCTGTGCTGCCAGTGCTGGTCAGTCTTGATGTGACCTGAGATGCTTGGGGAACAGATGTCTGAATGTCTGAGAGTCCAGCTGGGTCCAGCGAAGAGACAGTTGAAGGCTGCAATCGAATGACCAATCAACCACAATTCGTTTTGTTGCTTTGCCACGATGTTCTGAGCAGAGTGGTTGCCATAGGGAGTCACACAACCAGAAAACCCAGCTCAGTGGGGAAAAAAAAAAACTGGAACATGATTCCCTGACCCCAAGAAAAGACAGTCAGGAATATTAGATTGAAAACAGCAGGACACTTGGATGGAAACAAATGAAAGCTTGTAACGTATCTATCCCCAGGTTTACTGCTTGGTTCCAGATATTGCCTAGTGGCTGTAGCAACACTCCATGGTGGTGGGCATCCCTGCAGATGGGGCTGGGTGCAGTGGGGCGGTAGATGCAGGGAGGTGAGAAGTAAGGGAAGGGCATATAGTCATTAAGACTGAAATAGGGGGCTAGCCCTAAAATAACAAAGCAAAAAGGAGGGGTAGCTCTACCCACCTGAGCTCTCATTCATCACACACCACCTCCCATTTAATTCATATAACTGTAATATATCCTCTGTACTTGCTGCTTACTGCACTTCTGGTTAGATGCTAACTGCATTTCGTTGCCTTGTACTTGTTACATGTGTCATGACAATAAAGTTGAATCTAATCTAATCTAATCTAATCTCCTATTTATACTGGGGCTGCAGGCGATTGTACTGCCCCTTAAAAAGCATACCTGCCTGTAACCATGATCCTCTGGCATTGATAATTGGTGGTGCTTTCTCCTGTAAAATGTTGTACACTAAAAGGAGCTCAATCTCTATGAAGAAAGAAGCGAGCTCCATGTTCCCTCCCTCCTGCCTTTCTGCTCCTCCAGAAATAGTTCCCAACCCGCCAGTGCCAAATTGGCCCCTCCCTTGACCGTTGCCACCTTGTCGTGGGTTGTCGGCTCCTCCAGCCACCAGCCCGAGACAGAATACCAAGGGGCTTAATGGGACTCACGCATTTCATTTGTTCCTAATTACGGGAGAAGTCCTCTGCCTCGCCGCACCCCAATGAGAGAATGCAATTGACCTCCGGTTGCAGATATTAAGAGCCGAACATACCCAGCTCTGTTCAACGTGCAGGCTATTAACTCCTGTGACAAAAAGGCCACCTTGCTTTTTGAAGTCTGTCAAATGAAAATGAGCCATTTTCATCCTTCGTTGAATTTAAAAAATAAAAAAGTGCCATGAGCAAGTTTCCATGAGCAGTGAATTGACCTTAGAGATTATCCACTCTAACATGTTATGAATAGAGCATGAAATGTGAGAATTTGGACTTGAAGAGAGCTTTGAGCTAGTTAGTATAATTTTTCTGGCTCTTTCTGTGGTTATTTTTGTTGGAGAAATCAATACCTTTGAGTGGCAGACTTAATATTTTAAAAGTTTATGTACTGGTGTATTATTTGTGAATGCGAATAACATGACATTTTTCTTCACAAAAATCATTTTATTATAGGAATCATGCCTTTTTACGCTGTCTATTATGTATTAAAATGACATGCGGATGAATCTCTGAAACATAAGCAAATGTATGTGTGTGTACACACACAGAATGAAATGAATGAATAGGCAAATGAGGAGAACAAGACACATACTGCAACTACAGGGTACAAAAAGTTCACTTCTCCTAGATGTAGAAAATTACAGTATTACCTTATGACTTTATAGGATGGTGTGGAAAAAACCACACAGGCAATCAGGCGACCATATTTCTCCTGACACTGGTTGAAGGCAAAATCCTTCCATGAGATATTGTGGCCTTAATGTCACATCCACAGTGGCTGCACCTGTAATTAGTATAACCTACAATGTATTGCAGTAGACACCAACAAATGCAACTACAGGCTGATTTTGATGAAATTTGTTATCCAGACAGGATTGACCAATGGTGAGAAGAATTCTCAGAGGTACCAGGGGCTTTCCATGATAATGTGGTAATGTGGTAGGAAAATGAAAAAGAAGCAGAACATGAGAGAAATTGTAAAGTGGTCCAAATTTGGCCATTCATTTTGTTGCCGTATAGCATTGTATCTCAAGTCTGTGTTTAAATGCGTTTAGATTTAGTACAGATACAGTGCAGTTATACTTTGTCCAGGTTGACTACATTTACATTTTTGCAAAAGTAAATACAGAAGTAAGCTTGTGAGGAGTCAGACGCCAAAGTTGTTGTGGTTATTTCTGCAGAAAACACCAAAATCTTAGAGCTGTATAGGTATGGGGTATACCTCACCAGACTTGAAAAGACAAAATTACCATAGGTATGTAAAAACAATACCATTACAATAAGTCACTAAAATCTTAGAGCTGTATAGGTATGGGGTATACCTCACCAGACTTGAAAAGACAAAATTACCATAGGTATGTAAAAACAATACCATTACAATAAGTCACCTGTATGAAGGAGCATATTTACAGGTGGGTGACCCAACCTAAACTGCAATTCCAGAAGGGAGAGTGAAAGGCCATCCACTCCCTTTACTCTTGTCTAAATTCATGACCCCACTGAGATGATAGTTTTTTTTTTTTCACTCCAGCCTGGAGACAAGCAAACCATACATTTTTATTTCAAATACCCAGTTCCTCTGGCTTCATCTTTTTCTCTGCTCGGTGTTGACTTCTCGATTTCTCAGTCTATTATTTCGGGGCACAGCTTTAGAAAGCCAGCTGAAGGTTTTCAATATGAGATTTCTGCAGCGATATGTGAGAGTTTAGCTCCCAGCTGAAGCAGTTTTCAGCATCTGTGATATCGCTGCCTCTCCTCTTTCCCTCTAAATTTAGAGCATGTTGGTGGTTGTCATTCAGCAATCAGAATGGCATCTAAATCCCCCTCAGCTGTATTGAAAAGTGATCCAGATCTCTCAGTAATTGGTCTCAGAGATCAAATTAATATTCGGTCTGTCAGCTGGATGAGAGGCTAAGCCCAAGGAGGCAGCATCTACATTACAATTGAGTGGAAGAAGATCTTGTGTGAACAAAGAGGGTAAGGGGCTTAGCTTTTATTTGCACTGAACACGCTTGACTTTATCGCCGATAGGACTGTGATCTTAACCTTGCTGAGTGAAGTAAGGCTCTTAATTTAGACTTGTTTATGTAACTTAAGGCTTTTGTGCGCAGTGAACAGGGCAAGTGAGATACTAGATTGTACCAGTCAGTGTGCACGTGGGGGTATGGAACGTGGAGCTATTTGATTGGCTGGTAATTGTGCAGGAGGTTCTCTGAGCCACACTTAAGCTCCGCTAGTGAGAAAAAAAAAAATTAACTGAAAATGAGCGCATGCGAACCTCCACCTGGTGTTTAAACACCTCGTTCTGTCTCAGTACTAATATTAGTGTTTTAGTCATAACTTTTCCACCACTGTATCCAAAAACACCACAAGAACAAACATGTCTTTGTATTGCCTCTTGAACAAGTTGGCTGTATGCCATGCAATTTATTCAATGCAACACTGAACAAAAATAAGGAAGGTTATGCAATGCAACATGGGTAATTCTCAGAGAGAAATAAACCTTGAAGTGTGTAAGTGTGAGGAAAGTTTGACAGAGAGTGTGAGTAAAAACCCTGAGGAAACGCGTAAGTCACTCATAAGTGCCATTGATTTTTATGTGTGCCTCATATGTCAAGCTTCACACTTTCCCTATGAGCTATGATGCACTTTCATGCCGCCTGCTGCATGCTTGATTTTGTTCATTTTTCCTATCAAAGTCTGTCCAAACTATCTGTACTGGAAAGGTTTATCTTCACTTTCTAATGTGCATATGTGTAGAAAAACCTACAGGGGTGTCTGGAAATTAACAATGTACAAATAATTTCTTATGTTGTGAGCAGTTACTTTGAATGTCAGGGCTCCGTAACAATTTCAGTGTACAGTTATACAAATGTGGGTCATGAGCTTAGTGGGGAGCTGTAATTAGCATGCAACACTGAAAGATGAAAGGAGCATTAGCCAATCATATTAATGTATTCCGGTGTATGGGAGACCTGCATTTCTTATTCAGTGTGAGCATTATTAGCATGTAGAAATTCCAATTCCATTCTCCAATTAAGTTCTCAGTGTTTTTCAGTGGAGAGAGAGGTAATTGCTAAATGCTAATTCAATATTCTGTACTGCGTCTGAGAGGCCAGTTCTCATCATTAGTAATAACCCTAATCCCAAAATGCATCCTCCATTTCATTCCTTGCATAGAATGAATGCCATGGGACAGAATAGCCAGACAACATTGACCTGGATATTCTTTGACATTAATGCTCAAAGCGTGAAATTCAATCAGAGAACAGAAATTGAGCAGAATGATCCCACCCACTTCTACCCTTCAGTCCTTCGGTCCTGTAGGATGGCATCGTCTGTCTAGCGGTGAAGTGTGCACAGAGTATGTTTTCAGGAGTTTCTACAAGAAAAAGACTTTCTGAAGTTTAAAGCACTGTCAAAGGAAAGTTCAAACTCTGTGTCTTTCCTCATTACTGTAGTAATGAGATTATGGACTGTTTTGAAGGGTGGGTTGACTGGAGTGGAACTTGAGGGTGATAGGTGATCACAGATGCATGGAACTCTGACAAAATTTAAACTGAGAGCAAACTGTCGATTGATGTGGCCTTAGACTAAGGACTACAGCAATGGGGTCCATGAAAACAGCATCATAATATTGCTATAGCGGTTATCTCCCAAGTTCGTCAGCTATGGCCAGACTAAATAATGCTACACAGCACTAGGGAGGAAACCCCAGTCTCCTGGGAAAGGAAGAGAAGTCATTTGCTACACATTCTTTAGGGTTTATTTGCCATAATGGAGTACTTAGACACACTGCAGTGGGTGCAGCCACCCGGAGTCAGCGTTAATGGCGGATTAGATCAGGCGATCCACACCGGACTGCACTCTCAGCGAGGGCCACTCGAGTGTCTCTTCACAGCCTCTTCAGGGTTGTTAGTATTGAATGGATTAGCTTCACTTCATGAGCAGCTAGGAGTGGCCTCACCAGCGCATGGACCCAGGGTAGGTTCTCTATCATAATACTCAATTTGAAAGGTGTCTCATATCAAGACAGAACAAAGTGGCTTTGCCGACATCTGGTCAAATACAAAATGCATACAGGCAAATAAATGTTCACTTCACATCACATATAGAGTACCAGTCAAAAGTTCGGACACACCTGATTTAGATAATGGGAAACATGCATTCGAAGACGTTTTGATCTAAAGATTTAAAATGTATGCAAGTATTTATGCTTAAATGCTTTTGATGTCTTTACTATTATTCTAAAATGTGGAAAATAGTAAAAATAAAGAAAAGCCGTTCTATGAGTAGGTGTGTCCAAGCGTTTGACTGGTGCTGCGTATACAGTGTGTTCACATATATTATGTAGTGTGTTAAAACAGATATAAAAGCTTTAGCTCATAAGCATCTGCGGATCCCTAACAGATAAACCGTTTCCCATCTATGACCCTTAATAGGATCTCCTCTGAACACTCCTGACTTGCACAGAGCATCAGTGAGGCTCCATCCCCACCTTATATAAACTGTTTAAACAAAGTGGTGTGGCGCAGCTGCTTTTGGTGAGGCCTGTGAAAGGTATCTGAGCCATCTTTTCATGGGAACGGGCCTCCCTGTATTGAGCCAGGAAAATGTGATGTTGGACGGAACCAAGCCATCAGCGCGTACGAACTGCCATATGGTTCACTAGGTGAGTTTGTTATAGGTCTGATGGGAAGTGAAGTCTATGGGTAAGTGTAATGGGGTACATTGACAGTAGGACTACACTTCAGATCCCATCAGGCACCTTTCTGATACAGAGAGGTACAGTACTTGTTTATATGTATAAGGCTAGGTCTATCTGGGCGTCTGTAGATGATGATGATGATGATGATGATGAGGATGACGATGACGATGATGCATTTATATAAAGCCTCTCAAGGATCTCAAAGCACATATGGCAGCCATTCACTACCAGGACACTCGAGGTGGACAGGGAGGAAATTACTGGGTCAGTCAACCTGGGGTATGATTAATGATAGATAACCACATGTAGGCGAAAACTGCCTATTTTTTGCAGTAAGTGCCATGTGATCTTTAATGATCGCAGTTAGTAAGGACTTTGGGTTTAATATCTCAAAGAAAGGTATGATTGCCTATAGCACAGTGTCTTCATCACTGCACTGAGGCATTGGTTTTTTGGTCTGAGCAAGCAGGAAGACTGGAATAGCTGGAGGGACAGTGCATTGTTCCTGCTCCCCCAGGCCTGCCTACACTTTGTTAGGATATTGACTACAGAGCTTAGCCACCCTCTGTCAGACTGCTTCACTCAAGAGCAAATTGCCCAATCAGCCTCATAATGTATTGTGCTCTGTGTGGATGGTGCCAGTACTCATAAGCTCCGTATTTGCTGTAGTAAAATTTTTAAAGGGGGCAAAGTTGCTGAGAGTTTTACAAGTTCAGTAAGGTGGGTTAAATTTAGTTGCAGTTACTTTTGGTTAATGGATGGTCTTAATTGGCCTGGCTCTGAGTCTTTGGTTCAGTCGGCAGGAGAAAAGAAAGTTAAGGATTGTTATACTTCAAGCCAAAGTTTTAAATGGCACAAATCTCTAGGAACTAGTTTTGCCTTCCGATATAGAGGCCTCCCAGAGAGACCATAAAGTGTTTGGAAATATATTAGGCCCATTCCTCACGGTTGTTTTTCCTGTAATAAATTGCAGGGGGACTTTTCACTCCAGGACAGCCCATTCGCCAGAATCGCTGCAATAAAAATGCATCACAGTTAAATGGGTTTGAGAGCACTTGCAGCCAGCAAACCATTGTTTCAATTATTTGACAGGCAGATTGCCATATCCATGGCAATTTACAAAGCATATATATTAGCTGTGTATTTACTCAAGCAATCCAAGTTAAGTGCCCTATTTAAGGGTACAAAAGAGTATACAAAAGAGTGTTTAAACCAGGAGCATAATATATTATAAAATATTTCAAGATTTTTTTTTTTTACTGGTTGTACATGTTTTAGTACATTACAAATTCAATCCACCAGGACAAAATAATCAGTAATGATTTCATTTTGTGTAAACCATGTCAATCAGCCTGCTTTTGTCAGAGATCCATATATTTGGATGTAAATTATCTGTCCTGTACACGTAATGCTAGAAAAGAACAGGTCATTGTCGTCCACCCTCTCTAAAGAATCATATATCATGAATCATGAATCATTTATGCAACTGGTGGGTGGCTAAATGATCCATGCTATGCTTGGTTACCATGCTACCAAAGTGTCCCTACTGTTTAGGCTGTGAAGTGATCTCCCTGTGAAACAAAAAACTGAACTGGCACGTAACTTACCATTACAGAGTGTAACAGGCATTTTACCATATTCACATGTATAGGCGAACTTTTGATGTGTTTTTTAATGGTTCACAGTTCACATGTTATTACATGTTCTAGTTCTTGTTTATTAATAAATAGACAAAACGAATTATGAGCAATTTCAGATGTTAACGAAATAATATTTCAGAATAAGTGATTGCCAGTTAATCATTTTGGTTCAAACTTGATTTAATAAATTTACTGGCAGAGTGCCACAGGACGTGAAGCTATCTCAACTCCAGCCGCAGGGATTGTCCACCTAAAGAGATATCGGAAATTTGTGTCAGACACAGTAGATTCTTTGCGCCAGCCGTCTCTGAAGACTGAGGAAAAATTAGGTCAGCAGTTTTCCATTGCTAGCAGCTGGGCTGAGGCTGCTGTGTGCAAGAGTGGCTAGAGAACAGGGCTTAGGTAACCGTAAGGCTTTAGGGTAGAATCCCAGGTGCTACTGCTGCTGTACCCATGAGCAATGTTCTCACCCAGAACTGCTTCAGAGCATCTTCAGTGTTAACTGTAGGGTCTGTGATGTAAACCAGTGTAGCAGGGACAGGGAGGTGAGGAGGTGGCGGCCAAGCTCGTACTGGCAAACTCTCACCCGGACGCACGCAAACTCACACGCTGTTTGTGCGTGTGACCACTCTGATTATGGACTGTGCAGCGCAGTGTAAATGCCAAGCCAGGACTTTCTGTTGTCCAGAACATCCCATGACCTCCTTTGACCTTCCACTAGCCAGCAGTTCAGCCGTCGCTTTGAGACCACACACGCAGCACTTCAGTAAGGGAATGCTGAACACCCTACGGTTTGATTTAGCGGTGTACAAACTTGGGCTCCCAGTTCAGCATCATTTTCTTTGTTTGCGCTGAAATTTCACCGCGGCAGAACTTGTCGTTCGCTGATGCAGAGAAATTAAACGGCCCCAAAGCCTTACTTTAAGTGCTGGAGAAATGTTCTTAGCTCAGCTGATCAGAACAAATGAGCACAGCAGTGAGATTCCCCTGTTACAGCACTGTTTCCCAAGGCCTAGGAACTGATCCTGGTGTAGCTGTAAGTCTTCTGTGGGAGTAAGTTTTTTTTGGTCTGAATACCAGGTTGCAGACCCCCATTGGGGGAGAACATGGATACTGACAGAGCTGCATCACTCTCTTTCTGCTTTGCTATTGGTGCTCACCAGTTTTCACAGGTTGTTGTGGGCATAATAAACCAGAAAGAAAGAGGTGAGTGTTCCAGGCAGCTGATTGGAGCAACTGAGTGGAAGTGTGTTCTGATTGGAACACATGAAAGGAAGCTATTTTCTGACTGGATGCTTTTCGGAGCCAATTTGTAGCCCTTGTGGCAGTGATGGAAGCAGAGAGAACTACCTTTCTTACTGAAGTCACACAGTATCTTAGAAGCAATGCTGTATAGGAGGTTTTCACTCCAAACCTTAAAATTGTGGAAAATTGCAAATGTTCTCTTACTGGTCCTTAGTGAAGAGGATGAAATCACTCTAACAAAGAAAGAAAACTGTTTGATTATTTAGATTCTTTCAGGAAATTAAGTTGTACATATCACTGAAGGTTGAATCCCTGTTTATTTAGACAACTGGAAGCTGCTAATTACCTACCTAATGTGCTTTTGTTAGTTGATTTGTTACTTTTGACACTGGCTTCTGCTGAATAAGTCCCTTTGGTGAAATGAAACCATTTCAATAATGAAATCCCTTTCATTTGCAGAGTACACCCCTCTTTGCTGGAGTGATTCTGCAGTCTTTCAAGAGCAACCTGGAGGAGGAGATATCTTTGGTATCCTCAGAACTCAGGTAGATGGACCACAGGGAACCAGGTATATCCCCTGCTTTGCTTTCTTCTTAGGATTTCATCCTTCTTTGTACATTTGAAATGCAGTCACCAGCGTCACCCGGAGTCCCCTTCTATTGTCCCTGTCATTCATTCTATCCCCTGGTGTGCATTTTGTGACATTATCAGCATGCTACACACTGGTGTAAATGGTCCCCCCTGGCAGCTGGTCAGGGTGCTTTGTAGTAAAACCTGGCAGCGAGGTGACACAGACATGGCACAGAGCTAAAAAAACTGCTCAGCCGAAGCTTGTTGGAATGTTATGAGCTCCCTCTGTGAGGTAGCAGTTATCTTCTCCCTAACAGAATGGGTGGTGGTCCTCCCATCCCTCAGAGTCCCACGCTCTGTGGATGGTTTGGACACACACACAGATCATTCAGGCTCTTTCAGATCAGTTTAGATCTAGACCCAGTTCATCACTTTAGACCAGACCCAGTTCATCATTTTAGAGGAGAACCATTCATTGTTTCATTTATGTTGATTCGGTTTGATAAGGACTATGGCAAGGTGAAGGAGACATGCTGGCTAGATAATACTTTTAAGCATCTTTGTTTCAACTCTGAAAGTTTAAAAAAGGAGAGGCCTAGGCTTGTGATGACATAGTAGCCAATCACCCATTCTCCCCTAGGGCTTATGTGACTAATCTCATCAAAAATTCTATATTAAGTATTCAATACTTATTCAACACTCTCTACTTTTATGACATATGTAATTCCCCACTTTCAAATACAGGCACATAATATCACATTGGTAATGCACTGGTAATGATGCACTTTGTCAGTGATCCCTTACTTGAATTTGTAACAAACATAATGCTGGCTTCATAATGCATTGTATGGAATACAATGTAATGAAGTACTATGTATAATAAGGGAGTATGAATGATGAGCTTGTATTGATCTGGAATATTTGCTATAAAGTCCTTGAATGGATGGATCTGTTGGCTTCTATTGTTCAGTGAAAATGGGATATAGATGATGATGTAAAGGTCTAAATATACTGAATCACGTTTTGGGTAATAGTTCAGACGGCATATCATGGCAATATTAGTGTGTCTGTGTTTGTAGCCACCATGGCCTGTTAAAACATAATTGCTCATCATACATTTTAGGGTCAAATTAGTTCAAGAGAAACTGTCAAACAAAGTTGGCTTTTCATTTAAGTCATTATTAGCCCAGCGCTTGCTGTGTGTTGTAATTGATTTCATGTGGTGCTGATGGGAACATGGGTCTGGTGATGTTAATGAGAGTGTGATCCTCCTATCACGGGAAGCTATTAACCTGGATGAACCTATGACACATGAACCTGCCACCCGTGACGATGGCCACCCGGTTCACTCTGCTCTGGCCTTTATCCCACCCCCTTGGGTCACCTGTGCCAAGGTGAGTGGCAGGTGGGACACTCCCAGAGTGGGGACATCACCCCCCCACCCTCTTCACCCAACCACTGACATGGCTTGCAGTGTGGGAGGGGTGGGCACGTTCTTCATACATTTGAAATCTGAGGGTTTTGGGGCCCTGAAGCAACATCAATCGAATACTGAGATGATGCTAGCCCCTCAGACCGTTTCCTGAGAGACAGTCACACGGTTCCAATTTACTGCATTCATTAGGATTTCAGACATGTAGCGCCTTCACTTTAATCTCCACGGTAAATGAAACCATTTAGAAACACACGCCCCAGAGGCCTTTGGCTACCGCTGCTGAAGCCGGCTCCCGCCAAACTGCCTTCCAATTGCGAGCTTTATCTAGTCCTTTTTTAGTGCTGGACACATTTACAAACACTTACTGGTGTATGCATAAATGTTTATTGTGGTGCTGAATGTGACAGAAATGCAAATAGCATTAAACAGCAGAGTATGAGAGTGCGTTAATGTGTAAGCGAGTACTGAGAGGTTTTCAGTCGAAGAAGGGTCCGACTATCAGAATTAGTTCCTGCTAGTGTTAAGGTTAGGGTTAGAGTTCGGGATGGGGTTACATTACATTCCCATAGAGAGAATGACATAACTCACACAGGAGAGTGTGTAAACAAGCATCTCTGAGTGCTGAGAGCTGAAAGGACCCAGATCTTATATGACTGTTTGCTTGTGTTGTACTCTGTCTCACTTGTAAGTTGCTTTGGATAAATGCGAACGCTAATGGATAAATGTAAATGTAGATCTGACAGCAGGAACCAAATCTGATGCAACAGCTGTCACAGACACAAGTCAAGCATTTGCATAATACCAGATTCAGTATATTTACACGGGGGAAACATTATGCCAATATTCAGTTTATTACTTCATTTACCTACACTGCTTTCTGTATAAATAATCTCTTTGGAAAAAACTGCAGTATGCTTTTCTTTATCTAAATCCTGTATTATATCACCTCTCTTTAAATGGTTAGACTACTCTAAACCAGGAAGATTCTGGGGCAGTAATATTATGCTGCATACATGGTTACCATGTCAGTTAATATAAATCCAGAGTGAGTGAGGACTGATCAGAAGCAGCCCCGCAAGCACAGGAGATATTCAAACGTTGGCTCCAGTTTTTCCCATTACAAGCACTTAAACTGAGTGAGAGATTTCAAACGTCACCCGGAAGGGGAGGCTGGAACCTGCCTCTGTGGGCTCGGGAGAGTGTCCGAAGCGGCGGCTGTTTCTCCCGCCAAAGCCGGGAATCAGCATGCGCTGCACAGGAGTGAAAATACCCAAAAGGAGCGCAGAGCCGTCTGGGGCAGGGGGTTCGAGCCGAGCGGAATCTAACAGCTGTGACCGGCATTTCGGGGACCGAACTTCAGCTGTGACTTTTTTTTCCGCGCTCAGAGGCTGTCCTCATTAAGTTCTTATTGATCAATTGATTGCCAGAATCGCACTGATAAAACAGACTCGGGCCATTCTTCTCACAGCGTTTGAGTGAGATAATGTAGAGGCAATAAACAAGTTCCAGTGAATATCAGAGTTTTTGTAATCGGTGGCAATTAAAAAAATGTGTTAAACCTAAAATTCTTAAAAACATCATTTTGTTCCTTATTGGCTTTGAAACCCCCTTACAGAGCGTCCCGTTGACTACCATTGTCACTCGCAATTTTGTTTTGTCCTTCAGATCAAGATAAAGTCCTTCCACGTGCGATCGTTTCATTACCAGTCCTCTCCTCCACCCGTTTGCATCAAAACCTTTTAATATTCACTAAGCATTTTGTTTTTTTCCCAGCGGTAATTGTATTAAGATCCTTCAGTGAAAGATAATTACTGTTCAGTCTAATGATCTTCGCTCTGTGAGCTTGGAGCTTCAGCTGCAACATTTGTGGACACACAGAATTGGAAAGGAAACCTGGCCATTGTCCTTTTTTCAAGCTTTCTTGTTTCTTAGTTTTTCTCCTTCCTTGCTGCTTGAAAAATGATGGGCTGTCGGAACCATTTGAAATCTAAAGGTGTAATACTATCAAGACATCAATCTCTGGACTCCCAGCAAGATTCCCAAGGCTGCTGCTGTTTTTGTTTGTTTTTAACAATTTCATCAGGAAATATTTCTGCTATTAAAAGTAGCAAATGTATGCAGCTTCAGCTTTTCTTATGACATTACCCTCATTACAGTTTCAGTTATCAAATATGATTTTCAGAAGAATCTCTGATTGGTCTGGTTTTTGAGCCATGCCTTTTGTAAAGGGGTAGATGCAGCACTTTGGCACGGCAGCATTTAAGTGAATCTTTTCAGGACAATGCACAGCCATCCCGAGGGTTTACAGTGCGGGAATTCAATGACAAGTGTGTCACTCTCAATGGCTTCCGAAAATTGATTATAATCCCGGAAATTTCAAATGATTTAAGTGCTGTGTCAAAGGACTGTTGTTGTCTGCGACAGTCTGTCCTGTGAATTATATCCATGTGCCGCTGGTGCCCTTCCACAAAGGTGAAGTTAGTGGAGAAGATAAGAACTTAAATGCCTCCGTGAGTTTAGTTTTGTTGAAAACAAAAGAAAACCAATAAATGCTTTGTTTTAAATGTTCACAGTTGCACTTGTATTAGGACACATCTTCCCTCTCAGCTCCCACACCTTCTCTCTCCTACCTCCCTCCTCTCTGCACCACTTTCACCTGGCTTTCATTACAGTGCAGTATTATCCACCTTTATACTTCATTACAGAACAGCATTACAGATCTTCATGCTTTGCATTGCATTACAGTGGCGCATTACGAACCTTCTCTCCCTGTGTTACAGTGGAGTGTTACAAACGATCACACTCGCTGTTACAGAGAAGGATTATAGACCATCACACTCGGATGCACTACGTTAGAACATTACAGACTTTCACATTATGCATTACTACAATTTTCACTCTCTCCACTGCAGTGCAGCATTACAGACCATTGCACTCTCCATTGCAGTGGAGCATTAACACCCCATTTCCACATAAAAAGATGATTAAAAAAGAACAAATTCATCTCTTTTTCCCCTCAGTATTAATTTAGCAACAGTCTCAGTGCCAGCATGAACAATCAAAAACATTCATTCACCTTTTTTAAAAGTGGGAAAAAAATTCAACGCTATCTTTTTCAAATCCCAGACTTGCCCAAATGGCCTATTGGTGATGGATTGTCTGCTGAAAAATTAATTTCTAATTTCAGTCTCTGTGTGTATACCATCGGTAAGCACTCAAAAGCCCGGCACTGAGAGCCACAACCCAGGGTTGGCCGCGGTCCAGAGGTGACACTGGGAGACAATTGCTTCTGCTGCAATGAATTAAAAGAACCTGATCTCTCTGATACACTGTGAATTATTGCTGTGGTCCTTTATCCTGAGAGCAGGTGAGGGTAGCACTGGAGATGAGATGAGCCCTCTGTCTGGAGTGGTGCTCTGAAAAAACTGAGAAACCCTGGGAAAGTGTCTGGTTGGATATATCAAGCATTTGTCATGCACCCTTTTAAAGCCAATCTACTTTTCGTATGCATGCTGTGTCAGACCAAGGTTATTTTGAAACCCTTTTCTTTTGTCATAGCATGGCATGACTTGTCTGAATTATTCCTGGTCTGAATTTTGTTCCATTCTGTATGAACCGTAGTCAACAGCTGGGGGCCCACGGCTACCATGACAACCAGCAAAGGCACAGTTCAACATGTCTGCATGGCTTCATAGAAACATTTTGCAACTTTCTGTGTCCTGGAATTATGGGAAATCTATTTATGGCAGCATCAATGTCCAGTGAACAGCACAGTAAGGCTGTGAAATAACTGTAAAATTTCAAGGTGGTTACACATAGTACAAATCCCCAGCTTCGAAACTCATATGTGCCTTCCCCAGATCCTCCAGTTCATCAATATTCTAGTCGTAATGTGCATTGGCTTCCCTTGCAGTGCCTTCACTTGCTAATTTTAAAGAATTGCAATACGTACATTAGGCTTTGTTGAGGCTTGAGGTCTCGCCAGCAGTTTGGCAAGCGTACCAGATCTTGTCGTATCTAATGGAAACATCAGGTGAAATCAGAAGGATCGGTTTCAGCTCAGAAAGGCTTGGACAAGCTGATAGAGTACAAAGGTCAAGCTCAGAAGGCTTTGTGTGTGTGTGTGTGTGTACCTCCTTTCTCTCTGTATATCCCTCAAACAGCTCTCTCTCACTCTCTCTCTTTCTCAGTCCCTATCTTGGTTTCTCTCTATCTCTCTGTAATTCAGTTCAGTTCAATTCAACGGTGCCTTATTGGCAGTAGAAACCAAGCATTCACATACAGTATGATGCAAAATGTTTCCGTGATTACAGCATAGCACAGTAACATGCAACACGTGGTCCTCGCTGCTAGCCTGACCAACACCTTCTCTGCATCAGGCAATGTCTGAGAAATAGAAATGGAAGTTGAAAGGAAATTTTAAAATGGAATGGAACTGATAGGTTTGTTTTCCTCTTAAAGCATATTTCCCTTGCCTCTGAGTATTTAGTACAATATATAAGAAAGTAAATATCTGCCTCAGATCCCTGTCCTTTCTATTGCAAGAAAAGCCCAGAGGAAGGAGTAGAAGCGGAAGGTGGAAAAGATGGAGCTGGTGAGTTCTGAGGCAGAGGTGCTTGGTGCCTTTATTAGATATTAGCATGAAAAGATAGAGCTGTAGAAATGAATTTGTAGGATTGAATACCACAGAAGAACATGCACAATATCTCCTCACACTTCTGAGAACAAAAAGGCAAAGTCAGGACTTTTGTTGACAGCGCTGAGCATAAAGAGCGGTTTGGGAAAGCTGGTCAAGGCTGCGGAGGAATTAAATTGTCAGTATTCAAGGGGAGAGGCGCCCCATTTGACTGATCAGCTGTCAGCACGCTATCACTCATGGTAAGCGTGCAATGCCATTGAGCAAGAGGCATCACGACTTTGCGTCAGGGACCGGCAAAGCTGTGTCAGCTCTGTTACTCACTACAGAGACCTCCTTCTGCTCTGTTCCACAGTGCCCCTAGACTCTGTGGTGCCTCTAGACTCTGTCAGACATCCTACAGCATTGTTTTATCTGCCGACAGTGGCTGGGAGCCCACATCTTAGCAGACACCCTTACTCAGAGTGACTTAAGCTTACAGTTTCTACATTTTGCTTTTATACAGTGGAATATTTACTGAGGACATTTGGGTTAAGTACCTTGTCCTAAGGTTCAAAACCACTAGCCCACCTGGGAGATGAACCAGCAACCTTTGGGTTACAACCTTTGGGTCATCCTGAAGGAATGCACTGATGAAGAGGTGGAGCTTGTGGAGCCTATCGGCAACCACAGGAACAAAGGAGCTCAGAGGCTCTGGAGTGAAACTGAAAAGCAGGTTCCGTCTGCAGATGTGCCAAAAGATGGTACCATAACCCTAACCCCAACCCCTAACTACGACTAACAGAAGCTAGTAAGAAGAATGTCACACATCCATGAAGAGGACCACTTAGATGAGGTTTTTCGGATAGTTTTGGCTCTGGTGTCTGTCATCAGAACCCATCAGAAGTGATTAGGGTCAGGTCACTGTGGCCCTCTACTTTGCAAATTTACTTCAATATGCATGAAAATGAGTATTTGCTATTAACCTTCTAGATCATTACATCTGAATCTTAATTAATTTCTAGCTGTAATAATGAAAGGATTTTTTAAAAATTTATTTTAATCTTAATTACAACAAAGTTCCCAGTAGTGAATACTAAGCTATAGATATGACTATGTAACATACATAAAATGATTCTAAGGGATCTCTTTAGTCAATGTACTGATGATGGAGGTGACACTAGCAACAAGAATGTGTGTATGGTCAGGAAATAACATTCATAATTCAAACTAAATTTGTGATGTCAAAATCATTGATTGATGATGGAAATATAAAAAAGTTTAATAAAAGGAATTTTATAAGAATCCATAACAAATTGTGAACTGGGCTCTCACCCATTCTAGACAATGCTAATCCTAAGGTTTCTCTTGCCAATAGGGTTTCACTTAGGCTCTGGCTTTATGATAACCATTTGTTTTTATGGATGGCCCACCCTTATTGAAGTTTAGTATTATGCTGCCAAGAGACACATTACAATCCCATTTTCCATTTCATGAGAAACAGCATTTCAATTTAGCTTCAAATAGTCTCTCCCCATTTGGGACCACCTAATGCAGTGATATAAGGTAGCTGAAAACAGTTCGACCACTTACATTATCAGTTTTTGTCCCTAGATGGTCCTGAGAATGGCAAAATGTAGTGACAGATCTCCCAGCATTCTCTTCTCCCTGCTAGTCCATAGCCAGGGAATGTAAGCAATGCCATGGACTTGAGATGTTTTTAACTGAACACCAAGAACTAGACTCACAACTGTCCATGGCAATAAGCCACAATGAAAGAAAGAAAGGCTTTCTCTGTGTGTACATTTCTATGAATGGAGCAGACAGCAATAGGGGGAGTGTGTTCAGTGGTGTTTGTGATGCTGGCGGCTGAATCCTAAGGGTTTTGAATTTGTCATTTCTGCGGTCCACATGCTGTTCTTGGATGGCGTCTGCTGTTTGCCTTCCTCTGAGTCCTCAAGCGATCCTGTGTGTAATAAGAGTCAGAACTGGGCCGCTCGCAGGACAGGATGTTTGGATTATGTGTCATGACTTTGGGGTTCAAAGGTGCCACTGGTATCTGTGATGCAAAGCTGTCATTAATTACATCCCAATATGGCAGAGGGAAGGGAAACTCTGTAGGTCTGCAGCAATTCTGCATCTCAACTCCAAGTTGTACACTGTGGGTGGCTTGGATACTCATGAGATGAGTACTCAATGAGATAACTTTATCTGGAAAGATGCCTTTTAATTGCTAAAAGGTTAAGATGTGGGGATTTTTCCCCCACATTGATCCCAATGTGTGTGTGCCTTAGTGTGTGTGTGTGTATACAACATTCTCATATTTTGTGTAATTATTGTGCACTGTTTCCCAATTATAATATTAGTAATCACTATAGAGAATATAAAACGATTATATACTGTGAAGTTATTAAAAATTATATGGTCTTGACAGGCTTTTTAGTTGAAGTTGAAGCTAAATCCTTCTCATGAGAAAAACAAGACCAAAGATGGAAGAAACCATTTTCAGTTCTTTTCGCGTTCCATACATGGCAAAATGAAAAAGCAGTGGCTATGTGTTTGGTGAAAGTCGGCATCTGACGCCATGTGATTGGGTGAATGCAGGACCTGCATACCGCCGGCGTCTTCGGCCGTGAAGTCACGGTCTGCCGCGGAGGGCTGGATCCCCCGCCCGCCGTTGACAAGGCCGTCAGAACATGCTGCGCTTTTCAGACAGACCCCAGGCATCACTGGCCAGGTGCGGAGGGTGAAGTGTGGTCAGGACTGATTTAGAGATAAATTACACGGCTGGTGAGGGACCACAGACGGTCATTCAAAACCTTGATGGGTTCTACTCTTCAAACGACTCTTTCAGATGAGGGCACAGTGTTGTAGGCTTTGGCTGGTGAGCAAGTTGCTCCATAAATCCACCGGTGCTGAAGTGTGCATGAGTCACAGAATAGGGCCCAGTTCTGAAATATGATCACTGCAATGGGTCTGATCTCATGTTCACTGGATATATTTGGTAGTGTTCCTTAACGCAATGAGATTTCACTTTAGATGCTATTCTCATTAGAGTTATTATTCTCATTATAATTATATACTATTCTTGTAGCTGCACCACTGAGACTATGGGCCTCAGAACAGAACAGTGTTGGGTGCTAAATCAGGATATAACTGATGCTTAATTACACTAGTGTCCCTTGTGATTATGAGTTGCTGGTAACCAGTAGAATCCTCTGCTAATTGCACAGGTACCATTAGAAACGTTTTCTCCTGTGACGGGGGGGGGGGGGTTGTTTTGACAGTTTTATGAATGAGGGCTACAGCATCTTGAATCTTCAAGGACTGGTTATGCCGTGATGAGTCCGACCGCCCCGTGCCCTACTTATTCTGCTCTGGTTACTGTTTGACCACTTTCAAAAGAGCTCATTTATCAAACGCCTTGATCAATCAGGCATTTTCATTCTGTTCATGAGTGCTTTCTCTTCTCTCTCAGGTGAAGGCAGCTGAATGTATTCAGGGGACTAGGTGCTGTGACTGAGGAGGTGAATTATTTTTACCTTCTTTGCAGACCCGGGGCTGTATGGCAAGTTCCCAGACATCACGCAGTATGTATCTGAAGTCACAGGCTGCACCAGCCAGAGGCTGCTGACATGTAATAGTGTTAATAGACACGCAGCTCACAGCTCTCTGATGAGAGGATGGTTTATTTTGTCGGGGGGTTAAAGTGCTGAGCAACAAGGCGCCAGGAAATAAGGGTTCATGAAATCATGTCCCGGGAGAGGATCAAAACCTAAACACTTTTACACGATTACGGGAGTAACCTACCCAGGCTACTGTTCAGAGATGGCAAGATGTGAACCAGAAATCAACCAGCAACAGGAGAAGAGGGAAAAAAAATGTTCACTCGGTTTGCAACAAAAAGATGCAGTTAAGAATAAAAAACCTTAGGCTTGCAAAAATTCCTGGAGTTCTTTTAGGCAACACTCATTTCCTTCTCATCATGTCAGAGGTAATGGTTGACTCAGTGACTGAAGTGGCACCTATCAAAGATCTGAGATTAATTTATAGTGTGGGGAGGCATTCCAGCTACTACCCATGTGTGACTCTCACCTAGCCAATTAACCTGGGGCCTGATTGTGAATTTGTCCAGGACATTGGGGAACCATACACTGATTGGATATTTAATGGCCAAAGGGAGTTAGGCCTTCAGCTTGTCATCTTCTTCAAATGATTGTTGGATGATAATCAAAACCTTTCCTATTTCCTCAACACCAGGAGCCACTGTGTCAGACCAGGAATCCCAAAGAGAAGAGGAGACATGTTCACAGAGCTTGCCTCAAGCAAAGCATGAGGCAGAGTCTGTATAAAACATCCCAAGACAGCGGTCAAAAACTAATCTGCACTCCTGTGGACTCTGGGGACTGCATCCAGACTAAAGCACTATCAATATTTCAAATCATTTAGCACCTGGAATAAAACTAGTTTTAGAGAGAGGATGACTGAGAACGATGGCTGATTGTAAAAACCTTGATACAACATTCTGCAAACACCACTTATGCAGGCTACCAGGAGGCGGGACTGCAGTGAAAAGATCCATTCCCCTGGACGCCATGCTGTGGAGAAACATTAACGAGGGAAGACCCTCTCTGGCAGCAGTGAGAAATTCTTCATTTGTGGAGGGAACACATACCCTCTGACGGTGCCCTGCCTCTCTTTACAGACAGCACTGCACCTCTACCCAAATGCACTGCCTGGTCTCTTCAGTCACTCATACCTGCAACCCTCCCAAAGTGCAGGACCATGGGCCTCCATTTCAGCTCGGCTACAACAGCCCAGAACCAGAGGTGGAAAACCCTGGCTTCAGAGAGTAAAAGTCCTACCATGTATTTGTTCTAGCCATTCACTAAACAAGGTGATTTCACTAATTAGCTTCTCTACCTGGCTGAAGAGTTGTGCTAAATAAATTCAGCTGGTGTAGTGCATGGGTGGAACAAATACAGGACTTTTACTTTCTGAAGCCGGGGTTTTCCACCTCTGCCCAGAACTGGCCTTTCATTACTGAGAACTCTCTAATGGCCCACATGAGTCACATAAAGACTAATATGTTTTTCTTATTATGGCATATTATGAATGTTACTGTTTGTATTTTGTATTTTTTAGGATTTGTATTTTAGTTCTGGAAAGTATAGTTAACTCACGTTGGGGCTTTAGTGATGTCAAGCATATACAGCACTAGTCTGGCACTATTAGTCATATTAATGAGGGACACATACTTAAGTACTTCCACAATTTAAACTGCTCTGAATAAGAGCATCTGCTAAGCGACTGTAATGTAATGTAATGTCATATAATGTAATAAGTAGGGACCAGTGTTACTGTATTACTGCTGCATGTCTGACTCAAACCAAACGCCTGTGTGTTACTGCCACAGATCTGACTCAGACCAAACGGCTGCATGTTATTGCTCTGGGCCTGGCTCAAACCAGCGGCTTGGAACTTAATTGTACTTTGACTGGGACACTGGCTCTAAGAATGTAACTTAATATGAACGGGTTGAGCATGGAACGCCATTCCTTACATCAAAAAACCCCAAAATGGAGAAGTCGCTGCCGTTATGGACGTCAGCTACACGTCAAATGAACTGCAATGAGGCAACACGCAATTAAACAGGAATCATCTAAATTTGGCGACATCGCTGTTAGGAATGCTTGACCGGTAATAGAGATGCTCGGAAACGCTGGGCAGAAGCCGGAAAAGGAGCGGTCCTTTCAGAAATAAATGGTGTCAACCGGTTCATAAATCCTTTGAGCAAACAAATAATTATTCAACACTGGAGGACTGAAATGTTTTCCGAAGGAATTTGTTAAGTAAGACGGAATGCCATCTCATTAAGGGGAAAATTTATTATACATTCGAGAGGGGTTTAATAGCCATAAAACCATCATCTTGCACAATGAATAGTCTAAGCATGTTTAATAAACTGGTGCATGGGCACCAGTGCATATTAATGGTGAGAGAAGTGGGGGCTTACATCCTTCATGGCTTTGCCTTCTTGCTTATGTATTCTTGGGAGTTCCGGGGTGAAACCGTTAAGTACTTGAACATACTTAAAAATGCATTGCAAAAACCCTAATGCATTTTATATAGTTTGGTGGCAGCTGCAAGAGGTTATTTCAGGTGTATTTATCACCTGGGGGAAGCAGGTGGTAAACTTCAGTTCAGGTATAAGAGCATAGTCCTGACTGCTCATGAGTTCTTTCTTTCTTTCCCAATGCCCTGAAAGTGCTGCACAAATTAAGACAAGGGTTTCACACCGCTGCTGGCTGTCCAAATTCAGTCAGTGATGTTCCATTGATACCCCACCACTAACACACACACAGAAAGAGAGCACATTCGCCTGAATATGGAGATTGTGTGAAATCCAAAGAAATGCTGTGGTTAAGTACCCACAATCCACATGCATCTCTGGGAACAGCACTTTATTTGTGGACTATGAAGAGGGTTGGTTGTTAGGCAAGAGCCTGAAAGAAAACAGTCATCACAATCAATGTGCGGTTTGGCTTACAATGGTGTGTCCCTGCTGCTGTCAAATCAAGCCTTGTAATTGTCGCCCATACCCACGTTATTCGTTTTGCTAAAGGTGACCAGGTTTACCACTTACACCCCCAGAGCCTGACTCCCATTCAGAACCTGGTCTAACAGAATTTGCGATTATCTACTTGACTTTTAAGAGGTATGAAAATTAAGCAAACCAGAACTTACCAACAGGACGGAAAGGCCTAGTTTAAGCATTGTTTTGCATTTCATGTACTGCACAGTAAATGCAAACAATACCTACATGCCTGGGATCTCTTTTACTGTGGAGGAAAAAGAGCAACAACAGCTTCACTTTCAAAAGCTTATTTTAATGATTCCAGTACCACCGCCATTGATTTAAACAAGGCATTCTTAGGCATGTAGTCATAGGTTATGTACAGTATTTACAGGATTTATACCCATTGCTGTGCAATAAATGGGGGGACATCACACTATACTGCAGATGAATCCTGTGGAGAGAAATAAAACTGGCACATGGAACCCCATCATATTCAACAAAGTCCCTGTCACAGCACAGGCACAGATATTCTATTCTATATTCTGACCCGGATGTTCATCTCCTATGTTCTTGCCCTCTTACTTCCCTGTCTGGGTCATACCCACTGATAATGGGAGGTTCTCGTGCTGTCTGCATTGCAATGGTCTTTCTGTTTTAGACTATAGCCCATCATGGATATTCATAATGAGCGAATCAGAAATCTAGCTTTATCTATGATAGAGACAGCACTTTCAATGCGAAACACACATCTGCAGTACAGAGAGGAGATGTTCCACAGTGTGTCCTCACTCACCTGATTGGCTCATCCTAAGCCAATCAGGCGCGTAGTGCTCCAGGCCTTGAAAAGCAAACATATCTCACCAGTGGCTCTCCATCAAGCACACCGGCGTAAGGGTGTTGAGAAAGTTTCTGGTACATTACATATGGCTTAGAGGACTTCATGTTCAGCTACCAAGACTCTGGAGAAAAGAGAGTGAATCACTGCAGACAGCCCAATGACCTCACTGCTGTGCTGTAAACTACCAATCTGTAACGGCAAAGGACATCCCAAAGTCATGAGGTGCAGATGGCACAAAGGAATACAAATGATGGACACACTCACTTGGCATTCACTTATCAAGCTGCTGCTGCGACAAGATCATTACAGCAACGACTGTACCCCTAAAAGACCAAAAATGTGCTTTTTTTGTTTGAAATAAGACCCATTGGGTGGTTCTTTGTTGAGAACAATTGTACTGTGCTTTTCATGGCTGTAAACAGCATTCTTGATCGGTTGAGCTCAGCATTCTATCCAATAGTCTTGCTTTTTATTATTATTCCTTTAATGAAATCAGGCACCTGCACCTCTACACAATAATTTAAAATCACACCATCTAGTAACAACTTTGCTCACAAAATACACTTTCATATTTCCAGTTACAATATCTCGGCTTGTAGTGAACTAATGTTAGGCAAATTTGTAGACAAATTTTAACACATATTTTGTATGTGTTAATGTAAGGACACTAAACTAATGTTAACATTAGCCATATTGATTTGTAAAAACCAATAGGTGACTGAGGTCTTGGCTAGTCAGGAGCCAATGAAAATTCTGTAAAGTGTTACAGCAAATCAGGAGCAATACTTTTCCTAGCCAATTAGAGCACAGCTTGAAAATATCCTCACATAAAAGTTCTGTCTGACCTTTGCTTTCCAGCCAAATAAAATGCTGTTGAGAGGACAGCTTGCACAGTTCCTTCAGAACCACACAGTACAACATGGTGTGTTTCGACCCCTGTCTCATGGACAGTACAACCCAATGGAAGATCATCAAAATCAACACTAACCTTAACACCAGAATGCCTAAAAACCTGGGCAAAAAAACCAAATAGAATCTTTTGATTCCCCTTGAGAGGAAGTAAAACTGTTTAAATGTAACAGATGGCCACATATTTGTACCTTCCCATGACTGAAAACTGACTGCTTATACTAGGATTACTCCAAAGCACATAGCATAAGGGCCAAGATAACAAATAAAACACCTACTGCCTCTGTGTCCAACATCTAAGTGCTGATATTTATTCTTGTATGGATTCAGAAACTGGTCTGTGTATTTAAAATCAAATAGTATATGTGAAATTTTATAAACATCATCAGTCCACTCAGACTGACTATTCTGTAAAATGCAGTTACCCAAAGAAGATTCCGTAAGGAATGTCTTTTTTAAAGCTTTTTGAACATCTGGTTATAGACCAGATAACTGCAACAAAAGATTGCATATATACACAAGTTGAAAATTGGACCATTGCACATTTTCTCTTAAGACACATTAGTTCATGTACAGGACATCCCTTTCAACATTGTAAGACTGCTAAAACTCCATCAATACTTGCAAGCAAAACCATACTTTCATTCAATCATTTCATACAAATATGTCTATACCTGTGTGTGCATACATACACACACATTCAGAGAACATAACTGTTTCTCACATGGATTACAATAATAGTGTAAGACAGGACTTGAAATGTGTATAATTTAAGAGTTGTATACTACACATTTCCAAAGGGTAACAGATACTGGGCACAAAACCAACAAAAGCATATTTGCAATCTGAAGCATTATGTTGTGAAATGCAAACCAAAAAAATGCATCTTTATTGTGCAGAATGTCTTCAGGTCTTTTTCTGTTGACATGCTTTTTTCTGGCTTTGTGTCTGATGCGAATTGGCCATTCTGCGGTATAACACTGTCACTCAGGGTTTACAAATGCACCCACCAGCTTCCTCGTCTGATCTGTGTGTTTGTATTATTCTCCTGTTTGGTACTTCATGGGGTACAGGGGCAGGCTTCAGCTCAGGCTCAGACTCAGTCTACCACAAGCGACTTTAATGTACCTGATCTGAGTAAGCTTGACTTCTTTTCTCCCCCTTACACAGTTTCATGAGTTCACTGGTGAACTGAAACAACCAAAATAAATGTGCAAGAACTGGGAAAAAGTGGCACTTAAAGTTAGGGACAATGTGAATTACAGCAAGACTGCGTACATTTTAAGGGCAAAGCCAAATGGCAGACAATATTAATAACTTTACAGTATTCACTTAATACAATAATGAGCCCTTGGATCATTTCAAATACGTAATATGCATGAGGTGTATAAGGGTGTGGTATTTACATCACGTTACAAGCATGCAATTGCACGATACATGGTACATTTACAGGTACTTTTTGGTGTTGGCTAATTTTTCTTTTCTTGAGTTGAAATGTAATTTTTGCTGTGAATACCAAACGCTATGTAGAGTTTCCTATATTTAATATTTATCTTTACATATTGGACAGTTGAAGTCCATCGCAATGAAAAGAAAGTAAATCATTGCCAGAGACAGACTCCTAATGTAGGAGATCAAAACTGAGGTACTGGTGTAATGTTGTGCATAGCAAAAGGGCGCTGTCGTCACAGCAGCCGTGTCTGCTCCTTACGCCAGTTTCACGGGCCAGAGAGTGGCGCATGATGTCCGCTCAACGCCACGCAGACCTTCTCGCGTCCAGCACCAGAACCTGCCCGGGCCCGGTCCCTCACAGCCTCGGAGCGTCGTAGCCCTGGAACCGGTTCAGCCTGTCCGGGTCATCAGACGCCATCTGAGAGAAATCTCGGAAAATGTCCTGATAGGTCTCGTCGCCTGCAAGGAGAGAGATCCAGATGAGACGGCTTTGTGAGACCTCACATGCACATCCACACAGAGCCGACAGAGCCACGCAGGCACAACAGGAAACATGACTTCATGCAGAGAACCACATTTCAATCACTGAAACAGACATGTTATGGAATCCTCCAATTAACAAGGTGCTCAGCAGTACATTCATGCACATGATTGTAAGACACACGCACTTGCACACACACACACACACACACACACACACACACACACATATATATACATACACACTCTCACACGTGATCACACGCGCACACACACGTACGCACATGCACGCACACACACACACATATGTGATCACACGCGCGCGCACACACACACACACACCCATACATACTCACACATACTCTCTCTCTCTCTCTCTCTCTCTCTCTCTCTCTCTCACACACACACGCACACACACACACACACACACAGATGAAAGATCGGTAGATAAAGGCATTCGTACCTGTGAAAGCATCAAGCAGCTCAACAGAGAAAAGCAGCATTAAGCAGGTTAGCGCTCAGAGAAGGGAGGAGAGCAGAGCAGAGAGAGGCCCCACAGCTGATACTGATACTACTGATACTGCACCCTAGAGCTATAGAAGCGACCAAGTAATCCCTTAACTAATCTGAGACACCGAGTGTCTGAAAGGTAATCAACAGTGCTAAATTAAATTCCATTATTTCACCCACGGGATGCCATTAATGCCATTCATTTGGCCAGCGGCAACAGTCTTGTGTGTTCCATGCATATTCATTACGACGTTTATAAAAATGATGTGAGAATGATTTAGTAATTTTAATAATTTTGAGCACTTATAATAAAACTTCCTAATAATTACAATAATAACTATAATAACCTAATTTACTGCAATCACATCTCAGATGTGATTGCAGTAATGTAATGCTGAGACATTATTGTTGTGTCACAGCACAAAACAATGTTGTTGATTAAATTTACAGAAAATCTTTGGTATGGATGCAGCCAAATTAGAAGAAGAAAAAAAAAAACAACCCACAACTTTCACCTTTGCTACCAACCATGTTGTATTTAAAGTGCAGGATTTATGTACAAAAATACAGTTGCATTTCCTCTGGAGAGCAGAAAAGGCACAGACTCCAGAGAAGAAGAAGAACAAAGACCAGGCAACAGAGGAATGTATAGGAACAGAAAGCATGTCGAAATCTTACACTCCAGCAACCGTCTCTCATCAACACTGTGCAGAACCATCACACCCTGGCTTTGGGTCTTGATGAACAGTAATGATGTTCATTTTGGATAAAAGCTTGTCTATAATGTCAGATAATACTGGACTGAATCTGGTTCTGGTTCTGTCCGGGACAGCCCAAGTCACTATAATCCAACAGCATTCATACACTATACTTTCAAATGCACAAGATACCCATATCTCTGTATTCAGTGACTGAATCAATCTAACAGTGTTAACAAGACTCCCAGTGATAACCACCTCGATCCTTCACCTGAATAATCTGCGTGATCTTCAAATGTACACATTAACAAATACAAATGTGCTGCCCGCTTTACACGGGCAAATGAAGACGGGTATGTTGTGGCAACAGCAGTGAATGTGAGGTGATGGTGCTCCTTTTTTTATTCAGGTGTGAATTAAGCGGTACAGGGACACTGCCCACACATTACACGTGCACTGAATGCAGCGCTTGCTGTGGGTTCACACACCTCCTCTGTTGTTCCTTGCGACTCAACAGACCCTTCTACACTAACAAATCACACTTTAAAAACAGGTACATACTGGAGTGTTTTAAATTAAACAACATTTCAGTGCCTTAAACTGTCTGTATATAACACGAAAATGTATCTTTCAGTGTACGTCAGAATATGTCAGGTAACTGAAACGGTATGATTTAGTGATATATCCTGCTGTATGTTCAGTATCTGACTCTGTCCAGTCAAGCAGCAGTGTATATTTCTTTTTTCCCTCCATTGGGGTCAACGGGCCATTGACTATGCACCTGCATATGAAGTGCCGAGGCAAGTCATATTCGCTCCTCCACTGCGCTGACTCACTGTTTCAGTGGCTATTATACACACTAAAGCCACACAGCGCACTACAGGAGACTCAGTGCTGATTGGAGGGTTGGCACATCTCTCACTGATAACGACTCTTTAACCTTATCTTAGTCAGCGAATGAAACAGCCTAGCCTTGAGCTGGTCTGTGCTATAGGGCTTAGCCTGTCCTCTGCGCAAGTGTCTTGGCTGCCTCTTGGGAGTCCAGTATATGCACTTCAAATAAGAACAGCAGAAATGGCTTCAACTACTGACATATTGATGTTTCTTGAATGGAAACTCTATGGATGATAGAAGCTCTGCTCTTCTACCGAGAGACCACAAGCAGCACCATCAGCTCTCTCATGTAAACTGATGTAATCAGGACTGACACACACTTACTTACAGAGACAAGCATGTGTCCAAGCCCATTAAGTGACGCACCCTTCTATTGATCCTCTCCTCCCTTACGTATACTCATGTGGTCTCAATGCTCCCCCTTGTGGTCGTAAGATAGTATGACAGGAGAACTCATGGCCAACCCTCAGCCTGGGCTGTCTCCATAAGGAGCAGCATACCCCTATCAAATCTGAGACACCTGTCTGGCCTCTCAGAACAGCCCTGAGCCCTTGGTGACATTCAGCCAGCTCTCCAGCTCCACCTATTGCTAGGGATAAGAATTTGCTCCAGACACGTAACAGAGAAGTAACTCATTTCAAAAACAGCAGGGCACACGGGTATTACCACAAGTGTGAGATTTCTGATAGGAAAAGAAGCACTCGGGGTGTCTCGGTGCAATTCACAGAAACTGAAATAAACACAGTCCTCATACATCTCACGGGACAATCTAAACTGCAGCCTGTGAAGTTGAAACAGCTCTACTGCATTGCAGACCAGGTTACAGTCACATCAAAGGCCCCTCAGTTCCCCACATGCTCTAAATGGGACACAATACTGCACCCCCCGACCCCCCCCCAAGGAGAACCATCTGGCACCTAATGAAGTCATCACACCACAGGAAAAAAAAGGGCTCATGTGTACTTTGCTTTGGATGAAAAATGACCATGACCTCATGCCATGAATGGTGACACAGCACACTGTGAGAGTCTATACCAGCTGGCATAGGTGTTTATGGACACTTATGTAGTGCTTATGAAGGTGTTATGTAGGTGTGTAGGTCCCTTCATAGAGCTTATTACAAAAACAAATGGATGTAACTGTAATAGCCTTCATTATTAACTTGCCTTGCGCAGTGCTGGGAAACAGCGACTTCATTATAACACTGAAATAAAGTCTGTCTTTCTAAAAGTACAACAGTACTTTCTGGCCTTCATTGGAAAGACTTCATTATATCATAACGCACTTCCTTATTTTACATAAAAATGTACTCACACACAAACAACTGTACAACTATTATGCTTAAATGGTTCGAAGTGGACATAAAATAAATAGTTAAACGGCCTCCCATATTATACATAGAGAGGAATTTCTGTAAGGTTAGAAACAAACATATGTGCGATAATGAGGAGGATAAATATGGACTGTTCCTAACTTCATAAACCTGACTACAAGAATAAATATGTAGGAACCACAGAAATGCATAATATAGCATGTATGTGTGTGTGTGTGTATGTGTGTGTGTGCGTGTGTGTGCGTGTGTGTGTGTATGTGTGTGTGTTTTTGTGTCTGTATCCATGAAGGTATTTGGTTACTCCCACAATGCAATGCCACTGCAGCGTCCTGCCCCTGTGCAGTAGGATTGGCCAAACAGAACAGCTCTGGCCACCCAACAGTCACCGCTGATTGGTTGCATATATGGCTCGGGTCACACAGGTGACTCAGCAGCACCACGTGACACATGTACTGTGCAGAGGGCACAGATCCCTCCGCAGGCCCTGGCTGACGTCGTCCAGGGATGGAAATGGCAGCTCTGACACCGGCTCTCACCCCGGGAGAGTCATTTCCATCCCTGCTGTCTCTAAAGGGGCCGCCTCGGCCGTCGCCGCGGGCGTTGCCGCAGGCGTCAGCGCGTGTCTGTGCGGGGGTTCTATGGCTACGGCTCCTCCAGCTGCAGGCTTATGAACTCCTGCATGCACTTGCGGTACTGCATCTCCGTGTGGCTGTTGCTGGAATATTGACCTGGTTGGCCGTACGCTCCCTCCGCCTCCCGCATCTCCTCGTTCATCTTGGCCAGACGCAGCCTGTCGGGAGAGGAGGAGGAAGGGAGTGAGAGAGAGTCTGAGAGTCGGTTTTTCCACTGCCGTCATTTCACCCTAGCCCTGGCTCCGCCTCCGTCGCTTTACCTTACCGCTGGTCTCCCCATCACTTTAGTCTATTGCTGGTCTCTCCATCATTTTCCCCTACCACTGGTCTCTCTATCACTTTAGTCTGCTGCTGGTCCCCTCATCACTTTACCCCAGTTTTGGGCCACCCATTACTTCATCCTTTCCTATCATGGTGCGGGCAGAGCTGTAGGGAGTAAGTGTGCTTCTTGCAAATGCATCACAATAGCAAAAACTGGGCCTTAGACAAAACCGCAGACAAAACAGAGTATTTGTCTGCGGTTTACGTACAACGCAGTCATTTAAGATGAAGGCCAGAACTGAGATAATTTTGATTTCAGAGTAACACTGACACCTGCTGGTTACTTTTTAATAGTTTATCCCATCCTCAAAACAACCAACTGCAGCGGATACAACATTGTGCATTGTATTCCCGCGAGTTCACTGTACAGCACAGACAATGCTAGTTTTCATCTTGTTTAAACACCTTGTTGACCTCTGAATCTGCTCTCCGGGTGAAGTTAACACTCACAGCGTTACGATGTCAGCGTTGGCGGCGTCCACGGCGATGGACAGGGGGCTCTTGTTGTCGATGTCCACAGCGTTCTGACTGGCTCCCCGCTTCAGGAACAGGCACACCTGACTGGACAGAGAAAGGAGACGGATGTCATGGACGTCATGAGCAGCTACACTTCCACTGTGACAGAGGTGCAATTCAGCACGTCTCTAACAGGAGGGAAAACTGGATCACGTAACTGCATATCTCAATAACAAATAGACTGGAAGATATAGGTGTGAAGGAGAGCCTTCGCCTCCCCCTATAAACTAGATCAGAGTTTCTCAAACCTCTCCTGGAGTACCACTTGTCCTGCATGTTTTAGATCTCTCCCTGCTCCAACACAGCTGATTCAAATACTCAGTTTGTTATTAGGCAGCTTCAGGAGTTCGTAACGCGCTGATCATTTGAATCAGCTGTGTTGGAGCAGGGAGATATCTAAAACATGCAGGACAAGGGGTCCTCCAGGAGAGGTTTGAGAAACGCTGAACTAGATGTTAAGTGTGTGTTAATCATTTTTAATTGTTCACCTGGTGGTAATTTGTATGTAATTTGTATGTATTTGCTAACAAGCCACACCTGCCTAATTGAAGGCTGATTAAATACAGGTGTGGATGGAAGCTCATTTTGTTCCTGATGTCAGTTTGTGCAGGCTGGTTTCTTTGCCTTTGTTTGTTGGATTTTAAAATATATTATTGTTTGAACCTTTGGTCGGTTCTGCTCATTTGACGGGAGAAGTGTTGGCCAGCTTCTCCACAGCTGGTTGGGAGCTGGTTGGGATGCTGTGCTGAATGAGTAGGCTGGCAGGATACCACAGCGAGTGTGTTGGTTGGTTGGGATGCCGTGCTGAGTGTGTTGGTTGGTTGGGATGCCGTGCTGAATGTGTGGGTTGGTTGGGATGCTATGATGAGTGTGGATTGGCTGGGATGCGGTGTCGGGTGTCCGGGTTGGTTGGGAGGTCTCACCCTGTGTGGCCCAGTATGGTGGCATGGTGCAGGGGACCCCGTCCCCGGATATCCTGCTGGTTGACATTAGCAGCGTTCTGGAGCAGGAACTCGCAGGTCACCAAGGAACCCTGAAACAAACAAGTGCGCGCACACACACACACACACACACACACACACACACACACACACACACACAGAGGGCTAAGCTCAGCCACCCCAACAAAACAGTCTTACAGAAAAACCCTAAAAACATCCTAAGTTTCCTGTAAGGTTTCTTTATTGTAGTAGGAAGGTTAGATAGATGATGGGCATCAGTTGGTGGACAGGTTCTGGTCATCAGTAGGTAGGATCTGGTCATCAGTAGCTAGGTAATAAAAGGACAGATAATGACATACCCCCTGCACAGCCTGGATCAGGGGTGTTCTGTTGTCGTCCTCGGCGTTGACCCAGTTGACGTCAGCGCCGTGAGCCAGAGCCTCGGCCATGTCGGGCAGACTGCGGGCACACGATGCCCAGTACAGCTGCAGGCCGGGCGAGTACTCCCTGGGCTCTGAGAACACGGGCGAGTCTCTCCGGGGCAAGGGCAACGGGACGGGCGGCTCTGGGAGGTCTGAAACACAGCCATTCGCTCAGTCAACCTGTCTATCAACCAGCCTGTTAACTGATCAAGCAGGCTATAAACCAATCAATAAACCAGCAGACCAAGCAATGAAGCAAGGCGGTTACTCAATAAACTAACGCATCAGTATCACATAGTCAACCATTTGATCTACGAATCGGTCCACACACCTGCCTCACCTGCTTCACTCAGGCTGTTGTTGGAGGGCGTGGATGCCAGCATCTCCCGGCTGCCGTCCGCGCTGTTCTGAATGCCGCTGTCTGCACTCCTGACTGCAACACAGCAGAGAGGGCACCCTTCACTCCCAGCGGCCACTCTGTCCCAGTCTGTGAGGAGCTACCATGTGGTGTCAGTCATATCTTTTTCACACCATTCAGAAGTGTCTGACTGTGGAGGGCACAGCAGTATGATCAGCATGAGCCCCTCTATGTCTGACAGCACATGGTAGCCTCAGTGACACCCCAGACATGGTAAGAGATGAGTGCATGAAACACAGCCACGATGACACAGGAGGAAGCCTCAGTGTTGAGAGGAGGATCTACTTGAACCTCCATGAAAGAGACACATCCAGGAAGCACATGGAACCAGCCGCACCAAGCTCAGCTGCTCATAGGTGGGGGGGGGGTACGAATAAAGATGACAGACTGATGAAAGCACCAATGACAACGCCGCGTGCATAGAGGAGGGGGCGGAGAAAGCTGTGACAGCGAGGTACTTACTACTCCGCAGCTTCGAAGACGTGTCAAAGTAGGAGAAGAGCGAGTCTAGCTCATCGGGACAGAAGAGCGAGTCTCTTCGAGCCTCCTCGCCGCCGGCGGCAGCTAGGTGGGGTCCGGGGTGCGGCGCGGAGGGGCGGGGTTAGTAAAAAACGCGCACAGCAGGCCAGAGACAGAGGAGACAGGGGAGGGAAGGGGGGAGCAGAGGGTTTGACCCCCGCAGAGAGAGAGAGGGACAGGATAATAGCACCAGGGTGTTAGTCTACAGGCCAAGCTTTCAGAAGCGCCTTGTTACTCAAGCAGAAAGGAAGCAGCCGTTTGACAATAGTATAAGTGGAGTGTGATGGCTCCAGCTCTCCGCTGGTTGGCACGAGTCACTCGACCCGGTGGGTCTCACCTGACGCGTTGGAGGCAGGGCGCATTTTGGGCGTGGGCGGGGGTGGCCGGGGGGGCAGGTGCTCTGAGCTGCTGCTCAGTCTCCTCTCCTGCTTAGTCAGAGCCATGAACTTTGACCTCTGCTCCGCTGGGGACGGTTTCCGCACAAAGCGCTTGTCGACATACTTGGCTCTGATGTAGGCCTCAATCTCCTGTCTGAGCAGCGAAAGGAAATAGGAGTGGATCTCAATAGCTTTGTTTGGAGTCCTTGAACAGGCTCCAACGGCTCCTTACCCAGAAGGCTGTGCGGTACCTGGAATCTCCGGGTTGAGGCTTCCTGGCACCCAGCTCCTCCCTCTGAGCTTCATAGATTTGGTTTATCACCCCATTCCCCAGCTCACACATCAGCTGAAGACACACAGCCCACACACACATCAGAAACTCAAAACCTCCTGAATTTCCACAAAAATTCCCTAGGTTTCCATTACTGGAATTCATGTCTTTAAATGCCCTGATGTTCCAGAAATTACATGACTCATAGGAACATTAATCAGACAACCTGGCATGGTACCTTTAATAACCACACAAAATACAGCTCTCTTTAACTATAATGATAAAATGTTTCAAAAAAGATATGCATCAAAAATAAACCTTTAATTAATCATAGATATCACTGCATTTAGTCTATGTATGACATTAATAAGCCTGGATGTCTGCATTGATGTCTACATTAATGTGCTCTTTTACGGGAAGAGATTCTCAACCACTGTGACATTTATTATAACCTTTCAATTATTTAAGAAGAGAACAAGAATCAGGGCTTTTGATTGGCACTTACAAGGCAGTTATTAAAGGCCAAGTCATAATGCTGTGACTGAACGGTACACCATATATCAATTTTCTTCATTTAGCCACTATTCTATCTCAGCAGAGATAGTAGCTCTTTAGCAGAGCACCAGGAGCCTCTACAGGATGTGATATGTATGATGGGGTCGTTTCTAAGGCGTATGAAGGGGAGCTTAGTGCGAGGGATCAAAAAGGGGTGACCATTCCTGTTCATGCATACTGCTCACCTTCAGCAGCTCCGGCTCCCAGGTGTCTAACGTCAGGGAGCGAACTTTGGAGAAGTGGACCCCCAGACTCCTGCAAAAGGGAAGAGAAAGTCGGAACGGATGCAGAGTTCAGCTCAGACAACAGTCAGTATCATTCAGAGCTTCACTACCACTGGGATTTAATGATAAAAACAGCAGTGTAAAGGGGAAGGGGAAGACCTTAGCCCAATGGTTGCTGGTCTGATTCCCAGATGGGGAATGACACAATAAATACCCAGAAGTGTGAATGGATGACATGTAAACTGTAAATGTAATTTAATCTGGATAATGGCATTGGCTAAGCAAATAAAATTTCCAGACTGAAGTTATTCTGCAATAGGACTTTCAGTGTGTCTACACAATGTTGTCAGAGTGGCATAGCCTGGATTCACCATGCACACTCCCCTTACCTGACTCCTCTCTCCAGATCAGACCTGGGCCTGAGAGGAGGCTGGCTGTGGCAGACAGTACCTGTGGATGCCGGAGCACTCGATACACAGCGTGATGCCCAGGTTGATGCTGGCCCAGCGCGGGTCAGCCTGGCCGCAGTCACAGCAGTAGGCGTTCCCTGGGATGGCCTGGACCCTCTGCAGAGCGCTCTCCCCCTTCAGGGACCTCTCCTTGGGCTCGCCGCCTGAGTCTAGGCTGCCTGTCGATGTGGATGACTTCCTGTCCAGCTTCTGCGGGGTCATACAGGTAATCAGCACCGTAAAAAGCCCTGCCCACTCAGGAGAACCACTCAGAGCTCTCCTACCCTCAGCCCCACCCAGTCGAAAACAATCTCTCAGAGCTCCCCTATCCCTGGCCCCGCCCAATCAGAGCTGAGCTACCCACAGCCCAGCCCACTCAATCTCCCACTTGCAACAAGACCAAGCAACAGTAACAGCAACAGCAGCAGATATGTTAATATACAAGGAGCGATGGGAGATGGCCATCTCCGCAAGGGAAAGCCCACTGACCTGGGCGTCCTCTCCCTTCTCCCGGAAGGCAGTGGCGATGCTGCTCTGAACGGCCTTGATCCAGGCCTGCCTCAGCTTCTCTGAATCTGCCTGCATCATGCAGTTCCTGGGGGGAAGGGGGGGGGGGACAGAGTGTCTCCATCAGCCTGGCTCCAGAGCGCTCTGGCTAGCTGGCTCCGCAGCAGAGCAGGCCCTGAGGCACCGATGGGTACTCACTTGGTCGGGGACACCACCTCGAAACAGAAGCGGCGCTCAACGTCCTCACACTGTTTGACCGTGCAAAGCCGCAGATCCTCCACCACCACCGTGGGGTTGTCCTGTCATGCAAGGACACACACAAGTAAGCACTCACACATAACACATGCCTCGCGTCAGTCAATTTCATTCAATGTGCACTGTGCAATGTTCAATCTCAAATCTTGAAAAAAGTATTTTTTTTATCGTGTGAGGGGAACAGACGGTTGTCTTACCTTGAATTTCTTCTGGTAAACTAGCTGATTATTCTGAATGGAAAACCAGCGCCTGTAAGAAAAGAAAGGACTGTGGCATTTGTACACATACACAAAAATGGTACTTTAGCAGACGACACAGAACCATATCAAAAACAAGAAAAAAGAAACGGATAAACTTAACGATCACGTTCTTTGCAAGAAACTGCTTAAAAGGCAGCTAACATGGTCCTATGTTTAAGAATTTACCCCAGGGAAAGTACTTGGATGGACATAGAGTACCAAGCATTTAAATGACATTGTTGGGTTCTTGATAACTCCAACTGATCACTTCACTACAGTTTCTTTGTGAAGAATGAGGAGGATCCTCAGAGAGATTACTGCATCTGTCAGGGGATAATCAAATAATTCTACCTCAGGCTAATGACACTGTGTAGTCATACAGACATTAAGGCAGCTCAAAAACTACCCATGACATCACTTCCTGTCCCCTTCTCACACAGAACAGCACTCTCCTGAAACTGCAGTCCTGACTCCTATCACAGTTTTATGCCACCATCCAATTATTACTGTGTAACTCCATCGGAGTCTGGACTGAGCTTTACCGGCAGCGTTGCACTGGAGCACCCACAGAGATATGAAAGCGCCGTGTTTAAGTTAGGCCGTTAGAAATCAGCCTGGAATCACAGCAGGGATTCATCAGATGAAACGATCAGCGCTTGAGAGATGCATTAAGGCAGTGAGATGAAAAAGTACACGTGAAACAGAGACTTTCAATGTGTCCTCATTTACACAGGAGATGCGTCACCACTGGGGACATGCTAATGCTAAAGAAAAAGTTTTCTTTATCTGCCATCAGCTGCCCAGATATCACCCCATGCAACTCTGTCTTCTGTGGAAAGGGGGTGGTATTAGAGTTGGCCATGAGAGTAGTGAAATAAGGTACAAGGTATTGATCCACCATTATCAGGTCTCTGGAGTAACATGTACCTCTCTTTAAAGAACTGCACTCAGAAAAATGACTTTTGATCAAGTTCCATTTTTCTTAAACAAACGGTTCATGTCACATGAGGCTCGTAACTGGCCACTGTACATGACCGGAGAAATCATTAAAGTGAGCTCAATACAACATTAAATAAAGTCATGTGGCTCTCTGTTCTTGTCAAGTGCATTCAGAAGGCACGCTTTAAGGAAGTTATTGTAGTTTCTGACTGGTGCATGGCTTGATAGTTTGGTCTGTAGTGGTGATTGGACACCTAATCAATGGTGTCATTAGCTATACGCTGCTGTACCCTGTTATGCGTGTGATGTCATCGCACAGTAGCAAAGGGCTTACAAAGGTGCATTGTGACATCATTGTGTGGGTGGGGCATGTGTGACACGGAGGCAGTGATATACCTGTTGTGCGCTGCCTTTTTTCTGTCATGTGACAAATAGGAGGCGGAGCCAAAACATGAGGGAGGTTCAAACAAAAAACACAAACACACAAGACAAAGAAACAGAGTGAATGTGTGCATAAGCCAATGGTGAGAAAATGCAGAAACAAAGATGAAAGCAGGTGAAATAAAACAAAGAGAGGATGCCCATCTCTCGATACAGTGGCACACACAAAACCTTTGGTGTTCTTTCGTTCTGTTACATTACATTACACTGTTGGAGTCCAGCAAATGCTCTTATCTGGACCAACTTTCATAGAATACAATTTTTACATGTTACCTATTTATACAGCTGGATATTTACTGAGGCAACTGTGGGTGAAGTACCTTGCCCAAGGGTACAGCAGCAGTGCCCCAGTGGGGAATCAAACCAGCTGCCTTTTGGTTACAAGCCCTGCTGCTTACCACTGTGCTACACTGCTGCCCCTTTTTACCATTTTTGTTACTTTGCTCCATTCCTTAAACTCAAATTTAAATCTCTAATGGCTTTCATTTAATTGTAGTCCTGGCATAGAACAAATGCAACTGTGGATTACTCTGCAAAATCCTGAAGACTGTCGTAAGTCCTGTTTACAGGGTAACACTGACTGTAGGCGTTGGTGAACCAGTCCTGATCTTGTCTTTTAGATAATTTGTCTTTGACGGCCAAGTCAGCTGATGTGAAAAGATGCACGCAAAAGCGTAGGAGAACGGAGTGATGGATACCCATGTGGAGGTGTGGCGTTGGCCGACGGCAGGGTCACTGACCGAACAGGGTCCTCCTACCTGTTCCATGTTTTGAAGGCGTTGCTGGCCCTCTTGAACAGGTATCCCTCCATGGCGATGCCGTTGTCTGTGTCCACATTATACTCCAGCTTGGTGTCGTCATTCGAGAAGTCCTGAGAGGGGGGGGGCAACGGTCATTCTGTGCTACAAAGGCCAGTGTTTAGTCACAGCAGCCACCACAGTTTAGGGACTGCCACACAAAGCACTGCCTTTGCCAAGAATGTGCAGTGTATAAAACTCATATATCACCTCAGAAAAGCCATAACCTACAGAGATATAACCAAATACCATTCCCTACATTACGGTGTAGACAAAGAAATTTTACCATCAAACCACATCACCAATAACATGTATAATCAATAACCATATCTGCACCCACACTAGTGCAAAACCAGCATTTATCTCCTTATATTTTGGCAGGGTTAGACAACAGATATGTAAATAAGAATCAAAACATTGTACAACGGTGCGGACAATAGGAAACACTCCTCGGCTGTTAATCCCTAAAGGCAAGCCTTCACAAATAACTGAGAAGCAGTGCCTTGTGGGTAAATTCTGCTTTAAGGCAGCCCCCTGCACGTTGTATGCTGATGCCAGAGGGCCCTGTCGAGGCTGCTGGGGGGGGGGGGGTTCGGTGACTTTATCGGAAGGGAAGTCTTGCCCCCCCGTCATGTCCTCTCTGCCCCCATGAACCAGCTCACTGTAATTTAGCCTCAGGGCTCAGAGACAGAGAGAGAAATACTCGATCCTTCACACTGGATCTTCCCAGGCTGTCTGTATGACTGATTTGCAGGGCTGGTCAGCATGTGGGAAAAGACAGGGCTATAGCCTGCTTGTCGGTTTGCGTGCGTGTGTGTGTGTTTGCGTGTGTGTGTTTGTGTATGTGTGTGTGTGAGTGTGTGTGTGCGCGTGTGCACTTACACATCTCCTTTTTAAGGTTTTATTATGCTTTTCTCTTTCACATTCACACAGAAGCAAATTCTACAGTCTGTTATATATATAAGGCATGAACAATACATACACGCATAATAATTCATAATAAATACATAGAAAATCACTTATTTATAATATATATATATATATATACAGACCCCTTCCTATATATAGTCTGTCCTGTTGCCTTTGTTCCACTCCATTGCCCCGTGGCACAGCAGCAAGTGTGTGCCAGACAGCACATGTAGCTGAAGCTGCTGAAGATTTCTATGGCTGTCTGTGTGTGTTAGTGTATAAGGAGCAGCCTGGACATGCTCCTGTCTCAGGGCATCTCAGTCTCTGCTAAAGACGCCAGGCCTCCGTATGTGTGTTTGTGTGACTGCGTGCATGAATGCACAAATGTGTGCCTGTATGAGCATGTGTGTGTGTGTGTGTGTGTGTGTGTGTGTGTGTGTGTGAATGTATGAGTGAGACTGTGTGCATGTGTGTGTATGTGTGCGTGTGAGTGTTTGCATGCCTGCATGTGTGAATGTGTGTGCGTGTATGAGTGCGTACATGCATGTGTAAGTGTGTTTGAGTGTATATGTGAGTGTGTGTGAGTTTGTGTGCATGCATGAGCATGCGAGTGAGTGTGTGTATGTGTCAATGAGCGTGTGCGTGTGTGTGTATGCACATTTGTGTGTTTGAATGTGCGTTTGTGGGTATGCGCGTGAGAGTGTGCATATGCGAGTTTGAATGTGCGTGTGTGTCAGTGTGTGAGTGTATATGCGCGCATGTGAGCATATGAGTGTGCGCACAAGTGTGTGAGAAAAAATATGGGTGAGTGTACACGTGCATGAGTGCGTGTGTGAGTGTTTAGGGGCAAAACTAGTGCTCTGTGGTCCTGGGGTTTCTGTAGTTAGACTCCTCCTCCTTCAGCCCTGAGGTGTGTGAAAGTCATGGGTGTGTGTGAGTAACACTGCTATGGGCAGGTAGCTAGAACACACTCACACCCCCATCACAACCAGGGCTTTCACTGACACAGCCTCTCCTGTTAAACACAGCACAGAGACAGCCTCTCCTGTTAAACACAGCACAGACACAGCCTCTCCTGTTAAACACAGTGGAAACACAGCCTCTCATGTTAATCACAGTGAAAACTCAGCCTCTCATGTTAAACACAGTGTGTTTACAGCATTCGACACTCCTTTGGCTGCTTGTAGCATGTATTTCCATGTAGACCATTAAATTATGCAGGTTACAGTAACCCTTCACTTGAGGTGAAATTACAGTTCCACCAAATGTTCATTCAATCCCCTCCGTAAAGGCACGCTGTTCAGTCTGCCTGATCCGTTTCCAAAGAACAATAATTTAGGCGCAAACTTACAATGCACACACTAACATTTAGTAAATGACAGCATCAAATTGAGCACTGAGCATATATATGCTAAAACAAACATATATATGCACAGTTAACTAAAATCAGGCAAACTCGTTTTTGTGACATGATGGATGATAAGCGAAAACATTAATCAATTATTGGATTGGAGTGTATGACTAAAAATGGATCAGAATTTACTATCTCATTTCTACAGCACTGCACAGTACAGTGTGCTGGATGGAACTACGAGCAGGACTACTTCCTCTGCAGCACACATTGGATGGAGCTGTGAGTGAGACTAGTTCCTCCGCAGCAGAAAGACTCAGAGAAGCAGGAAAGAGAGCTGAAAGGGGGAAAAGGACTTACCTGCAGAGCCGCCTGAGAGCACAGGAAAAAACCGAGAGAATCAGATTAGAAACTGCACACAAAGCAGAGAGAGATAAAGCGTGAGAGAAGGAGACGAAGTGAGCGTGTGACTGTGTGTGCGTGAGAGAGAGAGAGAGAGAGAGACAGAGAGAGATAGAGAGAGAGAGACAATAAAAATAGCATCCTACTGAAAGAAGGACGTGCTGTGTTTTAAACACTAACACTCAAGGGCAAGTGTACTCTAGATGCTGGCACAGTGAATGGGCACACACACAAACACAAACACACACACACACACACACACACACCAGCCTCAAAAAGAGCAACACCCCACAACCCCTTTAAACCCTTCCCTCATGCATAACACTGCCCCCACGCCCCATGTTAAACACTGACACTTCATTACACTGCACTAAGCGCTCCCCCGCCTGGCAAAGGAGACTCTGCCCAGCTATACCTCTTCTTTCCAAACATCTAATCAGCCTAAGTAACACTGCCCCTACATTACAATAACAAACAGTAGACACCACAACAAATCACTCAAAGATCCAGACACAGTGATGGTACCCTGTGCCTTTTCCAGCACAATCCTCCACAGCCAAGAGAACAGTCCACTATTGCAGTGACCGCCTGGTAAGATCTGGACTGCACTAACCAGTGGATATGGTGGAGAAAAAATATTCTATAACATGATCATGAGCCCTCTAATCAATTCATTGGATCAGTATTTGTATGCTTCCTAATTAACAGCAAAATGAAGAGGTTTACTATTTATTATTTCTTGACAATATACACGAAGAAGAGCCGGAGACCCCTGCTCAAATAAAATAACTTATGATAGTATTCTGAAAGTATGAGTGAATGCAGCAGGTCATTAAACAGTAAAAAGTGTTTATATTGACTCATAAGATGTTTTGGGAAAAAGCAGGGCTGGATACTTAGATCATTAGTATGCATGACCTTGAGGGCCATATTATTATTATTATAAAAGGAACATTCCGGTCAGTCCCCACCACCCCCTTCCACACAAGTCATGACCTCACTCTACCACCACTCACATGATGGAGATGCATGTATAATCAGGACTGCCCATGACATGTCAGAATTGTCTTCACCATCACAGAAGGAAAAGAAACTCCCACAACTCAATGCTCCTGCCACTGGCGGTGAATGCTGAAACCACGGTACCCAGTGTCCTCACATACGTCTCAGTGATGTCAAAGATCTCTCATCCAATCAGAGGCAGAGAGAAAACTCCAGTGCTACAGGAAGAGCAGCATGCTGCTGAAGGCACTGTAAGCACATGTTCTTGATGAGTAAAACCAGAACGCACAGCGCTCCGGGGGGCAGCGGGGATGACAGTCACACTAATGCAAATGACCGGGGCACTGCTGCTGTGTTTTAGTCAAGGGGGTAGGGTGGTGGTGGAGACAGAGGGGTCTGAAGGGGGGGGGGGGGGATGCAGTGGCGGCAACTCTCCGAAGCGCTGGCGCTCCCCAGAGGAAACGAAAACGCGGGTCAAACGCTCCGAGCCGGATGGCGTAGCACCAGCGTACCGGGCTGCGACACGATTAGGCGGGCATGGAAAGGCATGCGCGGGGTGGCTATTCTTAGACCCTGGGCTTGAGAGGGGGAGCATGTAGGGCCGTGCCCCCCACCCCCGCTCTGGCAGGGCGCGGGGAGGGGAGGGCAGGGGCAGGTGTGGCAATGCAGTTCCATCCCCTGGACGTCTTTGCGATCGTAAAATTCAGAGCACGACTCATAAAGATGCACTTTAAACTTCACCAGCTTACAAGCACTTAGGGCACAGCAAGAGCAGCAGCAGCACACAGTGATGGGCATTTCACCTGACAATGAATATCTAACAGAGGCTCGGAAGTCAATTTAAGCCTTTGGGAAAAGAGTCAACAGGCACATTAAAAGCACTTAAAACAATAAAGCCCAGAGACAGTGTTCATCTGAACACAAGTAAGAGGACTTGTTGTTATGGGGCACAGGGGTTAGGGAGCCCTTTGTTAGCGGACATGGGTTTATGGGACAGAGTTAGGGCACAACATAGTTAGGGACACAGTGAGTTAGGGAATAAGGAGCTGGAGAGATTTAGGGAGTACAGAGTTAGGGGACAGGTGTCACAGTCAGTAGACATGAGTTCAGGTGAAATGTCTGCGGTACCTTCTGTTGGATGGTGGAGTGCTTCTGCTCCATGTCGCGCTTCTCTTTGGCTGCGTCCACCACCAGCTGGTCCAGCTGGAACAAACACAAACATCCAATAGGTCACGGCCCTGCAGGTACCGAGGGCGCCACGGGGTAGCCAAGCCAACGCATACAGCTCTCCAAATCGTTCTGCAACGTTACAGCAACGTTAACGTAACCTACACGTACCGGCTCAGACGGAATGACACTCGTGGAAAGAATGATAATGTGCTTGACAGACTTACAGACACTGAGAGTCTGGTTCAGTTATAACATTTCTAACAGATCAGCTGCACTCTTACCTTTTTTACCTTATAAATCAATACAAAAAACATTAACTTGAAGCTGGTTACAGCAGTGGATAAACAGACAAATGGATAGATAGCACTGTATCTATCAACCAACCATTTTGCCTTTTTACTCACCAAACTGGAATTTGGAAACAATTCAAAGTACTTTCCGGAGTGTTATAAGTAGTGAGGCAGCCAGGCTAATGGTTATATCTGCTGCGAAACGTTTTGCTGTTTCTCAGTAACACCAACAACAGTGAACATGTGCAGGGCCCTGAAAGCACCTGTTTAACATCACAGGTCCTTTCCCATAAACCTCAGACCACATCTGACCATAACAGTCAAACCGGGCCGCATAGTGGAGACTGTAAAAATGAGTGGATTTTTCAATGAAAGAAGACTTTCACAGCAGGGAATGTATTCAGTCCCTGCTGTGAAACACAAGCATTCCCTTTTACCAGTGCCTGAACAGAGCTCTTTGTGAGAAAGTGTGTCTGTGTTATTGTAACTTACTTTCATAAGTCATCATTATGACATGAGCTCTATAAGCACTGTCAGGCCTGCCTGAAGCACATACATTCAGTCCTGTATAGGCCATTCACTATGCCCCAATCATTATTTTACACATGAATAAGAACCCACAGTGTGACTTTACCAAAGACAGTTTAAATATGAAGGGCTATTCTCTGAAGATGTATAATTAGTGTAACTTATAATACTCTTCCAAATCTCTTGGTATATCTAACTGGAGCTTGAAATTAACTGAAGAGTTATGTAGAAAAAGCCAAATGCTATATGACAATGGCCCCCAGGGAAAGTTACTTTTTTATTTTTTTAAGTGCATCTACTGCGGAGTATGATCATTTTCTACATGTTGATGACCTTCTCTTTCGAAAACTAAATGACCTTTCTCATACCCTCATCACATCGTACAGTCAAAGCAGAGACAATGATAGTTGCCTTCTCTGTCATCTGCTATCACTTCATATCTGCTGTAGGACAGCCATGTTTAAATGGGGCGCATGGTAAATATATCAACCACATGCCTGGAGGCTTTGCAGGAACTGTCTTTGAAGATTAACTGTAAAAACTGCTGGCAAGAGGGGCATTCCCACACAGCAATGAAATATCAGCTTTGTGTAAACATGTATCTGCTGGAAAATAAGGACAGTCCATTAGGTCCAAGGCAGCAAATTTAGACCTGGGGCAGGATGCAATAGCAGGTTGATTACACTAAAAACATTATATGAATCTATAGCTATTTGATCTAATCTAAAAATACATTGTATTACTTTCTTTGTAATGGGCATACAAATATCCCAAAGAGGATTAACGTTTGATGATAAACTATGAACAGAATCATAACCTATTTTATTTGTTCTATTTTTACTGCATCCAACACTGAAACCAAATCTTAAGGCAAAATGCTCTGAACATTCTGTAAGACAGATGAGGAATTCTTTAAATTTTTCAAGTTCCAACAATGAAGAGTTTAATTAAGAACAAATACTGAATGGGATAAGAAGGGGATAGTACCCTTTAGATCAATCTGAAAATTCATGCTTTCTACCAGATCAACTTTTTAACAGTGCTCTGTATGCAGAGGGAAGGATCTGTGGTTGTTCAAATGAAATCCTACAGCCTTGAAATGAGCTGTAACTTTCATATAAATGTAAGCTTTCATAACAGTACAAGAGCATTAATAATGCCAGGGGCCCAAAGGCTTACAGTACCTGTCCACCCAGCTCATTCATGAGAGGCTGCAGTTCACTGAACAGGTCATAGCCTTGGTGGAAGAATGTCAGGTGGGCATACATAAAGGACAGCATCTGCGAAAGCAAAACAGGACATCATTCCAGTGGCCTGAGGGACACGGCTGGAGTAGCAGGCCAGTGGGTTCCAGCCCACTGTGTATTACACACATTACACGTGGAGTATTGTGTCAGGCTTTCAGAAGTCGGATATTCTTTACATTGGATCTTCATGTAAAAAAAGCATTTGCTAAGCCTTGCTATTTAGATGGAAGATGTTATTATAAACAGTGCTGATAATTATTAGCAGCATAATTTCAAATTTTGACACATTACATCTGTTCTGGCTATGTGAATATTCAGAGTAAGAGCACAAATTCTGCCAGAGCTTGACAAAAATGCTGTGATGTCATTTTTTTTTTCCATAAAGTCATGGAAATCACATACAAATAATGGAACAGGAATCTTCCGTCTAACGTCCTAGTGTCTCTGTCTGTGGGCTAGGGATAAGGGATGTCTGGGTTTTGATACACAGCTCTCCAAGTCCCCAGATTCACTCATGCTCCTAGGTTGTAGAATACTATGCCTATCCAGGCTCCCTTCCCTTTATTTTAAATACATTTATACCATTATTATATAAATGTACACATTATTGCATTATTGTGTTATTCGTATACTGAAAGTGTGGTTGTTTTGCATAAGGAATAAATTGCCTTTGCACAGAAGGTGTTACTATTCCTGCAGTGCAGTGTTCAAGTAAGCCCCCCCGCCTACAATAGAGGGCAAAGGTGTCCTGTATTTAATACTGTGTTAAGTGGAAACATTCTTACCGATCTGAGGATTTCAAATCTTCTCTTAGACTGGAGAACATTGATCTGATGGAAGAGGGAAAACAATCCGAGCAAGTCAGAACTTTGATTTGCATAAACCTCACAGTGATTCTGCATTAATGCTGCTCACTACCACAGCAACACTACTGATAAAGGAATTGTAACTTATTAGAGTTGGCTACCAGCAGGATATTACAGGTTCAGCTGAAACACAACCAACCTACAACTTCTAACACAACTAACCTAAATATTCTTTTTTATTTTTCCGGCTGGGTAAAGATATTGTCCTTTACTTCCTATTGTTTAACCCAACAGCTCTGTGTTGTGAACATCAAAGCTTTTCAGTGTGTTTTTGTAATCCATGTTGTTCTCCGTGTCAGCTAGAAAAAATAGAAGAACACAAAAACTACACCGATAAAGATCAGCCGTTTCCAGTTGCATGGGTGTGTCATACTAGCATGGAACAATGTGTGTCAACATCTTTCTGCAGGTGACTTTTTGTCTTCAAACAGAATTCCACTAGCGGGGAAAAAAAAAAAAACATTTATGACCTGCCCAGGTACTGATTGATAAGAAACAGCAAACGAAACTTAAAAAAATTAAACTGCTTCATTAAAAGGCACGTATGAAGTGTTAGGGTGGACTCTGTTGACGTCAGAATTTTTATTAGTGTGGACTGGTTGTTGGATGATAACTTCAGCTCATGAATAGCACAGGCAAGTCCCGTCTGCCACCACCAGGAGGCGAAAATGACTCAGTTTTCAGTTCAGTCAAACTAACACAAATGAACACATTCTCTTTCCTTGCCAAGCATTAACTAAAAAGGTACTATGTTAAAAATATGGTGTACCACATACAACCAAACAAACAATCAGCTAACAGAACAACGTCATGACTGCCAAGCTATGTTTCTGATGTTTGACAGATGATTTAAACATACATACAGTAAAATCTTTGCAAAAAATCTGTGCAGACAATGAGGTTTTGCTAATCCTATTTAACAACCTCCTAAATGTCAAGTTTCTAATGGGTGCAGCCATGGCTGCCTTTCTAGGTTAAGTAATGAGAGATGATGGTGAAGCATGCAGTCCTTGTTCAGCTCATCCATATTTAACGTGAAAAAAAAAATCCCACATCAGATCAATAGGGATCAAGCCCAAACCAACCTAAGGAACCAGCCCTCTGACAGAGACAATGGGATGCCTCTCCACAAAGCAAGATCCAGTGTCAGAAACACGTCTCTGCTGACCTTTCAGTGCTGCGTCATGAAACGAAATCTGTTCATTTAACTCTGATTCAGCACATGCTCTTATCCAAAGCAGCTCGCTAAATGAGAGACCAGAAGTAGTACGAATAACATCGCCACGGCAACGGTACATACAGAACACAACAGATCACATCTGAACGTGTGTCAATCAATCACAGTGCTGTGATAATTCATGCAGTCATTTACACATAAGTGCGGTAATAAATTCACAAGGGTAACACAACATACCCTGCAGAAATACACAGACTGCACATGTAAGGGAAAGATTTGAGTTATGACTGGACAGATTGAGCCAAGGTGAACTCTGAAATGATGGGCCTTTAGTCTGAGACAGAAGATAGCCAGAAAGTCTGCCGTTGTGACAACTATAGAAAACTCATTCTAACACGTCTGGGCCAGAACAGAGCACACGACCAGGACCTGCAACTACTCAGGGGACGGCTGGCTGTGGTTACAGAATGGAGAGATCTGACTGATGTGTACAGGCCAATAATAATGCACACGCACAGCCACGCAAACACTCCTACTTGTGATTCTTAGTATGACTTGTGTTACCTACTCTTCTATTGTCAAGATTAGACTTAATAAACTCAGCTCAGTATATAAAGACATGTCTGTGTTATAAGTCCGGCACATTCTATAAATCCAGCACCCTTATCACTGTGGAAAGATGGATATGCCGCCTTGCAGGCAAACCAATTCCAGCTGAAAGGCTATAGTGCTTAATTCTCACTGACAGGTTCAGAAGATTCTATTCTTTACTGAGTACAAAAAGAGGTAAGTAACATTAATCTAAAGTCACCTAATCAGCCCCGTTCCCCTTTTCATTTTTAAAAGAAACAAATGATTCACAAATAACATATCTCCTGACTAAACCTGACATCTGACACTAGAGTATTACAGGAAATGTTCAGGGTTGCTGTCACATGACAAGCACACCTGGAGAAGCCATTGCCAATGAACACACACCCCCTCACTCCTGCTACAGGAAATAAAATCTACGCTAACAGAAAGGCCAAATGGGCAAAGGTCGCAGACCTGCAGCACGTAGTCCAGGGCGATGTGGCGGAAGCACTTGCGCGTGGCGGTCAGGATGTTGGTGGCCTCCTCCACCTCGTGCTGCTTGTTGCGGGGCGCCTGGGCGTTCTTCACCAGCGCTGCCTCCTTCTCCTCGCTGACCTTGTCGAACTGCTTCTTGGCATCCTTGAATTTCCGCAGGTCCCTGCGGCGACACACACGCGTCACGGCGCTGTCTGCAGGTTCCGAGTGTCACACCTGCTGGGAGCTCTGTGCTTACAGAGACACTTCGGACTGCTGCCGTCCCTAATACACCTCCACATATCACTTCATTACATTACATTATTGGAATTTAGCAGATGCTCTTATCCGGAGCAACTTACACAGGTTACGGTTTTACATGTTACCCATTTATACCGCTTGGATATTTACTGAGGCAATTCTGGATTAAGTACCTTGTCCACGGGTACAACAGCAGTGCACCAGCAGGGAATCAAACTGACAACCTTTCGGTTACAAGTCCTGCTCCTTACCATCATGCCATATTACCGCCCTCCCAATCCGAAGTACCTTGTCAGTGAATGCAGTGAACAATTCAGTGAAGTCAGTGAATTGTGTGGGTGTAATACACTGCTAATCGGGTCACTAGTGCTTCAGTGGCTGCCCTTAGCCTGGCCTGCAGAAAGTGGACGATGAGGTAACTGCCTAACAAAGTTAAAGTGCATGTTGAGAGTCAGGCATTCTTTGCCTCCGTAATGGAGCCACATTCATAATGTTGTGCCTGTATAGTTTTCCAAGAAAACATTCCACAGCAAGTGGACAATTAAGTTACTATTCTGCTCTACAGACCAGGTTTATTTTGCTCCAGCTATCTGTCCTCTGTGTTTCCGTGCTGAATAAATAACCAGACAAAATGTGAAAAGAATGGCACAAAATAAACAAAAAACTGAGAAAATTTCTCAGCTTTTGACAACACATACTTACTCTTTCACAAATGTCTGGAGCTGTGACCGTATGGATCTCTGAGCCTGGTCAAATAAAATCTGGAGGAGTAAGAGAAAAACAACATTTTTACACGGTTTTTAGTGCAATGATGTACACTGTAATTCAAATGCTCAAATAACTGCTTGCAGTTGGCAGGATGGTACCATCGCACATTAGATCAGGCCAATGTTTGATTTATTTTTCTACCAGCAAAAATCATGTATCAGTAGATAAGATTAATATATGAAGAAGTTAGCATTGTCACAAAAATCACTGCAGTTTATGCACAATGCGCAAAGGTTGCCTTTGTAAACAGAAACAATGCAATCAATAAAGATTGGTCTTATGCCACACAATCCACGGAGCAGCCTGGTTTTGCTGTCCACAACTGACAAAGACCTAGACATCCAGCTTTTAATAGCAAACCCAATGAGTGCGGCAGACTTAATGAACAGAGACGAGGCCGCAAACCGTGCCCCCCCTCCACAATCAATGAGAGCTTTCAGCCCATCTCTCCTGCAGACACAGTGTCCGTCATTCAAACCCTGAGTAACTCCACTTAGTCCTCAAATCTGAGTTACATATTTAGACATAAGGGAGGTTTTCTTGTTTACCCCCAATTTTCCTCCTGACTTTGGAATCATTAAATATGCTCACATCATCCCAACATTCTCTGCACTCTTGTAGGAGCAATGGGGCATGATGAATGCAGTCCTGATTCGCCAAGTGCCACTCACTAATAGCCAAGAGTAATTTCTTTTTAGACTACAAGTCCCACAGTGCACTGCATGAGGGCAAATGCAGAATGGAGGACAGGCCAATCCTCTGCTGATGCCATCTGAGCAATTTGTAGCTACCCAATGAGTTGCTAGAGGGTGCTCTCGAGCGATGTGACAAGGGCTTGCTGGCTGACACAACCCTCCCTACCCCAGAAGAATGGAGCCAACTGCCCTCTGCTGCTATGGAAGCCAATGACACAGAGCAGACCTTGCGCTGTTTGCACAGTTTATTAAACTGTATCATCTTTCTTCTTTCAGTAACTGCCAGCTTATTCATCTCCTTCAGCTTTGTTAGGCACTGCAAGGATCATTATTATTTCTGGCAGTTCTAAATACAGCACATTTGGCAGGCACCACAACAGATGCAGTCAAAGGAATATCAGCTAATACATCTACGATGTACTTCAGTCTGTCTTTACTTTGTAAGATATTTAAGTCTAAAATGTGCGCTACTTGTGTCCCGCTTTGCTCATGAGTGAATTACAGCTGTCTCCCGCTGCTGTGCTCATGTCCATAAACCCTGTTCCTCAGTCGAAAAACCACATCAAACGAGCCTGCATCAGCTCCATGTTGGCCAGATGGCCAGACATAATTTCCTCATTCACTTCCGTGAATGTGGGAAGAGGCTAAGGATACAATCTTCAGCCCACAAGGCAGCAATACAGCAACTCTAAAATTATCCCAGATTTCCTTATTCTACTCACATGAAACTCCCACACATACATATATACATACTCATAAGCAGCCACACAGGTACATGTGCAGAGACACACTGACCATCACTCACTTACTTGCCCTTCTCACAGTGACCACACCACCGCTATCTGACGCCCCATTAAAGCACATCCTCCAGATCATCGGCAGCTCACTTACTGTGTGGTAGTTGATCATCTCCTGGAGGCTCTCGGCAAACTTGGTCAAACTGGACTGCAGAGAAAAAAGGAGACAGTGTGGGGGATGAGAATATAGCGTACAACAGGAAGCAATGCTGGGGATGGAAATGCAAACTGAAATTAAAATGAGATATCAACTCTGTGGATGGGAATGTGGAGTAAAAGGCCCCCTGAGCCTACATCATCTTTAACGAGAAATATGAACACGACATGAGTCCCTGACTGCTTTCATATCTGCCCTCGTGCTGCCATCATTAACTGTGTCATATCAATAAACAACACCACTGCATAGATGTAAATGATAGTCTGGTGGTTTTAGTGAGGAAATTATACTGTAGATTAGAGCCACAATGGAGCTTTCAGGGAAAATTCCTTTCTTAATAAATGTGGATAACAAGAGAATGCAAAGCTCAGTCGAAAAGCAGTGAAAGAAATGCAGGAGAGACAAGATTACAGGCTACGGAATATGTGTGTGTGTGTGTGTGTGTGTGTGTGTGTCTGTGTGTCTGTGTGTGTGAGAGAGAGAAAGAGAGAAACACGATGCACCTGGTCAGGGTCAAGGCCCAGAATCAGGTCATGATTTGTCACCACTGGGTCCAGGTCAGGTGTGTTTGCACTGAGCACATATGTGTGTGTGTGTCTAGGGCAGACGAGGGGCTCCTTACCCCTAAGACAGTCACTGCTACAGTTGCATTCCACCCCACCCTTCCCCCGATCAGCCCCACCCCCCTACCTCAATGACCTCATCTTTGGTGGACTGCTGGGCTAGCTCCCGTATCCCGTTAACAAACTGTTTGTTGGCTGTGTTATACGCCTTCCCAGCATCCAGCATGCCGATACACAGCTTTACCAGCTGCCAAAGGAGAGACAGATAGAGAGAGATAGAGTTACTTACACCGATGAAACATAACCTTTGTTCTTTTGCTCAGTGAAAGCACCAAAGTGCTCTGTGTTTTGTCTGTGCTTTGACACAGGAGGGTAATTTTTGGCAGCTCTGCCCTGCTCTCATGAGCAGCGTACGCATCGATCTTGTTACAGCTCATTACCTACCTACAGAGAAAAGATCAAAGAGCAACAGAAGGTCTTACTGAGTGCCTTCTGAACACACGGATTCAGTTCTGCCTTAAAGAACGGTACCGGTAGGACTGTCACAGGGAGCTTAGCAGGTTTAATATAATGGAAGCTAAGATGGACAAAGCTCCAAGACCCGCCTCATTTCACTCACCTTGTCCAGCTTGATCTCCAGCTCTCCAACATCCACCTCCACTTCCTCTATTGCAGCCCTGTGGACAGACAAAGCAAACATTGGAAACAACTGTTAAACAAAGCAACTTTGCAGAGAGAAACACCTCAGGGAGCAACTTCTGAGACCACGCTGGCAGGGGAAAAAATGGACCAACAGCACTGGTACAAACAATCCATGTAAACAAGCTGAACTGTTGCTGATAATAATATTGAGGAGAGTGCAACAGTGGAGTGGATGTGGCTCTGATTTACTCCACTATGAGCATGAGCCACAGGGCAGCTGCTTATGGGCGGCAGTGTAGTATAGTGGTAAGGAGTTGTAACCGAAAGGTTGCTGGTTTGCTTCCCCCCTGGGGCACTGCTGTTGTACCCTCGGCCAAGGTAGCTCACCCAGAATTGCCTCAGTAAATATCCAGCTGTGTAAATGAGTAACATGTAAAAAATTGTAACCAATGTAAGTTGCTCTGGATAAGAGCATTTGCTGAATGCCAGTAATGTAATGTAGCTTAGTCCATGAGTCGTGCCACAATTCAGGTTCATTTAGCTGATGTGATGACTCTCCTCTCAAGCATGCAGAAAGCAGTCCTGAGACTCCAGGCTGCTGAGAAACATGAAATAACCCCGCCCGCTTGTCATCCAGCTTTCATCAGAAGCATCTTCATGCCAAGAACCCATTGACAGCATCTACAAAGCCACACCCTTTTTCACCCATGCTGCAGGTAATCTGATTACATTCAAACACACCGTGAAGGTGGTGACTGGACAGAGGCCAGACACAAATGAAATGATGGCAGTGAATTTGCAAACACAGCTGGCTCAGCATGGTGCACAGAACAAGACTCCTCTCAGGCTGCTGCTGGTCCTGTGGACTGCCACTGGTGCCTTCCTCAATGCGTAAGACACACTGCAGATTGCATTACATTATTGGCATTTATCAGACGCTCTTATCCAGAGTGACTTATAAAGGTTACAATTTTTTTAAATGTTACCCATTTTTACAGCTGGATATTAACTGAGACAATTCTGGGTTGAGCACCTTGCCCAAGGATACAACAGCAGTGCCACAGCGGGGAATCGAACCGGCAACCTTTCACCTTTCCACTCTGCTACACTGCCACCCCAATGGGCCTGCGTGTTGTTCTTAAAACTCATCAATGCCACAGCTCCACCAATCAATCAACCAACAAGTCAACCAAAGTTTACCTCAACAGAGCCATTTGCACAGAACGTCCATTACAGAGTGCATTACAGAGAAGCAATGCAAATCACAAGAGTCAGAACATGAGATGGATTGGACAGAGAGGAGCAATGAGACAATGGCACACAAAGCAGCAGAGAGCGTGAGAATATTCGAAATCACAGGCACTGCGAGGCCCACACTTTCATTATTGATATGGCAGGCCAAAACCTTCAGCACTATTGTTTGAATGAAAGCATGCTTCCTTCACGGGAATCCTTCACCCTTAATGTTATTCAGAAGATAATACTCTCCCTCAGGCACCGGAGTCTTCACTGTACTGCATTGTTCTTCTCCCTCTACAATGTTAAGCATCATTTCAGCTTCGTAATATCTTAAACAGAGTCTGCCAAAAATGTCTTCTGAGCCCAAGAAAGTCTGAATGTTCATTCTGGTGCCTCAAGGGTCTTCCAATCACGGCACTATATGTATGGCTGTACAAATTTTACGCCGAATGCACTGATTTAATCCAAATGACCAAACTAGCAGCTGCCAGCCAAAACTGCATAGGATTTGAGGCTATTCAGGCCTCTGAAGAGACTCATGAGCTGTGAGCACAGCCCATGTGCTGTGCTGGGATCAGGGGGTGGGCAGGGCTCAGAAACCCAACGACTGAGCTGTCACTATATCCAGCACAGCCTGGAGACTTATTGTGGCTTGTACAAGACCTTGAGCAGCGAGAACAGAGACACAGCCTGTTAAATTACTGCATGTGTTCCACTCATTCTCCACCTCTTGCAAACGCCTCTGTGCGGTTTGCCTGCTCGAGGCAGCTGCTGCATGCAAATCTAACAGGAAGACTGTTGGAGCTCATGAGCTCATCATGGCTGCCATTTACACAGAGATGGCCAGAATCCAGCTACCCTGGGAAGCTTCCTTTCACACACCACTGTCACCTCCTGCTCATGGCTTGGCTGTAGAGGGCCCTCTGTATTTAAGAATCTAACTGGGACAATACAATGGAATATGAATGTGCTGGCAGTCTTCCACATGAATTAAAAGAAGCTTCAATGGAGAGGGAGAAAAGCTTTGTGAGAGAGTGGGATCCCTGGAGATGATTTGGGCAAAAGGAAGGTTAATGCATTTTCAGAGAAAGTGGGGGGAGGTAAATGTATAATTAAATTATGCTGTTAACTTAATTAATGTAGCTAAACCTATTACTGGTTTTTACGTTGTTACTGGAAATTCACAGAGATGACAGGAAAGTGTGTAATGGGCATTTGAAGTGGATAATTAACACAAAAGGGCAACATTTTACACTGCTACCATTTTCCCACCTAAAAACCTGTGTTCATTTAACAGATACCAACGTGTTTCAGCTGGTGTTCAATGATTGTGAATCTAGCGCCTCTCCTCTGGGTATCCTTTGTGGGTTTAATATTAATACCACCATTTTCATTGGTTAATACCAATGAATTCTGAACACATTTTGTAAACAGGTTACCCAATAACGTGGATTTTGAAGGAACAAAGGATTTAACAATTCATGGCCAACCTGTGAACTGAAATAACTAGCAAGAGCTGTCTCAGAAGAAGAGCTCCCTGCTACTCTACACATTTTCTTGTGGTTTCTGGCTCATCCTCATCTGTCATACAGTAAACCCTGGGGTGAAAGGTCATGGGCTGTACAGGAAGTCAAAACAGGAAGTGATGCTTTCAGTGGTCCCAGCCACTTAGCTCTGATTCATGCTAGCCAGCACTTGTGAAGTGAAGTGAAGTAAAATCTGTAGCCCAATTACGATAATGAAACATAACATAAACAAGTACAGGAACAAGTACTATAAACAATCCGATCCTGTGAAATCATAAAGGCCACTGACACTAATAAGAGTCTGGGAGCGGATGTGAAGGCCAGGGATCTCTCACTGAAGAGGAGAGATGCAGCTAGATGTTAGCACCAGGCAGCTCACACCCACAGCGTCAGCCCTGATGGCCATTCCAGCCGATATGGGTCACTGCCTCCCACCCCAGCGGCTCTGTCTCAGCACCTCTTTAAACCCCACCTGCTGTGCCGAGCTGAGCCGGAACATCCCTGCCGTACGCGGAGGTGGTGCAGGGAAAGAGAGCTTCCGCTCCTCCACCAGCCCACGGACAGAGCTTTTCTCAATGGGCCGCCTGCAATGAGTGAGCAGTGCGTGTCCCTCTCCCTCTCCCTCTCCCTCTCCCTCTCCCTCTCTCTCTCTCTCTCTCTCTCCCTCTCCCTCTCCCTCTCCCTCTCCCTCTCCCTCTCCCTCTCCCTCTCCCTCTCTCTCTCTCTCTCTCTCTCTCTCTCTCTCTCTCTCTCTCTCTCTCTCTCTCTCTCTCTCTCTCTCTCTCTCTCTCTCTCCCTCTCTCTCCCTCTCTCTCTCTCTCTCTCTCTCTCTCTCTCAGCATGGGGGGGGGGGGGGGCTCACTGCAATGGGTCCCTCAGTGACAGGCACCCCTCCTGCTCCTCTGTGTCATCAGGGGGAGGACGTCCAGGGGAGAGACAGACATCCTGCTGAGCGGGGAGGCCTACAATACCATATGTGTGCGCGTACGTGTGTGTCTTGGACCAAGCATGCACGCATATACAAACACACACACGCGTGCATTCCCGGCTGCGGCCACAACCTCCCTCCAGGCCTGCATTATGCTGATGAGAACAGAATGCCGTGTTCGGGCAGTAGACGGAGGACAGAGCAGGATGGAGCAGGAGGATAAACGCAGGCTCCTTAGAGGTCAGTCATGCATGCATGAGACACTGGCGGCTGTGCTTTTCCTGCACGGCCCTCACATGGTGCTACCCGTCTGCACTTACCGGCACACTGAGTTCAAGAACAATGTAATTTAAAAGACAACAATCAAAAGATACCCTCAATTTATATCATCGGGGTAACTATGCATTTATTTCATTTGTGTGTGTATATGTATATGTGTGTGCGTGTGTGTGTGTGTGTGTGTGTGTGTGTGTGTGTGCATGTATATATATATATATATATAATTTGTACATACACACACACCAACATATTTTTTTCATTGATTAACTTTTTAGTTGGAAAACATCACAATGTTTAACCTTCCAGGAGAACATTCTTTTGTGTTACGATACTAACAATACTATATAAAGAAACAACTGATGACAAAAAAAAAATTAGAAGCTTTACGCTCACCTCATTCCATTGCCTGCTTAGTCACACCTGACTCGTAGTGCCTCACTACTAAAACAGAAACAAACTCTGTCTGGGCCTGATCTCTCAACATATTTTCAATATATTTATTCATCCAGTGGATGCTGTTATCCAAAGTGACGTACAACAAGTGCATTCAATAGGCAGTAGCTGTATACAGTAGACACCAAATCATTACTGCCATACTTCTAACTCTGTACCACTGTGGGATGTACTGCCACAATAAGTGCTGTCATAAGCAGCACAAACATATACTACTATTGCCATTTTGAGACACAAAGCTTGTGACACCACAAAGTTGTCAGCCACTTAGCTTACTACTGCAGCAATGGCTTCCACTGCCTCCCAGCTTTTGCCTGTAATTCCTTGCTTATATACAATCAGGTTTTACCACAAGCTTTTACCACTTGTATCTCACAGTGTGGTGATAACTGCACACACTGGCTGCAATCAGTGCCATCTTAATCCTTCATGGGTTCTTGCGATGAGTGGCGAGCTCTCGGAGGGCAGCTGCAGACTGTGGGAGTGTGTGCAATGTCGTGAGGTGAGCGTGGCGCACTGCCAGGCACTCGGAGCTGGGAGAGGGAGCTGGCTCCATCAGATAAGGAAGTCATTACTCTCAGAGGCACAACAGCGTGTAATAGCACCGTGCAATGCGGCCCAGCTCTCCCCGGTATTGCAACCGAAGGGGGCCGCTCGGCTCTTCTGTGTGAGGGGCTTCGGAAAAAAAACCCACAAACAGACAGGGACAAAGGCCTGAAGAGTGCTCTGCAGGGGTGTAAAATGGCATTCTTAAGGACTTTGCTGATTATTATAGGTTATTTAATTATTTAGGAGGAGCGACAGGGATGCCAGTTTGAGTAAAAACTCCCAGAAGGTTACAATACTGTATACATGTATGCATACTGTAACCTTGTGTGGAAATTTCTCAGACTGGCAACCCTGATCACCTCCTTAATTACATATTGACTTATTTTACTTAACTTTTGACTTATACTTAAATTATAGTTATTAATCATTATAGATGGAGGTATGCTTTGAGGAGTTGCACAATTATCATATGACTGAGAGCTGTCTGTCTCCATGCAACAGGCCGACAGCATCAGCAACAGCATAATTATAGAATGATGTAATTACATCTGATCTGGTGGAGAGGGATTATTGTGGTGGACAAGTATAGCATAATTCGCATCATAAAATTATAAGACCTCAGGATGAAACTAGTGGTCCCGTGTTTCAGGGAAACAAATTCAGCCAAGCAATAAGCAAAGATGGACTGTGGTCAAAGATGGAATGTAAACGTGCTTTTGACCGCTAACGTGACAATCGGGAAATAGCAGTGCTTGGTTTTATTTAGTTATGAAATCTTATTTGGTGCCTCGCTGACCCCCAACCAAACCTGATTAGATGACATTACCCCATAGCTCATTTTAGGTAAATAGAGAGATGGAGAGAGAGAGAGAGAGTGTGTCATAAGAACATTTTGATAACTTTCAGGCTGCAATTTTAACTGCCTGGGAAAGTGGCAGACAATTTAATCATGATTTTTGCTCTGGCTAAAAAAATCATGCTAGCTTTGCATGTTTAAGCACAAGCAACATAGTGTGTGTGTGTGTGTGTGTGTGTGTGTGTGTGTTTGTGTGTGTGTGTGTGTGTGGTCGGGTTCTATGGGAAGGAGACTGGATTTCCTCTGGGGCCATAACACTCTATTGACTTTATGTAAAGCTAAAGATTTTCCAATTTTGCTGACTTGTATCTATTCTGCATGCCCAGGCCGCTGTGCTTCGGCTCAACCCAAGGAGAAAACATCTGCTTTTTTAATGAAAACAGCGGAAGAAATGGGGAGAGCAAAATAAACATCATGTATACAGAGCTGTCCCGTAAATCTCTATCACAGCCTCTGACAACAATGATAAATTTTCCCTGAGCCTCTCACTAGACAACAGGAACAGGAGAAATAAATCACAGCCAAACTGCTAGGTAATACAGGCTACAGAGACTCACTTCCCGTTATCCACACAGACATAACTGGAATACAAATCTCTAACAATGACATCTGTAGAGTAGGTCTAATGTCAAGAGTTTTGTTGTTAAAAGGCCCTCTGTAGGTCCGCCGAACCGGCTGATGCCTGACTGCTGACTAAAGGAAAAGGAAAGGGGGGGGGGGGGGGGGGGGGGGGGGGGGGACAAATGGGGGCTGCGGCATGCCCCCTTTTCCCTCGGCATAATCCCAGAGCAACCCTCTCCTAAATTCAGGTACTGGCCTCCTGTGATCTAAAAATAGAGGCCAGCAGACGAAAGGGCCTGTGAATGTGCTGAGAGGCAGTAATCGGGCCCAGATCCACCTCACTTCCCCTTAATGTTTCCATTAGGCCCTTTAGCAGGCACTCTTATCTGGAGCTACTTACAGAGAGCATATAATAACAGGAGTAGTTGAGCAGGTACAGAATAACCCACAACACAACTCAAGTGTCACTGCATGACGCAGTGCTATACCGTTATACACAGGTGCTGCAGCGAGGCGGACATCATTAAAGGAGAACTCAGGAGAGCAATAACATCAGACGCGCCACAAATCTGCAGACTGCTCCTCCGTTTTTTTTCCCCTTCTCCTGTGCTGACTTCAGCAAAGCTTCCCTCACGCGCTGCGGCTCACGACAGCGCCCGCACGACAGCTCGGCTGTGAACGTGACCGATCCTCCTCCTCGAGGCCGAAGGTGGCCGGACTGCCCTCCAAAAAGGCGCTGTGCGCAGACAGACCGCGCTAGCCACAGGGGTGGGGCTCTGTAGCTCGTATTCTGCCTTCTTCCTGCTTTCATCCACTCTGATATCATAAACACATGAACTGCATGCTTGTTTCTTTACTAACCTGGAGAAAAGGTTGCACAGGTTAACTTTTGGTAGGGGCTTGAATAGTGTTGTGCCCACGTTTATTGGTCTGGGTGTGTTGTTAGCCTGGTCTGACACTGTTGCCCATTCATTTTGAACGGATAACTTCTATTCTTTTGTGCTTGAAGTCGCAATGGTTAACAGCGTCTGCTAAATGAGTGTAATGTAATGTAAAAAAAAAAAAAATCATATATTATAACTCCCTACTTGGCCACTCTGTCACTCTGTCTCTAGTTCTGGAGATGAAATCTCTTGGTTGGCAGCCCTGGCTGCCACTGTTGGATCACAAGCTGTCATGCATGTTGCATGTAGAGTAGGCCTGCACAGCCCCTCTCAGACCAGAGACCGGAGAGAAGACAGACAACCAAAGCCTCAGAACTCCATACAAGCTACCAGGACACTTACAACATCGGGAACTGAGAAACTGCAAGCTCATAACATTTACTGAAAGGTCATTACATCCTATTAATGACAATAATTACATCCAATTATAACATCATTTTAATATCATTTTATGAAAGGCTCAGTTTCTGTCAGAAATTATTAGCCATGAAAACAGTCTAGCGTTTTCACTTGTTCGGTATCCCCTAACAAGAGATAATGACCATTATTCAAATGCAAGAACAGCACGAGGCTCTACCTTCACTAATACGAGTGTTTCAGCTATAGTGTGCATCCAGGATGGAGTATCCGGCGCCCTGGATTCCCCCCGCAGAGAGGGACATCCATTTTCAGAGCACCGTGACTGGAGGAAGGGCGGGGCCCAAATCAACCACCCAATCAGACTTCACTTATGTAAATCAGAAAAGACCATGCACTGACTGAGCAGTTCTGTTTTTATCAGTCACTCAAGTCACTGATCCCCTAAACCCTAAACCCCTAAGTCCTATGCAGGGCACCTAAACATTGGCTACATTTAACACACCCAGCAAGCCTACAACCTTACTTAACAGCACCACACCGGTGACCCACATCGGATCTGTGCCTAAACCTTCCCGTCAGCCGCATCTCTTTACCACTGCTCCATACTGCATACAATAATGCAACTATCCAGAGGAAAGAGGCCCATAGATCTTTTTCCCCCGAAGGTTAAAATCACAAGGTCCCTGTCACCATGGCAGAAAGCCCTTATGGTTCTCCAGTCACAAAGTTACCATTGTCCCATCACTAACAACTAATTATCCAATTAAACTCGAGCCCAGCAAATCTGACCCCACTATCTAAACACACTTGCAGAAGCATTACAGCAAATCTGATCCCACAACTGAAACATGCAGAATCACCGCAGCAAAATCTAACCCCATAACCGAAACACACGGTTTATAGAAACACCACAACAAATCTAATCCCACAGTCTAAACACACACTACAGCAGAACATATGTGCAAACCACAGAAAGCACAGCATCTCGAATAAGTGAAAACATTCCAGCACTATACCCGGAATATGCACATGCTATATCTAGCAGCATGTTCATAGAAATAAGAAGTATAAATTCACATTGATCATTTCTGCTACTATATTGTAGAAGGAATACACACCATTAAAGAACACAGGAAAAAGGAACTGACTGATGACCTTTGACTAAAAGGACATGGCTAGTTATGTATGGCAGAAAAACACAAGTATGGAAACACGGATCTAGCTGAATAGATGACACACCCACATTCATGCACACACGCTCAGTACATGCATGCATGCACAAATGCGCACACACACACACACACAGACACACACACACACACAGACACAGACACAGACACAGACACAGACACACACACACACACACGCGCGCGCACGTGGAGCATCAGTCCCCTGCCTTCATACTGAGCTGACAGTCGTGACAGACAGACCGGGTGGAGGTGGGGAACTCTGGGAGAGGCAGCGTCTCTGTAAAATGCCAACCAATCAGCCTCTGATAGCCATGGAAACGGCAAGCAGATATGAAAAATGATCATAACTGAGAATGAAATCTTCCTACATCTGAGAGCTCTGGTTCCGGAATATGTCCAATGGTCAAAACGACAGAGCACACACACAGTGACCAATATGGCCAGAGCATTTCAGGTGCAAGGGGACGGGTGTGCTGGAACAACACACCTTCCTACATAAAGACTGACACATCATAAAACTGAAGGACGTTTTACTATCTGATAAAATCTGCAAGTCTTACACTCAGGAAAGAAGAAACATGAGAAATGTATGGGATGGGGGTAGGCAGGATTTCCAGTTCTCTTTAAACCCCAAATGCCCTCTGAACTATGGAATGATTCAGCTGGTTCAGGCAATGATTATTTGAGTCAGGTGGTTAGGCAGCTGGCTGGGACAAATGCCTACAGACACTGTGGCCTCCAGGACAGGGGCCGACCAGCTCACCAGAAAGACATTTGCACTGGTCCATGATTACCGCCGGAATTCCACCAGCTGGATCCGTGAAACATGAGAGCTTTTCCTGCTGTGGTCTCTGAGAGATGGAAGGAGAATGAGTGGCGGAGGGGTGATGGCCCAGAGCTGGGGTCGTGCGTATACGCAGAGGTGAGAGGCCCAGGGGAAGGGCCTATGTGGGACCAAAGCCACAGCGGCCCTCAGAGGGAGTCCCAAAAAAACATTCTCTTCCGCCCTCTACACAGTCTGACTTAACCACAGCCTCGCCCCACTCTCACCCTGTCCTCACCCTGCCCTCTGTGGAGGGCGTAACTGAGTTTAATGAACTCCAACAGGGTAAATCACCGCACACTGACCCCGCTCTCTTCCCACACACCTACTTCCATTTACCCGCATAGCAGAGGCCCTTATCCAATCCAGCTTATACACAGAACTGCAGAATTGCACACAGAAAATGTGAACAAGCGTCAGGATGTCACACAGTGCCAAAACAGCCGCTGGCGCACTAAAAATAGTCAGTCCTACAATAATCAACATTTCAACAACTGTGTGCTGTTCCCACACTGCCTGTCTCAGCTTGACACTGTGATAGCCCAGTCTGGGAGATCCACCCTGTGGGAAGTGCTCATGGAGGTGAGCTCTTTGAATGATCAGCTGACATGAAAAGTATAGATCTTTCAGTCTGATTTGCTCCCCCTTTATTCAGGCCAAGAGGCTGGGAGAGGCAGCCAGGCTGTCTAACAGGTTTTTCACAGCCCTGCCGATTCCCTATCATGCCCCGTCCTCTCCGTACTCCCTGTCTCACAATGTCGGAGGGATAGGCCCGTTTCCACACCACTGTGAATGGATGTGAGTGTTAGAGCACTGGGGTTAGGTGCCTGAGGGTACGATCCCGGTTCAGACCACTGTTCAGACCACAGTATACAGCAAACAGCAGACTATTATCTGAACCTGAAGTAAAATGTAAATTGTAATGCAAATCACCATGGATAAGGAAGCTTTCTGCGCTAAATAAAATGCAGTGTTCCAGAGGTCTACAGAAATCATATTGTCATTTTTCATTATGTGAACATGATTGGTTCTCCGGCATATGGAGTGGCAATTTTTCAGCAGGCAATCCAATGGACAGCCTCACATGGGTCTTGGAGTTGGCCTCTGTTCAGCGCTCATCCTGTTCACATGGGCACAATGAGGGTGTGGCGAGATCACAGCCTACATAACAGCCCGACACCAACTCCGACGGAGTAAGTGGGACAGTGTTTTCCAGTGTTTTAACACACCAGTAAAGCCCTTGTTAAGGCCTGCAGGTCTTCAGTGCGTTTTTTTGAGGTGTGGATATAGGCCAGCCGGTCCCTCGGTGCCGTGCGGCAGAGCTCCGCACAGCTCAGCAGATCGTGCATCACGAGGCCCCCTCCCTGTTCACCGCCTTTCAGGGCGCGCTTCAGGACCAACTCCAAGACGAACACACCTGCTACAGACACCAGCTGGCCATACCTTAGAAAACCCTGAGGGGTGCTTCAGTCGTGCTCCTGAGCGTGGTACTCGCCATACGTATCTCCAATAAAAATCAAGCTGTGTAGGTCGTCTGCCGCGAGGGCAGTGGTGGAATTATAGCTGACCTTAACAAAAGGTCACTGTGGTGTAAGCTATCACTTTCACACCACGGTGAGGTCGCAGACCCGGGGAAATTGTGGTTATGGATGATATCATAAATCATGCTGCAAGCCTCGCAGGACAACAGCGACATTCATTTGCATGAACAGATGAGGGCACAAGACGGAAATGGCCACTGTAAAGGGCGGAGCTTCGCTGCGGTGTACACCGCACACCGCTAATGCCGGTATGAAACAGCACAGAACCGGAGTCTGTATGACTGAGCTCTAGGGACGCTGTACAGTGAAGCTGTCACCTCTGTGGCTAAAATGCGGACTACACTTTAGTAGCACGTGGCATTCTGCCAAGCAGAGTCCCTGCCACAGCAAGTTTGCTACAACACATTCACATAGCCCAGACATCTGACAGTAGAGAGCTTGGAGGAAGCCAGACCCCCCGCCCCCCAAACTGCATTAGAATGGCAACACCCATCTGACTCGCATCATTTGCATACACAACACACACAGGAACAGATTGCCTTGTTGTCTGGGGTGAAGGCCACACCATTTTCCTGGTTCCAGTCGCGTCCATTGGCAAAGGTGGGATGTTGCCAAAACATATCAGGTAACCCTACACTGTTATTAGCAGTCAGTGCAGAATCATAGGCTGAAGGCGTGTATTAACGTACATGCTAGTCGAACGTCAGGACGGTGATAAGATATACTTTTCTTCTAGTGAGAATTACTTTCTGAGAGAGAAAGCTTTCCAAGTGTTTAAACCTGCTGCCAGCTCAGCAAGTAAACATTTAAGGGATTCTTCAGTAAGCACCTTTTCCACAAATGCAGTCCAGCTTTTGTCAATGCAGGTTTAGACAAAGCGTTAGGGCTTCTTCGTATTTCAAAAACAGGCCGAGGCTGCTAATGCATATGGGAGGTACGCGCTATCCATCCACCACTCTCTTTAACCCTCTCACTGCCAGGTGGGGCAGCTACCTCACAGGCCACGTAGCAGAAAGCCAGCCAAAATGGAAACAGATGTCAGGAGAGCAGTTATTCCATGCTGGCTGGCCGCTTTCCTTCTGAGCGCTCCTCAGATTTTTTTTTTTCCATGCTACCCTGCCAAATGAAACACAGAACAGAGCCTCTACACAGACCTCAGCAAGGCCAGTGACACTGCAATCCTGGGCCAGAGCTCCAACGCAGCTGTGACCGGACAGAGCTCTGAGAAGCGCATGAGGGAGAGCCAGGCCAGATCTCCGTGTACCTAAATACTTCAACTTAGGCCTGCATCCATGCGTAGCTGAATGTGTCTGGAATGAAATTGGCGGAAACGGTGTCTGAGTGCAAGGAGAGGACACCCAGAGGCTTATCACAAAACACAGGCCACGCTCTGCCGGTGGCCTGGCTGATAAGCGGGTGCTGTGCAATCACTGTTTACGGACACAACTAGTCTGGGCCACACTGCAAAGGGCTGATGAAAATTTCAGTGTGTTTCAGACCACCTCATCAGTGTTGATCTAAACCTTCATCTATTCCCTGTCAGCTGCTGGAAAAGACAGGAAGTTCAAGTTGTACTAATCATTTCTGACCATCACTAATCAGGTCTGATGCGTTTTTGTCAATCATTTGCAAAATTTGTCTGGCGAACGTCATCCCAAAATGAGAATGACGTCATGCGAAAATGGAGAGATGAACCGCAAGAAGCAGCTTCAGTGATAATATTTTGTTTTACTGGTCTGTGGATTTTCTTTGCATGAAAAACAGCAAAAAAGTCCGCTCATTTTCACTTTAAAACTGACAGACCAACACCACAACAGTTTCAGACTGTGTATGCTTGAGGTCAGAGAAGTATCATGCACGTATTCACATACACTGCATTTTCCTCCAAAACAATATTTCTATAAATAACAGCTACAACCCAACTGAAATGTGCTTGGTCCTCAGCAGTTTCCGACACATCATCATGAGCTGTAAATCTCTAAAAATGAAACAGTAAAAGGGTCATTGTGTGGATTAAAGGCGTTGTGGACAGACAAAAACCTTGCTCTTGGCGATCCATACCACCTAGAACTACAAATAAAAATGTAAACATGGACATAAATACGATGACTATACTGGCTAGTTGTGAAACGTTCTATGTGGGGTTTGCAGATTATAGAACATTACTGACTCAGTTACGAAAAGAGTCAAGTATGCTTCTAACACGGATCAAATTGCGCATACACTGGGACGGGAAGTCGCAATATCAACTGCGTGGAAATGTATTGTACTGGGAGGTAAACAGCTTAAAAAGCACAATGTGCAGAACTAAGATTTCAAATAACCTTTAGCTATTTGGGATTTACATAAATATTGTACATTGTAAGATAAACGTTTTGTTACAGCACATAAGCATACTTGAAGCCCCAAAGGTAGCACTGGTTACACTTAATCAACCAGGCAAGCAAATTCCATCAACTTCAAACGGGTGTTAAAATAGCTCAATACGGTAGATTACTACACATGGGCACACCCTCATATACTGTGTACACCGGACACTTCCGTGTAAAATATTAAGATCCAAGATACTGAAGATCCCGAGTCTGGAAATTACATAAAGTCTCTCTTCCTCTACAGTTCTATTTTAGACAATTTTGGGAAGTTGCTATAAATAATTAACCGTCAAAAACTTTAGGAGAGCAGTTACAAACTTGATCTCCTTTATGAAGTCAGGAGCTAACCGAGCGCAGAAGAGTCGTGGAATTAACCCCTAACCTTGACCACACCACTTTCGATGTTCCGAAGGATGTTTCCCGAGGAAATATTCCCAGAAAATCCCCTCTCCACGCCTCCTGCCCCAGCTTCAGAACATCTGTTCTTCATATTGCTAGCTTGGACAGAAGTGCTGAGGATGTTGTTTTGATTACACTTGGAGGCAGCTGGAAAACGTCGGCGTTGGGTCGGGAGGGGAGGGGGGGGGGGACACCGAGGCGTCCTATTTTCCCGGAGCACGGGAAGACTACACCGTGGGGATGAGAATGATTGCTGGTTCTCAAGAGTGACTATACAGTCGGTCAAAAGGAGACGTCAATCACATGACAACACTTCAGAAGAACCACCACCTTAGCTAGCTAGCGACCTACATAATAGCACAAGACACTGTCACAGTTCCACATTTACAATAAGACCGGTTAACGACCTAGCTGAAGATCCACGTTTCCAAACGTCCTTCAGGCGCACCATATTCCCTTTGTTCGTCCGATAATTTCACTTTCATCTCGCAATAATAGTGCTCTGATGTAGCTAGGTACATACACCACAAAACAATAGCGGGCGTTCTGTACATGGGCTAATGTTTCACAAAGAGAGAGAGCGCCACGAGATTGCCATACCCATTTTCTGGTTTGAGAAAACCTAGACATTGCACATTAAATTATTAAGCACTGTTATGATATTCAGTGCCCTATGAGCCGACTCCTCTTATGCAAATAGGTACAGAAGGAGATGGTTGGTGCACTTTTCCGAGGCAGTTAGCCTGTTTCAGAGACACCGTATCAGTATCAATTATTAGCAGTCTATGGACATTTATTTTGGGGTCTGTAGCCTCGGTAACTCTCCCTGAACATAAAGAAACTGCTAGCTACCAGTGACTCTCAAATTAGATTCTAATACATAGCTGGCTAAACGCTGTGTCACATGCGCCGCTTCCAAAATGATTAACCTTTTATTGGCAATCTAAACTGTTATTACAGAATATGTTCATGCCATAGCGCTTGACCTATCTGGCCGGAGCATCTGTTGCAATGGTTGCGGGTATAATTAGCGAGCTAGCAGGCTAATGACAAAAACGAGCATTTGGCAAGGCCTACCGAAATCTGGGAGAGTCTTTGAGACATTCTTCGAAATCCACCATCACCTTCATCTTCCGCTGAATTAAAAAACCCAACAAGGTGTACAACAGCTGTTTCTTGAGCTTGCTATATCCCAGTTGAAATTCCGGCGAGCTAAAACCTCGATATCAAAACTCACTTAGCAAAAAGAGATAAACAGACTAAAAAATAAAACAGGCGATTATCTCATTATCATTAAAACAAAGGAATTAAAAGTGCTGCACATCCGTAGCAAACTGAGTCCGGGCATTGCAACAATTCAGTGCACAACATATAGTCTTTTAGGTAGACTACAACTACAGCCTGATTTGACTCCTCGATTCCCCGATCGCAACCCATGGAGAGCGGATGACTGCCAGAGAGCACAGCCAACGAGAACAGCCTCTACCACACCAGAGGCCGGACTTCTCCCAGTTTCCTGTCGCGAAACTGACACTGCCATCGGCCAACGCAAACGCCGCATTTGGTCATTTCACGTCTAAGTCCCAGCTGCTACGGGTCAGAACCAAAACATTACAAAATGTTTCCCTTGTGCCTTTTGTCACGCAACAATTTCGACACGAACGTGTGTATGTATATGCTAATGCATACACTCATTTACACGGATATTAAATCTGCGTACAATTTTATTTGCTTTGTGGAAACACTGCTGTACTATCCAATTCCAGTTTATGTACTGCTGACATGGGTTTATCCCCATTCACTGTACGAGAGCGCCATCTTGCGGACTCACTTGTGGAAACGCCAGAAAGGGCAGGAGGCAGAATAGCTTTACAGGGTTTTATAAATTTTATTATGACAAAAAAATACACTTCATTAATTCGTAAGACCATTGAAAATAAACGAATACGCACACATGTGAGATTAGTGAGAATAAGTGTCCTTCGTGTGGAGCTAGGTGTTGTGACAGACACTTTTTATCGAAATCATACGGTACACGCGGGGAAATCCATACACCTCATGCGTTTTGCCCAGTATATTCGCCTACACACGAACATGGATGAAAAAGTAAATTTATTGCACAGTCAACACAACGATTCAATTTCCCCATAAATTCATATTTATTTGAAATACAAATACAAAAATATTTGCTCAAAAGCACGCTCATACTCCGCTTGATTGGTACGGCCAAGCGTGCTCATTATTGACTTGAACTAAATGTCCTGGCCATTATTATAATACACTTTTTCCGGTATTGATCGTTCCATCTGGCGGTCTTGCTTGTTGTATGAGACGGTGAATCGTGTATTCACACATTAAAACACCTCGCACCATGAAGACACACAAACAACCTGTCCAATAAAACGAAAGATATATTGTACGCGAAGAGAACGCAGCCAGACACACACAAGAATCTGTACACACTGTGCGAGTCAGTTCTCTTGGAGTTTCCGTTGGTGTAATGCAACGGATTAAATGATAAATAATCTGCTTACTTGAAGGAACACTGATTAGCCCCCACCATAAAACAACCTTTCAATGTTGTCAAATGACAAACACTCCTAATGACACACCAGCAGTATACCTAAGATCCCCCAGGCCCCAAACCCACTTCTCAGTAGTTAATCTGAATACATTTACAAGGCTAACACTAACAGTGTGATAACACATATGGCATGATGCACAATTGTTTTCTTAGTTTGCTTTTTGGAAGATCCTATAATGTACTCAAATTTTGGAAAAAAGGACTTCAAAAAAGTGTGATTAAAAAAAGACTTCTGATCAAAAAGAAGGCAGTCCTTAGATCAAGTGTAGTGCTTCTGGTAGGTGGAAAATGGTATGAAAGCTACAGCTCTGAAAAAGCCACGCTTTGGCTTGAGAGAGGGATTCCTCACGCTTGGGCAAACCCTGCGGAAGGCAGGTCCAGAGTCCAGGCTTGTGCCTGTCTCCATTTCTGTGATCCACTGAATGACCTTTCCTGGAAACAGGGGAAGGAACTGGTAGATCTGCACTCACTGTGTTGCTTCATCTAACAGTGTTCATTAATAGATGTTAATGAGGTTAAGAAGCAGCAGTGTCCTCTTTGTCCGCTCTGAAGCAGTGCTCTGTGGCGTTTAATGGTGACATCACTTCATTATCCACATAGGGAGTTTTTTTCCCCTAATTTCTCATGTTATTTATAAAAGACAAGGGTTTCCATGGGCTTTGCCGTCTTCTAGAAATCCAGCGAATCAGCTGCAAAGAAATCAAGGCAGGAACTGTGAGTGCAAAGAGCAGGGGAGATGCAGAAACTACAACTGCCACAACTCCAGGTTTCATTCAACTCCAGTCTCTCTCTTCATTCATTCCCTTCTGTGGCTGTAGTACTAACATGAGTTAAAATGTACCCAAGATGGTTCAGTGACACAATGGAACCAAATGGAAAAGTTTTGAAGTTGCAGGAATCTGTCAATCTCCCTTGTAAAGATCACTAAAGTGGAGTGCTCTTGGCACATTCAGCTATTCTCTGTGGTTCCTATTAAAACACTTTTACTTTTTCAGTAATAATACGTTCAGTAAATTTGACAATATCTTATAATTTATTAAGATAAACATGTTAAGTATTTATTGTACAACAAAATACTGTTAGTTTTAGGCATCATATACAACTGAAAACCACCTTTGAACTGTCAACTGTCAACTAGGTTTTAGTCTACTGTAAAATATACCAAATTCTTTCTCACTTACCACCACATGGTGGCAGTGTACACCACTTTCTGTACTCTGTACTGCCAAAAAATTGGTGTCCTGGAAAGATGACTATATTTCCTGTTTTAGCATAGTTTTGACACACAGTCTTGACATTTGAGCTTCCCTTATGTTACTAACATGCTGAGCACTTTCCACAATAACTCAGTTTTTTTTCAAAATCAGAGATTTATATAATCCATAATCTCCCTGCAGCAGCCCTTTACTGTCATTTTGGGTTCGTGCAAAACCAAGTGTCATGACATGCCCTGTCCCCACTTCAAATACAACTGCAAGACAGAAGATTGACAGGTGCAAAGACAAATCATGTCATATTTCTAATTTGGCCACATCGCATTAGCATGCACATGAGGAAGTCATTAAATAATCTAGAGATCTCTAGTAGTAGTAGTAGTAGTAGTAGTAGTAGTAGTAGCCTTATCTGCTAAGAATAAGTTGGCAACGAAGCTTACAAGTAATGCAATTGACTGAGAATTTCCTAATGCACACTACATTAATCTTTCATGAAAAAAGTTTTGCATTTTTTGCTCTGAAATTCAGGTGCTGTTGGACCTCAAAACTCATTAAATCGGAAAATGTTTTACATTACATTACACAGATCAGTCAAGACCCTCCTACCATCCTGAGGGTCTTCGCTGACATCCTCCATCTCCGTGTCACCCTTCATCTCTGCTTCCTCCTCTTCCTCTTCCTCCAGCTCACTGGCAATCAGTTGCCTCGCCAACTTAATGTTCTGGCCCTCGTTGTAATGCCTTTTCCTCATCATCTCGAACTGCTTCTTTTTTTCTGGATAGAGACAGAAAAATCATTTGGGGAGTTAACTGTCCATGAAACAAGTGTGCTTATCAATGCTCGGCATCACACAGGACCAGTACCGTAGCGCAGCAATTAATCCAAAATCTAGTTATGAAACTAGATTCAATTGATTGTGCGCTAGAATTACATTCTTCACAGTACTTTAAATCTTGGAAAAAAGAAAAACAGTAATTTACTGAATGGCAAACGCAACACAGCTGACCTAATTTGGTCGTTACTTTAGTCCTCAGAATGTGGCGTAAGAGGCAAACAGTAAGTGTGCAGCTGAGCTACAGCACCACTGATAGCAGCTCTGGCTTCAGCCACATGAACGGTAACCTCTGATACTGCAGTGGCTGCTCGGTGAGAGAGCGAATAAAGGACCCCACTGTTTCCAAAGCTGCTCCTTCCAGAGTAGACTGAGGGACAGGAGGTGCAAAGATGGGCAAGTCTGTGACATGTGGCTACACTGAGGCCAACCACACCACCAGGGGGAGTCCTGGGACAGAGAGATGTGAGAACCCACCTTGTTCTTCTGGGGTGAGCTCCTCCTCTTCCTCGCTGCTCTCCTCTTCCTCTTCCTCCTCCCTCATGAAACGGGACTCCGCCCCCTCCGCCACAGCCAGCCTACGGACAGTAGTTGCAGTGACTGACAGGTACGGCCCAACCAAACAAAAACACAGAATGCAAAAAAAAAAAAAAAAACAGCTGATGCTCTGGGAGGAACACTGCTACACAGCACTTGTTTTTTTTTTTTTAATATTATTTAAACCAGAGTCTGTTGTATAACGGGGTCACATGCTAAGTTTCATGCCGCCTACTTATGCAAGCTTTGTGCAAACAGCACCCACAGATTAAACAAAGGCTTCATCAGCACAGATGTTCATGTCTTTATGAGTCTGAAACTCTCTCAATCTCAGGAAGTCAGAATCTGTTTACTAGACAGACCACACTCTCACGGGCAAGATCAGGGTGTTTGTGGACATCTGCACTCAGCTGTGGATGGCTGTCTCCTGTCCAAAGACTCCCCCTTTAGAGTCAGCTAGCTAAAGTATTTCTATCTCTCTGCGAGTGCAGCATTCATCCAAACACATCAGGGAGATCACAAAATACAAACTTATGCTTCAGGGTTAATTACTTATTGCTGAAAAGCTTTTTGAATGCATTACATTTTTGTCTTTGAATCTTCGGGGCAACAAACCACCCAGTGGTTTGATCTTTCAGGTGATCTGAGAAAGGCCTATGATCTGGCTGCATTCAATCATGCACATGTAACTGTATACCAACAGCATTTTCAATGTACCAGGCTCTCAGATTCAATGAATAAATAACTTATCATAGAGAGACAGGGTTTCTGTCCTGACATTTAGTTTGACCCTCTGCCTATCTACACTGTAATTTACAGTAAACTATTTGCTTAGTTCTCCATGGAAATGGCATTTCCTTTGGCCAGATCAGATCAGAGACCTCCCCCCTGAAGCTCAACCTTGAAGTGAATAGCAGCTTCAGTTTGCCCTGCAGATAATGATCAAAGCTGGGAAAGACAACAGTATGCACAGGGCTATCTGCTCAGTCAAGAAGCCAGTGTTCCTGTAGCCCAGCCCCCTGCTGCCAGCAGATTACACCCTGCCACGCTAGATTAAAAACCCGTAAATCCCTGAAAATCCTGCCCGAGCCACTACCAGAGAGACCATCCATCCCTGCAGTCCCCTAACAGCCTCTGGACCAGAAAGTGAACCGTGATGGATATGTTTGTTTGTATGTTTGTAGTCCTAATGTTTGTGTCTTTTTAAACTGTTTTCCAGGAGTCTCTACGTTTTCCTAGGGCTGGAGGATACATTTAATTTTTCTCCTGTTTTTTTCTTTAATTGGCACTGGATTTTCAGATTTCAGGTTTTCTGATTTTACCTTGTGGAAAATGCTGTCCAGCGTTTTGTGACAATTCATTTATGAATTCAATAAATTCACAAATATATTGTCATTAATTGAATGATTGATTGAAGACCCACTTTCCTACTTTCCATGTTGAGGAACATAAAACATGCCATTTCCGTTGTACTCCACAGAACTTACTTCCTGGCCAGCTCGTCTGGTGTGAGGGCCGTGTTGGACTCCGAATCGCTCAGAGCTCCCTCATCACCGTCGTCCCGCAGCATCCTGAAACAGACACAGCCATTACACACACACTCACCATGTCAGGCAGGTGACATACAGGTGAAGTGTTCCGGACCAGGCCTGGTACAGTGCTATTATCTTGCAGATACAAGCAGTCTGCAGATGAGCCTAGCTGGTCTCATCATTTAACTTTGTGTTCTAATGGAGTCAAGCCCAAAGACATCCATTACTACAGCAGATTTGCAGAGAGGCCAAGATCAAGGCACCTTTAGCCCTAAAGATTTCAGTTACAACTTCCTTTTACAGGCCACGCTTGTCTGACTAGTCTGACTATATCAATGACACTGGCAAAGGTAGCCCTTCCACTAACCTGTTGTATGGTGTACTGGGCTCATCGATCTTCATCAGGCCATAGTCTTTATCAGCAGGGTGGTACGTAGCCAGAATGTTCATTTCATCCCATTTTTGTGACTTCTTCCTGAAAGGCAGTGACCCCCAGAAAACAGTCAGGAGAAGGACGCTTATTTTCAGTTCACAGCGATTTAAAATTTCAGCACTACGTCTGACACCGGTATTTCCCCAATGGGACAGATTCATCCCAGAATTCTGCCCCAGTTTGATGTCCAGATAATGGTGATGTCAGCTGCACACAGGCTTGTTTGCAGAAAGCTCTGCTTGGTCTGTGTGCAGATCAGGGGAAGTGACTGCCAGTATCAATGGCAATCAATCAATGGCAGTAATACCCAAAAGCAACCGGACCATCAACAAGCTAGTCAAGCTGGAACTGATACTCAACTCTGCATTATGCCCTTCAGAAAAAAGATATATCTAAATGCTGCAGATAGTATTACAATATTTGCATATTAATAATAAGCTATGCCAGCTAGAACTGTAAGGATGTGACATGATGTTGTTTTATCTGTACAGCTCATTGTGGTAGCGTTCAGGGAGGGCATGATTAACACAAATGCCAGGCTGATTTACTCTGTATTATCTATGTGATTAACTGAAATGCTGGCCTAACCCACTCCTCCACTGAGCTGGGCAGAGTAGCTCGAACAAAGGCTGCCATATAAAGTTTCAGCGCCGAGAGCGTGTGCCGCTGCTGAAGTCATTCACCGCAGTGAATAATTGATAAGGTTACCCGGGGGGAGGCTCTGGGTGTCACAGGGAACAAACAGGCAGAAGTGACCACGCTTTGACTCACTCCGCGAACAAGGTGTTAAACTGTCTAAGGTACTCGACAGCACGCACAACCTGGCTTTCTGTTGTGACATGTTCCGGCCCCCTTGGGAACCTACAGTGAGCAGTCCTTCATGAGAAAGTCTCCTTGCTACTGGCAGATGGCTACTCACTGGGGATCCTAAGTTTAGTCTTTGGATGGCACCTGCCCGCTCTGACTTCATATTGGTAACTGTGGGGAAATTCAACTTGATTATTTGAAACTACAGATGTCATATATGTTAAAATGCGAATGTAACTGAAATTTGTATTGGACCCTTTGCTAAGTAGTGTCTGTGAATTTCTGTGCCAAGTGTATGGAATCCACCAAACTGGCTGAATCACCACTGACTTCATTGCTTACAGTGCCAACACAAAACAGACTGTGGGCAGTGTGCGCCAAGGTTACTGTACCAGACAGGGCATGGTTACTGGTTTCAGTTTAGGTGCTGGGAAATATCAGGATATTTTCTCAGTATCTTTGAAATGACTATTGAGGAAACCACTTCAAAAGCACATGAAAAGGGGTCATTGCTGTGCTACAAACTGAACAGCATAAACACAGCAAAGAAAACAAACTCACACAGGAAATGGTCTCTGAACTTTATTCTGTAAATACTTGGTAGCTTTTTTTTTTTAGGTTAACATTAGCATTAACCAGAGCAGATCTTAATTAGCTGGGGTGAAGATGAGAAATCAAGTGTACATATTTCATATACATAGAAAAGCTGGCCAACACGTCTCCCATAAATGAGCCAAAAACAATTAAAGGTTAAAAGAAACAATAATTTATTTTAAAACCAAACAACAAAACAAAGGAAACCAGCCTATGCAAGCCACCAGCAGGGACAAAATGAGCCTTTTTTCCTGCTCTGCAGCTACACCTGTATTTCATCCACCTTCAATTATTCAGGTGTGACTTGTTAGCCAATAGGCAGGTTCCCTTACCAATAAAAACAGGTGAGCAAAAAATTATTGGCAACAATTAACAGTTAGTCTCTAGGGGGAGGTGATGAAGGCTCTCCTTCACAATATAGTTTCACTTGCTTTTTGGAAATGGAGAACACTGCAAAAGGTTGTTGGATCCAGAATGGCTTCATAAGCACAGGCCCCAGGGATGGCTAAAGCCCTGCACCACCTGAGGCTCTGAGATGATATCCATTAGATGTTACAGCTATGGTACAGAAACCAGAATTGGCTGAGAAGGTCATTAGAAGTCACAGCTGCTGCTGGCCTCATTAGGTTGTACACCATTGTCCTCCTAATGTTCAAAGACAGTCTGTGGTTCTGCACACTAGCACAGATGACACCCTTCACTTGTGCAATCAAGAGCTTTCCACTGAGCACAGTCTTAATAATAGCAGATTACTTTTATAACTTGTAGAACATTTCTCAGTTTTTAAACAGAAATCTCAAATGACCAGTAAAGACCTTGAACACTTTCACCTCACTTTTTATTAGTTTTGAACTGATGAACGGTGCATATTTTTGTCAGTGTGTACAGAAATGTGGGAATTGTGCAACCTTTTTAAACATAATAATACACATAATAATAATACCTATGGCCACAAATGAATTACTACTTTTACCACACCTGATGATAGCCACCTGAACGCTGCGGCGGGGGCGTGTCAATTCCACACAAGGCTTCTCCCATCATTGGGGGTGGGGCTATGCTTATCATATCCAGCTAATTTATGCGTCATGTAAGTTACACAATCATAAGCAGACAGACATCTATAGATCCATGTCTCAATACAATTCATTGATGACTTTACCTGAGTGATTTCATCAGCTGACAGTGACTCGCTTTATTGCACAGAAGTGTAAAGCGCACTTTAATTTAAAAACACAGCTCAGCTGTAAGAAATTGGGACATGCTTCATACTGTCAGTCAGCAACTGGTAAATAGTGAGCTAGGAAGATAGGCACTTCATCTGATTGCCAGCGTTAACTAGCTAGATAAAGAGGGAAGTTTTCTTAAGCAATAGGGCAATTCTTTAAAAAGGAACATGAATTCATACACAGAACTTCATTCACTCATACGTTACTTTTTCTTTTTTTAGTGACTGGTCAAAAATGCATTGTGTCAGTCAATATTGGTCTCTTGTAATCTAACGTGAGTTACATTGTTTGCGAGCTGACGTAACCGATGCCGAAAGTGTTGGTAACGGATATAGTTAGAACTAGCACTGGTGAGCTAACTAGGTAGCGATGGTTTACGACCATGGTTTGACGTTAGCTAGCTAACTGATTTATACTGATATCTAACTATTGAGTAGCTAACGAGCAAGAATGGTTTACGACATAACTAACGAAGTCTCTGCGTCAGCTTGCTAACGTTTTCTGTTTTCCGCGTTTCAACGTTTAACAACATAGCAACACAATTAGGCACAAATCATGTTTGTTTGAAAGTTATCCCCCAGACGATGCCTTACTCACTCGTCCAAGAACCCCGGATCTAGTCCGTCCTGGCTTTCCGCTGGCGAAACTTGCAGCTGATGGCCTGTCTTGGTTCCGGAACCTCTGTTTTTATTCTTCAAAATACCTTTAATGGGTCCTGGAGCTGCCATTCCACTGTATCTCTCTGGTTCAGAATGATCAGCCACCCTTTTCGTGTTTATTTATCTTATCTTATGCGCTGGTTAAACTGCTTTAAGTAGCTAATAAAGTTAGCCGATTATTAGCTAGCAAGTTATGAAAGTGCAGCTGAACGGCTTACACACACCTCTCTCCACACTGACAGTGCAGCGAACTGTCACGCTATCCACCCACCCAGACAGCTACAACCCCATTCAACCGCTCCGGCGCCTGCGAACCAGAACGCCCAATGTAAATATCGCGAGAATTTGCAACGCTGTTGCTATGACGACATCAGGTAAGCTGTGGAGCAATGCGTGTTTGAGTAATTGGTGTTTCCCTGCAATGTATTCGTGTATTTCAGGTTACACTGAAAGCTTTGCAATACTGTTGCTATGTCGACATAAGGTGACCTATGGAGTAATGCATGTCCATGTAAAGGTTACTTCTGTGAATATATTCCTATATTTAAGGTTGCTCTGAAAACCTTGCAACACTGTAAACAGCACTATGGTTAAAGTTTATTAGAGGACAAAATATTGCAAGCGTTCGTAAGAAAGTTTCTTGCTGTAAAGTAACTTTAGGGAAAACTCAGCTTCATGTAAAAATCAAAATTAGAGAAAATCAGGCTTGTGTCCGTTCACTCAATCATCATCCTTAACACAAATTTGTTTAAAAACGATGCTGGAGTAAACAGTCCTGCGATACAAAATTTCTCAATATTAAGAGACAACATGCTCAACCCTCAAGAATAATTAAAACCCCTTAAAGAAGAATGTAATTTATTTTTAATGAAAACTTCTAAACAGTCGACTTTATAAATAAGTACATTTTGGAATCATAACAATGAATCCTCGACAGGATTGTGATGGAGGTTTGATGAGCACCCCCAAAACAGACCAACAAGATCGACTTTCCTGGCCTATAACGCCCTCTAGTGGTCAAACGTCACTATTGTGGGTGACGCTCAGGTGTTCAGTCAAGGACTCACTAGAGGCATTACTGCGCATGGAACTGCTTCCAGTTCGTAAAGGGGCACAAAGGCAAATTTCTCACGCAGCCATAAAGGCATGTATGAAGGCCAGCAGGCTCAAAATGAGGGCCAGGAGCCCTGACTGTGGGATCACAGCGTGGCTAGGCTCTGGAGGCAGCTCCAGCCTGCAGTCTGTGTACGGCTCGATGCAGGCAGCGTAGGCCATGGCGTGGGCGATGTAGCTCTGCTCCTGCACCCCGTGGAAGAGGTGGGCCATGGGACCTTTGGCAAAAATGGCCACATCCTCGGAGCCATGGGTCTCTGCGGACAGAGGCACGGCTGACTGCTGCATGTACTCCTTATTACCTTAAGTGGAAGGGGAGGGAAAGAAAGTGCTGAGCAAAGTGACACACTGCAGGATTTTTTATTAGACGTGTATCTATGGTTTCCCAGGTATTTCTCAATTAGTTTTTGACCTGGCTGTGCTGGACTTCGTCAGTCATTAACAAACAAGGACACGCTCTTTTCACAGAGGTGACTAAATGGTATAGGGTTCATGTAATGTGCTAATAGTGTTTACATGCTGACACTTGGGAGTTAATAACTTGACAGCTGATATCCATTTGTCTGGCAGAGTATTTCTGAAAGAATTTACTGCTTTGTATGATGTTATTGAAATATTGATATCAAAGTGAAATATCAATTTCCATTTTACACATGAACATTTAGTCTTTAGAAGTTGTTTGGCATTCTCTTCCATGTAAGCTGTCAGCTGTCCACTGTTTTTTTGTGAGTATCAATGTTATAATTTCTGAAAGCACGCAGCCACAAGGTGGTGATAATACTCCACTGTGGCTAAGCTGATGCTGCAAATGTTACTGGAGTGGCATGACAACCTAGTAGCCAGGTGATCACTTTCCTATTTAATTTTTGAAATAGCATTTTTGGCTTTCATTTTCTACTGTACAATTTTTCGCCGTGGTCATGTTTGTTCATGAATGAGAGCATGACTTAGTTACAGGTGGAGGACTTACTTGCAATGGTAGCATTGATCTCTGGACGGCTTCCGTTCATCAGTCTGTACCCTGGTCCGTTTCCATACAGTGCATTAGTGAAGGGTTTTCCATCCTTTCCCATTTCTCTAGACAGCCCTGAGAGAGAAATGCAAATTCACAACAGTTCAGAGCCACAATTTCAGCTCTCTTTAGCTTGCTCAAATACACATTATGCTCCAGGATTTCAGTATATAAGACACAGCTTTAAGCAGACAGAAGAGATAAGGGAGGAGAGTCTCTCTTACCCAGGACAGGATTCCCCCTGGGAGAATAGCCTCCGAAGCTGAAGACGTGAGAGTGGTCGGCGGTCACAACGGACAAGGTGTCTAGCTCACTGGTCAGCTCCGCCGCCCTGGCAATAGCCCGGTCAAACTCCACCGCCTCGGTCAGTGCCAGTTTGGCCTTTCCACCGTGGTGGCCATGATCTATTCTCCCACTTGAAGTTCAGATACAACCAGAGGAGCACATAAGGCCACAATTCACAGCCACAACATAGAAACATTAAGATATGTAGCAGTGAAATGTTTATGAAGATGAAGGTATGAAAAAGAATTTATGCTCCAACTGATTTTTTTCCCTATACAACGGTACATAGATTTTTATTCCTTAACAGTACATTCTGGAGTGTTCACAGTCACAGATATTCAGTGGTTTGTCTACATTGCTGTACCTGATGTAGGGTATTTGTGAAATCACACATAAAATGATGAATAGATGATATATAAATGATATAATGGGCACTCATCTTCCACAAAGAGGTAATATCCATTGGGATTCTTGCTTAGGATCTTCACGGCCTTCTCCACCATCTCTGTCAGCGAAGGGTCAGTGGCTATATTACGATCCAGCTCATATCTCAAGTCCTTCGGCTCAAACAGTCCTGCACACAACACACAGAGACAGCACTCACATGCTCTGCAGCACTGGGTACAGCACATACAAAGACATCACAGACACATCCTGCAGCCCTAAACATCACAATCACAGACAGCACTGATATTTGCCACAGCATGCTTTAGCACTGCACATAGAGACAGGAAGACCTTAAACTGCATCTTGCACACAAAAAACACTCAAGTATTACTGTTAGGAATATGTGACCTAACTGAGCCAGGACTATCTGAGGTGTCCTCATGTTGACACTGTGATTAGTGCAGTAATAAGAAACATTGAGGAACACTGCCCTCTACTGGAAGTAAATGGACCTACACTGGTGATTGGCTCAGCGGTAGGTTTTTTGACCTACAATTCTATCAGAGCTAATTCTCTCCTTCAGAATCGAGGCGCATTGAGGAAGCCTGTTGTATTTTTAGCAATGTGTGATATTGCCAGCATTGTATCTGCCATCTGTTGATCTTTTAAATGTCAAACAGTTCTGTGTGGGGAATATGGCTTTAGAGGAGAAGTCTTTGTCTGCTGTCTGTTTTGTTCTTTTGGACTGAAGTCTTACCCATTAAATAGTCTGTGTTGTGCTCATTCACACGATTGAACTCTGCCTTGTTCCACACAAACTTGGCTCTCTGAAAGGAGATTAAAAGTGTTGCATTCACAGACAAATCAGTGAAGTGCATGTACACACATGCATATTTCCACGTTTATAAGAGTCAACCAATGACCAAATCAATGGATCTAATGTTAAAAACAAATGTACACCAATGTCACACTATTCTGTTTATAGAATATGTATGAGGTTTAGTAATGATTAGCTGGTTTCACAGCTCATGTTCACCTTCTTGCCTTTCAGCCATTCCTGAATGAGGTTGGTCTTGTCCAGCCGTGCTCCCATAGAGGCGGGGTACTCTGGATCCCGAGTGTCATTGGGCAGCATGTACTCTCTCCCTCCCCCTAGAATCACCTGCCATTATGACATCACAGATATACCCGAAAAACACACAACACTCTGTGTCAATCATCTGCAGCCAATGGCTTACTTTCAATTACAGGCACTACAGGTGACTCTCAATGGCCAAAGCGACTAACTCAATGGATAACAGTGTCTCCAGGGACTTAAATCAAAGTGATTTGTTTAGAGAAGCTAGATTTCAAACTCATGCTGTGTGGATGTCATTGTAGAACTCCGATCTCACATGGATGTCTGTGTTGTGGACGAGCTGGTAGGCGATGTCTCGGCACCCATAATGCACTGCGTCATCGGACAGGTTGGCGTCACTGTACCAGCCTCTGCTGGCTGTGTGGGAGTACGCGGCCGCTGGGGAGGCATGCTGCACACGCGCCGTGGTCACGATGCCCACCGACTTCCCTGGAACACACACACAGCACATACGGTGTCACTGCACACACAGTGACACAGCGCACATGCGGCCACCACTCATACAATATGACAGACCTAGATTCCTTGTTGAGAGAGATTTACACCACTGATTTACATTCTGGCAAAGGTTGTACGGTAGATTATCCGGCTGAGCAAGGACTGTAATTCCACAGCAGTTGTCTCAACAGATGGACAACATTCCTGCAACGTTCCAGCAACGCTGTGGCAACAGTGCATGAGGACTGGGATGACAGCATGGAGCTGCAGTGAGGCAGAACTATGTGCTTGTACCCTGTACCTGCCATTCTGGCTCTGTGCAGCACAGACAGCACCTCGTTGCCCTTGGTAGTGTTGCACTGGTAACGGCGGGCAGCCGCGCTGAGCCCTAGAGTGCCGTAGTTGGCCTTCACTCCACACAGGTAGGCGGTGGCCGTGGCCGCACTGTCCGGCATCTGCTGATCAACGTTGTACGTCTGGAAGGAGATCGCACGTTCACATTTAGTCGCAGAGGGCAGAGGCTACAGAAAAGGGTGGACTCTGGTCTGCTGATCCAGGTGCTGGTCCCGGGTCATACCTTTGACAGGGCCAGGTAGGGAAAGGTGTCCATGGTCAAGGATGTCTCCTCTCCTGTCCGCCCTGCCATCTGCCCTTTGAGGATCCGGGCTGCTGTCACCGTGGCGATGCCCATCCCTGGACATAAGCCAGATGCACATTACCTTACACACCCAGTGGACAGCTAGGAGAGCAGCTGACTCGAGTTAAAGCCGCTTAGTCAGGAGTAGAACTCACAGCTGCAGCTGAGTGACATCACAATGAGGTCATCTAGTCCCTGAGTGTTTGACATTATTTGGAACACATAAAGGGTCATTCAGTCCCTCACGTAATTTTCACATGCACAAAATCACAGTCAAAGGAAAGGTGTGTGTAACAATGGTCATGTGATCAATACATCTACAGCATTATGAAAATAACAGATGAGTAAGTTTGCATAAAATAACTGATAATTACTGGCAATCAATTCTCTGTTATGCTGAGCTTCTGCTGCACAGCACATTTGCTGCATTGCTTTTTCTTTATTTGGTTATTTTTGATTTTTTCACCACAACAGTAATATCACACAATTATCTCCAACATAATCTTAAGAAGTGCACGGAATAATGAAAAGTGGATCATATGTGAGCAAACTGATGAGAGTAGATTTGCTACACCTCATGAATGACCATGTAAAACACCCATTTTTCTGCAGATCAGTTCACAATGAGTTGACTGTGAATCATCACTCATTTGAACAAAGACATAGTTTTATCTTGCTGCTCCCCACAAAATGCATGTCAGCGGGATAAAAGATCATTTTTAGTTTGTGCACTATTTCACCATCTGTACCCATGTTCCACTGATACTGAATAGTTCACAGTAGTGCATTATAAAAAGGTCTCCAGTTTGCACATTATGGTGAAACAGAATGAACAAAATTTGGAATTGTGACAAAATTCTCTGCAGTGATCTAATTCCAGTGTGGGCATCTTCCTCCAGTGCGCACACAAAATCAGGTCACACTGTCCACCAGTACCCCCCCCCCCCCCCCCACACCTCCCTCCCTCCCTCACCGTCCCCAAGAAAGAGGATGAGGTTTTTGGCCCGGTGTGGGTCGGGCCTCAGATCCAGGGCCCTTCTCAGTGAGTCCTTCCCTTTCACGTTCCAGAAGAGGGGGTCCTCCTCTTCCACTGAGGAAGAGCACAGCAGAGAGGGGTCACAGTGGGGTCACCAACACAGACCCCATTTCCAGCACTGTCTCAGGGCATCGAAGTATTCACTCCCCCACTGTAATGACCATACATCCAACTGGAGGTTTAAAATGCATGTGAATTTTTATGCTGAAAACACTGATAACCATTTTTTGCAAAGTAAATCAGGGAGAGAGCTTGCCTGTATGCAACAAGGACATAGCAAGTAGACAGAGCCTGCAAGGTTCATTGCCAAAGGCTTGGTAATGCTAGTCAAACGTTTTGTGCGTCCAGTTAAAGACCTTCCCATTCTGGATGGCCTTTTCCATGGCCTGTGCCTTTTGCTGTCCCTCACAATATTGTGGAATTGCCTTTTCAGAGCATGATGCTACATGTACTTGAGATGTTTCATTGCTTTTCAGTACTTTTCTCCTCCGTAAATGCTATGACACTAGCTGCTTCAGGGCTACATCAATAACTCCTCATGAGATCTGGAAAATCCCAGAACAAGGTAACAAAATGGGAGTCGTATAAAAAAATGCAGGTTGCCCCCGATTATCAAGCAAATAATCACAATGATACCAAAAACTGAAATATTTTCATTTGCATTTACATTTATTTATTTAGCAGACGCTTTTATCCAAAGCGACTTACAAAAGTGCATACAGCAAGTATAGCGACAGTACGGGGACAGGATGTGTACAGTTCCACAATGAGACATTTCTTTTCATAGTTGCACATATAATAGTAAAATGTCCCCAATGATTTACAGATACATTTGAGAATTCTGCCAATGCATGACAAATACGGTTTTTAAAGCAGCATCCAGTACCTACCAGGGATGACTGCCGAGGACCAGTCAACTCTGACACAGAGTATTAATCCAATCATAAGGAGGAAATGCTGCGACACCATGCTGTTTCTGGATTTGTCCCCGTGCCAATGCAAATGTAATTAAATACAAGTGGAGATCCGTTTTTATATGTATGCAGCAGACCAAAGGGCAAAGCCTATGTAAACATTAACACAGGTTTTTACTACTGTGTTAATCCTGGGATATGCAAGCATATACAACAAGAGGAATTATGGAATTATTACGAGCAATAAGTGAATCCTTTTGTTGCATTTAGCAAAACAATGTACATGACGCAATGTACCTTCTGAGCAAGGAGAGCTAACAATAAAGCTGTAGCACTTTAATGCTAAGTTTTATGGGCTGTAAAAAAGTTATTGAAATTATAAACACTAATTATATTCTCACATACAAGAGTAGCCTGATCTCTCAGTAGGACATAGAAGTTTAGAAATATTGTAACGCTGAGACTGATAAGCTGATGTTGAACTCGTGAAGAGTTACAAAGAGTAAAAGTAAATTATAATAGCATTGTTAGGCTGTAAATTAAACTGTAAAAGTTGTAAAATGCTAAGGGTATTTTAAATGTAATATTGAGTCTCAGACTATCAAAGGATCTCAATCTCAACATCATAATACTTCATGCATATTCATTCATTCAAAAAGTCAATCAGTATCTCTTTGAAGTTCTGTCATAATTATCAGAAGGTACAGTTGCTTCAGTTGTTATTCAACCAACAAAAAAGAAATTTAAGCAAGGTCACCTTAGTTTTAGGCTATTAATGATGGCGATTCCAAGCGGACGTCACCCCAGTATAACTGTGTGTGTGTGCGTGCGTGCGTGCGTGCGTACCGATCGATGGCCACTTTCTAGGAACACACAGGAGCTTATCTGAATTATTGTACCATAGCTGCGTATCACACTGCTGCTAACTTCATCAGGTCAGTTATTGATTGGTCCATCAGCTGGAAGTGCTGTGAGGATTTGGAAGCCTTCATACAGAGAGATGCCTGCATAACACTGGCCATCTGCATTGACTATAAAGGTGTAACGGTTTTGATAGTGTTCTTATCTCATCTAAAGAAAACATGCTGTATACATACCCATCCTATAGTGGCAGTTTAAATCCCCTTCAAGGCTTATATGGGTACTTATTAAATTGCAGTCAATGACTGGGTTACGGAAGGATACAATGAAATATCCAATATAAAACATGGGCACCAGTGAATAGTGCTTTCTGCAATATAATCAACATAATCTAATTTCCTTTGTTTCCGCTGAGTAATATATTCCTTTCCCTTTTTGCTTTTTAAACTGGCTACATCAAACCTAAATATACATACATTTAAGTGGCAAAGTGGCAATGTTCCCACCCTGTGTCTCTCTCCTCTCCATCCAAAAGCCTGTGGAAAGCTGCCCGTCTGTTCTCAGCATGTTCTCATGTTCTCTTGAACATTTCCGATGTCACTCACAATCAGTTGAGGCTGCTATTCTGCCTGTGACTCTGAGTCTGCTCAGGGCCCTCAAAGATCATGTGTTTTGACTTCTGCTTCTACCATTAAGCACTAGCAGAGGGTCAGGGCTCTAGGCCAGCGTCTCTCACTCACTTTGTGAATACAGCCCTGACCTCTGTTGTTCCAGCACCACCTCTGAAACCAGAGATTCCCTTTTCATCTCACATACTGTGCACCTGAACATTATGGTCAGGCCTGAACAACCACTCAGTACATGTAATTAGAACAAACACACTTCTAGCAAGAACTAAGATAGGGGTGTCTTGCAGAGATATTTCTGCAAGTTACTTCCATTAAGTGAAACCTCTTAAAATGAATACGCACAGGTATTCAGCTGTACCGGTAGAAAATGATAAGTTGCTCAATGGGGTCTTGAGCAGTTGCCTAAAATATGTTAAAAGGGGCAGATATTAATATGACAAGTAAACACTTTAACTTCTTATTTGCATTAGCACAACACACCACCATATGCGCATTTCTTCCACAAAAACATCATAACATATTCTGCACAGAGATGTCTAATTACACTCACTCATGCTGCACAAGCATCAGCAGCCCCCTTAGACTAGTCCATCCCAATCTAAGACACAATGTTTTCCCACTGAAGAACAGCTACCAAGCAGCAAGATATTTCAGCAACCAACAGTCCCCGCAGCATTTTAATTCATTTGCAAAGGTCAAATTATTAGACATGTTCAAACCAGTGACTAGAGTTAGAGAGGTATACTTTCACTGGTATGAAACAGAATTATACAATCTTTCTGCAAAATGTTTTGCAACTGCTTTGACGGAGTATGAGGATCTTTTCCAGCTGGCCGGGTGTGTGACAGGCACAAAGCGTCAGGGCCAGGTGCCTCATTATGTCCGCAGGCAGAGAAGGCTCCCATTTCACCTGGTTTGAGGTGAAGGAACTCTAAACCTCTCCAGTACACACTGTGCTTTCTTGTAAAAAAAAAAAAACCTAAACTAAGACTTAACGAGATTCGGCCTTTATCACTCACATAAACAGAATCATGCGATTGAGGCATGGCGTGTCATGAAGGCACTGAAGGTTTTTCCACACGCAGCGTGACTGAACACTGACACAGCAGCACCATGCATCCCGACCTTGAAGCTGGAAAGGTTTTCTACATTTCCTCGTTCCTGGTGTTGAGAGGATAACCCCGGCCTTTAAGAGCGTGCTCCTCTTCATTGTGCGGCTCTCACTCCTTGAAGTGCCCGAATTCAAAGGCAGATTTCTGCTTTCAAGCAGTGACCACTTCAGTGAGCGATTAAAAATAAGCTGTAAACCAGTGCTAGCACTGACCCCATTGTACATTACGTTGTCCAATCATTATGGGAGACCAAAGGAGGAGTGACAACGAGATTCATCAGAGCTGAGTGTAAAAGGTTCAGAGGTGGGCTGTAGATTAAGTAAGGTGGGGGCTTTTTCTACAGGTACGCAAGACTGACACTCAGGGGTTACACTAGGAGAATAACAGACATTACAAAAGTTCTAAAAGTTAGCACAAAATTTTCAAGCTCGAGGGGACATTTATATCCACCATTTGCATTAGAAAAAAACTACAATCTCTCCCTCCTCTCTCGCAGATGTGTCCAGAGGGTCAGACATGCAATACATTGACATGTTGGAGAATCTGAGATTGCACATCAGTTTTAGTGGGAGAGAAAGTGCAGGACCAGCATACCCCGCAGCGCTCAGACCGACAGGCCCTGAATCATGCACACATCAGAAGGAGAGAGACACACACTTTCGTTTAGCTCAGCAATTTCACTTTACTGGTTTTCACAGGCTGGCTGGCAGCAGCGGTACATTTCAGTTTCACAGACGCACATGAAACAACCATTACGTTTGGGTGATGTTTAACACTGGTTATACAACAGAAACTTCTCCCCCACACCCAGCCCCCAAACAATGTTATTATAATTTGCAATAGACGCACGACTGTGCACCATCTGTGCACTGTCACGACACATCACATAAGCACTTTTTTCAGGACAATGACTATACTGGCCAAAAATCTCTCACATACACACATACCTACATACATGTATAAGGCATGCCTCAAATATTTGTTAAAATACCCACCAGCTGTGAAGTTACTCCAAAGATGTAAAATGACAGAGACAGCACAGCTATTCCTCACTGACCATTTCCCACTCAATCATCAATGTGTCCCATCAGAAACAAGGCAAATTTTTTGACAACACTGTACAGAAAAAAAGATCTGTAAGTCTATGTAGAAAAAGATTTCTACAGTACAGCATGTGCCTCTGTATGGATCCCTTACTGCAGCAGCCTATGACATTAACATCTGAAATGGAGAGAAACCATTTACAAACCATTTAAATCATTAATATATGAAATGAAAACGTGTTCCTGTGCTCTTTATTCCAGGGGATCTTCTATGAATGAGGGAAAGTAAAACTGTCGAGGTTATTGATGCACTGTAGTTATCTCTGCAGTAGCCACCTCAGACAAGTTAGTTCAAGTTAGAGCTTGCAGATAGGTTAATCAGACCTGAAACACTGTCTTCAACATTTTTGTCTCGAATGATTTGTTTAAGGGCACTGCAGTTATAAAGAGGACACTTAACATTTTATATGGCCAACTTAACAGGAACTAGAATTGAAAAGCACATATGGCTATAACCTCCACCCAAAAACAACAGGGGAGATAAAGGGGACTTCCACCCGGAAGACAAATGCAAGGCACATTCAGATATATTTGAACATTGACAGGGGAACTGTGTGTGTAAATGGAGATGCAGTGCTGTCTTAGTTTTACGTTGGGAGGCCTAACCAATGAAACCTACTGCACACAATACCAAATGCAAGGCAATGCCACCGGGTATTTACTACCAAATACGAAAAGTGTTGCCATTAATCATAAAATGACGGAAATGCAGATGCCATGTGGAATTATGGCAAAGGCTAGCCATCTTATCTGCAGGGGAGGATGAGGAAGACAACTGGGGGTACGTATCCAGTATCCACAGGACATTTACTAGTGTTTGTTTAGCTAGCACTGACACCACTTCAGCTCTGTCATTTTAGTGACAAAAGAGGTGATGCGGAGAGTAAGTTTGGAGAGAGCGGACACTGGGCCACAGCTTGAGGTCATCAGGGGGTGCGTAAACTCTGCTCACAAAACCAAATTACCTTTGGGTCACAAGTAGCAACAGCCGATGGCGCTGTGCGCTGCAGGTGGAGAACGGGAGGAGGGCAGGTGGAGGTAAGTGAGCGTAGGTGAGAGAGAGAGGTGGTACATTTATGGAATCCAGTCTTTCGTCAAGAGCCACGGCTCTAATAATCAATCAATCAATCATACAATGAGCAGACTGCATAAATCCTCTACAAATTGTGACGAAACATAGAGCTCAATAAAGTAAAAGAAAAACTAAAATGACAGAACCATAAAAAACAATTCAAAATAAAGGTGCATCGAACAGGATGAAAAACGTGTTAAGGCCTCCTACAGAGGTGCTCAGCAGCATGGATACCTGTACAAGTTTCCAGACTCAAAACGGGGTCTTTCAAGTATTCCCATATTAGACCTAACAGAAGTCACAGCTCCCAAACAAGCACTGCACAGACAGAACAGGGTTAATTGCTACAGATCTGCTTCCAGTATCAAGGTTAAAGCATTTAGATAAAAGAAAATGAGTTTCAGCGGAGACCAAAAACCCCCAAAACAGAACAAATAAATGGCAAATGCGTCAGGACTGGCAAACCTCAATACAAATCTGTACACGGGGCCACTACTTGTATACCAACATTGCATGTAAACAAAAAAGCTTCCAGTCCAGTAGGTCAGCAGCCGAGTTAAATTTAGCCACTGATGTTCTGGGGCAAATGACTGCACAAGCCTGTGATGTTTCTTTTGAATTAATTGTGGTTACAGAGATGTACCCGCTATCTATACTAAACTACACACCATGTTATTATATTGCAATCTAAAATGTTTATACAAGAATCTCTCTTTCTAAGTACATTACATATTCACTGATCCCAAAAATATTAAAGCTTGAACTTTGAAAAACTCAAAATTTTCTCAGCTCAAAAAGCTGGGCTTACACAGAATAACACTTAAAAAGGACCTCAACTAGTCTTCTGATAAATTAAAAACCACAAATCATTGCACTGCCTTGGCCCTTTCACAATTAAAGAGAAAGCAGCCAGGTCCAGTCCACACTATCACTAATGTAACGGGTCAATACTGGCTTATTATTGTACGTTAATAAAACAGCAGTCAAATTAAAAAAAAAACTGTTTAGCTCGACATAAAAACTAATTTTTGCATTTCCCATTGAAGCCTTTACAAAATCTTTTGACTAACGTACAAGTACATGTCTATGGAGAGGGTGTGTGCGTTCTCATCTGCATATATCCTGTGGGATATGGCAGTGTAATGTACTGCTCTCTTTCAGTGTGTGAATACGTGTGTGTGTGTGTGTGTGTGTGTGTGTGTGTGTATATGAGTGAGAATGTGGGTGTGCGTGCGTGCGTGAGTATGTGAGTGTATGTGAGTGTGGTTGTGAGTGTGTGTGTGCATGAGTGTGAATATGTGGTTGTGGTTGTGGTTGTAGTTGTGGTTGTGTGTGTGTGTGTGTGTGTGTGTGTGTGTGCATGAGTGTGAATATGTGAGTGTGGTTGTGGTTGTGTGTGTGTGTGTGTGTGTGTGTGTGTGTGTGTGTGTGTGTGTGTGTGTGTGTGTGTGTGTGTGCGCGCTGAAGAAGCAGCTTTATCCACGGTGGTGAGAACTGAAGCCTCATGACGTCTCGGATGGGCGCTTCAGCACGGCACTGTACTTCATTGGGGCTGTGTCTGCCTTCAGCTGCACCTCCACCAGAGTGAAGATGGAGATCTCCTAAACAGAAGCAAGCGTTGATCAGAGCATGGAAACACAGACCACACACACTCGCCTGTCCTACAGCCCTCTTACCTGCGGTATGGTGCCCTGCTCTGGGCATTCTGCTTGCCAAATGAGGGTCATCTCCGGCTTCTTCCCCACCTTGCGGTAATGGAAGTTCTCTAGGCCCTGCAAAGCCTGTTGAACACAACAGCATGACACCTTAAGCAGTCACATACACTGCCGCCATAAGCATGAACATCTGTTTCCTTAGGGGAACAAAGCATTGAACCCTTTGTCTCTTCTACAGCTGTTTAATTAGCTTGAACAGAACAAGCATGACCTCCTTTAACAAGCTCATATACAATACCACATGGGTGGTAAACTCCTGTCTGCTGACAGACTTGGTCCTGCTTCTTATGCTGTTCCAGCTCACACATGCTGAAGCCATGATGATGAGGCCATAATCATGGAACCTGTGCAGTAAAGCTGTTAATATCATGAGCTAAACATTCATACGTCCACAGCGTGACACACCTGTTTAAAGGTGACAGAGTATGGGAGGGGGTCGGGGGGGGGGGGGGGGGGTGCTGAGTTGACTTCTGAAAGCAATTATCTTTAACAAGAGGGCAGGAAGAGGTGATGAGAGCTGATCTGTGCTTGATACAGAGATGGAGGTGGGGACACCTCCGCTTCTAAACACACTTCTGAGCCCAGACAGGGAGGGTGGAGGGAGGCAGGGGTCCAGGGGGGCAGCGCACCAAACAGTCACAGATAAGGACTAGAGATAAGGACCTCACTAAATAAGCTCTTCCTAGGGGTTCAAAAAGGCTGCTACCTGTCTAATTAAGATAAGACGGTTTTCTTCTTTAAGGCAGCTGGGGTTACTGCTGAGAGGAAAAAAAAACCAAGGACACATATATGGTTGACTGCAAGAAGCCTTTACAGCTGCCTCTGTGGACCATGGCAATGGAATGAGTTTGGTGCGCCCAACTAAAATCTTTCCTGGGTTTTTTTTAAATATACCCATCACCTTTGTACCAACCTCTTAAGGACAGTTTAGTTGTCGGGTGTAGGGTAGAGTAGCACTGTCTCATACTCACATTGCAGTAGATGCGTTTCTGCACTCCATATCTCAGCACCAGCACGTCGAAGGCCTGATCCAGGACGCCCATCACCATGGCCTCAGACTCCAGAGGCCCAGACTCCTACAGGCAAACACAAGGGGTCAGAGGTCAGCTCATGCTGATGGACTCTGGATGGACCCTAATAGAAAAACACTGTTCTGGCGGATTAAAATTTTCAATTTCCTGATGCATCTTCTGTTAGCCTGATTTGACCAAACTGCAGTTGTCTCATCATATTAGTGTCATCCAAGATATTTGGGCCACTGCCCTGTGCTGGCTGAAGACACTTATCAGGTGAAATGTCCGCTAATGAAGGTCTTATCACATCCTGTTCCCTAACAGCAGCAATACAAAGATGGCCTTGAGGTTGTACCAGTAAAGTGCTATGAAAGGATCCAATAGGTATGAGCATAGTAAAGGAGTTAACTAGAAGCACGGTGCAATAAACAGATCAGCCTTTTGACTGGAATCACTGCAGGAAATGCACAATCACCAGTAAATGCTGGAATGCCATTCATTCTGCTGCGCTCATACCTAATTGACTGAACTTTGTGCTTGTATTTCCCTGATTGATCAACTGTGCTGTGCTTTTATCTAACCAATGTGTCAGCACAGTGCAATACAGATCAGACTGACTCATTTTATTGTGCTGTGCTTATGTCCTGCTAACTGACTTTTATGTCAATGTGCTTATATGAATGATTATTTTTCACTACGCTATGCTTACGGTATATGTGCCAATGACTCATCTTTCTGCTGCACCATGCTTCTTTTTTTTCCTCCAGGCTGTCTGTCAGATTGACAGATGAGGTGAGATGCAGTGTGGTTGGGTGATTGTTACCTTGACGAAAGCAGCAAAGAACAGCTCGGCGCTCATCTCCTGGACACGCTTGGACGCTGTCTTCTTGTCGTTGCAGTGGGAGGCCTGCTTGTGAACCTCTTCCCCGATCAGACTCAAATGGGGACCGCAGCCTACAGGACAGACACACGCACACACAGACACAAAGACTATGATATCACTCCGTTCTTTTTGATTATCAGACAATGTTACAATTATTAGTCTTTTCACAGATCTTTCACTCACTATAACCAGCTTATACATGTGGAGCTTTACTGGAGCACCTGCGGGACACTAGACAGGTGTAAAGCAGCGGTGTCGGGTGGGACACCGAACCCAAAGTTTGACTGCTCAGTGCCACAATACAGGGAGTCTCTGATTACTGGAAGTGCTACTGTCACATCAGGAGACATCATAGAATTAATCTTCACTCTGTAGTTACCCATTTTAAAACAGCTTTTAAATCCCAAATAAAATTCTCCCAATATTTAGTTTAACATGTACAAAGGTATCCTCAAAAACAGCTTCTGAAGAGTCTTGGGAAATACTGACACCATTAGCAAACAGACATTTTCTTCTGCCCAAAAACAGTCTCACAATATGTTTTAGGAATTCAAAATGAGGCAAATACAAAGACTGGATGATCAATACATCATGTGACAGAGCACCACCTCCTCCTTGCCACTCACCTAGGGAAGCAGCCAATAGGCGGTGCACGATGACATCAGCGTAGCGTCGGATAGGGGATGTGAAGTGGGTGTAGAAGGGCACGTTTAGGGCGTAGTGGCGAAACAGGGGCTCCTCCTTCAAAACTCCAGTGCAAAAGTAAACTGCCATCTGCAAACAGGTCATCACATGACAGTAATCAGTCACTGAAGTCCAACTCACAGAATAAAGGAGTACTGAAAGTCCACTAACACATATATTAATTTGTGGTGCATTCTCTGAATTCTGATTGGTTCATTTCACTGACAGTCATCAGGTGTTAGGTTTAGTCGGCAATACTATTATTTCTACCTATAGTAAAACTGACAAATCACAGTGTGTTACTCAGTTCCACTTTTTAAGCAAAATACATTATGAAACTGGTGCATTCTCATTTTAAATTGCACCTAAAGGTGACAAAAGATGTACATAGCATACTCTAAATTATATGAACCATTATTTTGATGCTTTCAGCGCATTATACTGAAGTCTGCTGTACTTTCCATTCCACTTAGTAAAAGCTGAGAACGGCTCTTCATCTTTCAGGAAATAGGAGAGGGGGGGATCTTTAGTGTCCACAAACAGTATTAAAATCTTATTCAGGAAGAAGCCTGGTTATCAAAGATAACACCTCTCACTTCCAATCCAAAAAGCTTGTGGAGAGGCAAAATACTACTACAAACTATTACTAATACTTCTACAAACACTACAAAGTCATAGCCACTGAGTTAAGTAAATAGCAACCCTTGTCAAGGGAGGTCACAAAGTCCTTGACTGAGGAAGTAGGAAATCTGATTTCTCAAAAGTGCACAAAACCTGCAGGGGACTGATCAGTTCAAGAGAAGCCTTGCATGAGTGTGCCAATTTGCAGCATTCACATTAAAGTATGAACTTTGAGGTCTGAGGTTTTAACGAGGGACTAAGTGATGAGATACACTGGAAACATGCACATAAACTCTCACACACGCGCATAGACACACACACACACACACACACACACACACACACACACACACACACACAGCCTGCTAACCTGCATGGGCCGGGAGCACATGTGGGTGAGGACCTCCTTCCTGGCGCTGGAGTATTCGTCGGTGCCCAAGGTTTCATTCAGACTCCTCTGTGAGGACAATTGCAAAACACAGTCTCACAAGCTGTACAGCAACACTACAGAGTCACTTCAGGCAGAGACACAGGGGCTCCGGCAGGCTCAGTTCGTTAAGGCGCTCACTGCACACAGGGTCCTCCAGCCAAGACCTGGTTTCTAATTGGATTTCAGGCCATTTAAATTCAGGTGTAGGACATCTGTCACAGAGTCTCAGTAAATGTTTTCTCAAATGTTTTGTCAGCCTAATTGGTCTTTCATGTCTGCATTCTCATTTTCAAAATGAAGCAAAGAATTCAGGTTACTAGTTGCAATATCGCATATGATATAATACAAGCCATTGTTAGTATAGCTGCAATATAGAATATGGGGCATACATAATATATGAAACAAGCTGCTCCAGGGCGCCCCCCTGTGTGAGTTCAGTGGAAGTGCACTGTGCTACCCACATGCAGTGCTCCTGCAGAGGAGAAGTCCAGGTCTAGCCCCATCTGCTGGCAGAACTCCTGGAGCTCGTCCACCATTTTGGTTTGGGGCGGTGGGTGTCGTCGCAGTAGGGCCTGCTGGGGGAAGCTGCGGTAGATCTGGTGGGCGGTGGCCATGTTGGCCAGGAGCATGAACTCCTCCACCAGCCTGCAGGACAGAATGTGAAATCAGACACGCCAGTGCCACTTTTTCATACCAGTTCACTGACAGTTCATCCCTGTTCCAAGACACACTTAGTAGAGTGATAACCAGTAATAATTCATGTGCCCGTCCCTTAATGACAAAATGGAGGATATGCAAATTCAAAGCAGGCAAGCCGAAAGTGCGGTAATTGATATATTCAGCTGGCATCCACCAAAGAACGGGACGTATGTGAAGGCGTAGGACAGAGCTGTTTGCACAAAGCTGACGTCAATCAAGAGCACACACGTCCCCTTGTCTCAGACTCTGCCAGTGTGCCAGCTTCAGCAACGCGATATAAACATTTTAGGAGTCTCGGGCCTTCCATAGCGCTTTGCTTTCTCCCCCATGTACACACCGTGGCAACACCAATTACAGTCTCTCCTGTGACCGAAATCAGACGTGACTCTGAATTTGCTCTGATGTTTTCCACACAAAAACACTGACGCAGGAGATCATCAGTAGGCTAAAACCCTACCCACGCTCTCTCCATGCTGATTGCTGCATATGCGTGCATGCTACATGAAACCCAGCTGCCTTTTACTGCTGCTCCAGTAGGTGGCAGCAGTGGCACTACCTACGACTGCCGTTAAAGCTGAGAGGAAGAGGTTGTAGATCGGCTTCATGCTCAACTGGTCTTACACAGTAATAAACCTCATCCAGTTCAACTGAAGCAGGCAAAGATGACATATTAGCAAAAACGTTTGATGTGGAACCAAATGCTTACATATAGGCCATGTCACGGATGAATACCTCAATTTGCGTGCCCTCCCACATCAGGTGTTTGAATGGGAATTATATTCTATTGGAAATTTTCTATATTTGAGGCGTTAAGTCATCCTTCCTTTCATTTACTTAAATCCACAGGTCACATGGTTTCTTTCTCCCTATGGCTAAAGAAGAAAAACAACACCATTCAGTTGCCTTCTTAGCAGACATCAGTTTACAGAATCTGGGCTGTATGAATTTAATATTAATTACCGTTTTCTACAGTAGGATAGGCTGGTTGGTGCAAAGAGGCGGACATGTTTTTCCATTTGGGTCACTTACAGCAGCCACAATTTATGCGGCTCATCTTTGGAGGCAGAAGAAATGCTCTCTTTCACTACACTAGAATACAGGAAAGAGTGAAACACCATTCCAGGCTGTGTCTGTATATCAATATTGAAATGAGAAATGAGGGGATTTATTACAGACAAATAATGTTAATGAAGATGGGACCGAAAAAGAGAAAATGCAGAAAACGGGGAATATGTTTTGAGTTTGAGGTTCCACTCTGGGGAAACCAAAAAGCATTTTGTACCAGTCATTTCAGTGGTCACTTTCCATACTTTCAAAGCCATGCAGAGACTAAAAACTGGCAATCCCCAAGACACAACTCTCCTGAATGCACTGTTCACAAGTTGCTAAAATGCAAAAGCCATTACCTTGGCTTTAATTTTCAAACAGCGCCACCATTGAATATCTGTACAATGCTAAACAAAGCACGTAATGAAGTCGTGTTCACCATCCTTCTGCAGTGTGTGAGATTTACCACTGCTCCTGCTGACGCCCTAATCGCCCGACAATGGGATTTCGAAGGAGTCCGTCAGTAAACTACAGTGGGTCCTATCGCTGCGTGCCAGGAGCTTACCTTTAATAAACACTGTTCTTTCACTCCAGGGATTAGCGCCTGCTCATTTTCAGGAAATAATACCGAAGCGCTTAAATACCTGGTTATATTTTCCCCCAACTTAGCTGTATATTCTCTGAACAAATGACAATACATTTTAATTACGTGAGGAGGGGAAAAAAACAACTACTTTAACTGAACTGTACAAACACTGAAAACAGTGGAATTCTGATCCAACTGTACCCCCATCAGGAAATGTGCCATTGCTGTATCCTTCCATGGCTCCTGATGCGGGGGCGGTTGCATTTGCTACTCTTTTTGGGTCATGCAAACTATTAAGACTTACAAAGTCTGACTGCTTCCTGCATTTGACATGTTGAATTTGAGTACAGGAGATCCTCCCCATTCACAAAAGTCACTTTTAATGTAATGCTGGTCTTTAATAGCCAAAAGTGGTCAAGGAAAGGGGGTTAATGTACACAGTGTAATGTAAACAGTATCAAGCACACACTATTATATATAGGGTATATGAGTATGATACTGCATATGCACATGTGCGAGTCTGTACATAAGTGATCTGAAGAGTGGAAGATGAGCTGATATACTGTATTACAAGAAAGATTAGCAAACGTTTATTTCCTCTTATTTTGTTCATTATTTAATTTGGCCACTGAAATGAAAGCGTTTCATTCATATGCCCATTATCTTCTCCAAATGAAATGAAATGCACAGAAAGAACCAGAAAGGAATGAAATCACAAAGGTAGGTATTGAAAGCTCAACTGCACAGTCTACATGATTCAAGAAGGCGATTCTAACACGCTGCTATTTAAGCTTGCAGTGTAACAGAAGTGCGTGTGAGCTGCTCAGATCCGCAGTGGTTCTGAGGAACAGCAACAGTCAGTGTTGTTGGCTAATCTCACTGCCTTTGGACAAACTCTACGGCACAAGAAAGTGTTGGTGCAGGCGCTAAAGCCATTTACTCCTCAGTCACTGCCTGAAACAACAGCTATATCAAACTTCCTCAACTCTTCCGGCATGCAAACAATTAGCCATCTTGTTTGGGCCTTGATAACGATTAACAAAAGCTAAATCTCTCTTTTTTAATTGCCCAAAGTAAATCCAATGGCTACAAGTACCTAGCAATTCAGTCAGCACACTGCTTGGACATCACAGAACGTGTATAGTCAAAATAGAATAATAATAATAAGAAAAACTGATACAAAAGCAATGAGTTGTGACAGCAACGTCTGACACAACAGATTCCATCTGGCAGTTAAAGGGAGGGAACATGAAATTATAATATCTGGAGGGCTCAAAAGCTAAACATAAAAAACCCTGTGATCTCTTAGAGGAACAGACTGTTACAGCAGTGCAGACTAGCTGTACTGCACGCTCTGATAAATGTGCGTGTGGAAAGGGGTGTGAATTGCATGCTGGTCTTTTTCCATTCATCACCAGCGACTGATTGGATTGGTCTTGTTCCCGACAGACAACCGTCCCGAACAGGAGAGCACACCTAACTTAACAACACCCAATGGAAAATTCTGGAAAAAGAGATTTCACAACAAAGGCAACATTGTAAAGCACATTGGTGCATGTAATCGATGGTGTAAGGGCACCCACAAGCACAACTATATGAAGATGGAACGATCCTTAGATCAAACAAGATCACAAAATGTTTTATGAGCAGACAGATGAAAGTGCTGGGGAGGCACTCAGATAGCCGCAGACCGCTGTTTATAAACATCATTAGTGAATTAGTCTGAGAGCATTAATTTAACTGTCAGAAACAAAAAAAAATAAAAAGTTAGGACCACTTTCTTCAGAGTAATTGTTTTTTTTCCCCCCCAAACCTTGCATTTTAAGGATAGTCTGCTTTTAACCGCTGCTCTGCTGTGTGAAAACTGCCATTACTGTGTCGGTACCACTTAAACACACAAACTTGAAGAAAGCAGCTGGCCTTTATCATATATTTATCTTTCGGGGCCTTTTCAATCTGCCAAAAGAGCCCATTTACAAAAGTGTTCTTTTCTCTGTAGAAAACCCACAGATTTGGAGTCATCGTTCCATGCAAACTGAACAAACTCCAGCAGAAGATGTCAGCACCACAGAGCAGAACAGAGTACGTACAGGGTCCACACAAGATGCACGTCTGATCAGGGGGCTGAGTGTCGCAAATGGCTGATGCTTGCAGCCTACGAGAGGAAGCCTACAGGAGCTTTCAAACAACAGTGACACAGACACGTCAGGCAATGCGTGGTGTTGCATTAATGGAACACAGCTCCGTGGACCTGGAAAAGGTCCTGCTATCGCCTACAGGACTTGTAGACCTTGGGTGCGACCTGAAAATTCAAAGCGGAACAACTAAAACTGTACCAAAAACCCCTGGATGGTTTTTCGGTTCAAAACAGGATTGGAAGGGGTCATTCTGTCTTTCCATTAAGGACAAAGCAATAAATCAAAGGAATGAAATGTGATGCTCTACCCGAAACTTGGTAACGGCACTCTTCAAGTGAGATTGCTCGAAGGTCATTTTCCATTCGGCATGTTCTCTGCCTCTTATCTGGCTGGGAAGAAATCACTACTGAGACTCACTGTAAAAAGTCTAGGGGTGCTATGGACTTGAGCAGATAACCTTAGTATTCTATCTAAACTGACTGAAAGAGGTGAATGATGTTTCTCCAGGAGCAGCTGAGTTAGAGTCATTATCAATTGCAGTTGGAGGCCTAAAGTTTGGCCCAGTGGCTTTAAGTATTGGATGCAGTAACAAGTTAGGGGAAAAGAAAAAGTTGCCAATCAAACATTCACACATTCCTGCTTTCACGTCACATTCTGTCCTACCAGCCAGTTCACTTCTTAAGTTTTCTTCGTAAGCCAAAGGAGGAAAGATGAAGCTCGTCTACTTTCAGGTTTAAAGCAAACCGGCTTCCATTTTTAAAAGCATGACCTCAAGCAATCCTTACTTGTTGCTGTCCCTGTACTGATAGATGTAGCAGCCCTGGGGCATCCCAGTCTCCTTGTCCAGGGTGAAAGACAGCTTCAGCTGTAGGGTACAGAAGGCAGAAGAGAGGACAGTTAGGACTGTTAGTGCTTTGAATACCCTTCACCACTGACTGAGGGGATGGTCATAAATGCACACAGCTGATAACAGGTCTATCTTGAGTTATGTTTACACCTAAATTAATCAAACGCACTGTCAGAAACTGTACGCCACACTGAGATTATTTTAGGGGCAGCTTAACGAAGTACTTGGAGGCCTGCACACGGAGTTCTCTCAACACTACCACAGAGGGAAACATCTTTTGCACAGAACAGATGGGTACATGATGCACAGGGCATTCATCTAATTATATAGCACTAGTCAAAAGTTTGGACACACCTGATTAAGATAATGGGAAACATGCATTCAAAGACATTTTGATATAAAGACTTATACTTAAATGCTTGACTTGTTTCACAGAAATAGTAAAAATAAAGAAAGAAAAGTGTGTCAAAACTTCTGACTGGTATTGTACATCAGACACACAATAACACAATAGCATCCAACTACATTTACATTTATTCATTTGGCAGACGCTTTTATCCAAAGCGACTCACATAGGTTACAGCTCTTTACAATGTTATCCATTTATACAGCCGGATATTTACTGAGGCAGTTGCGGGTTAAGTACCTTGCCCAAGGGTACAGCAGCGGGGATCGAACCGGCAACCTTTCAGTTACGAGTCCTGCTCCTTAACCACTATGCTACACTGCCGCCCACACATCTGAGAAGGGGACGCATACACAATGTGATGGTTCCAATGACCCCTTCTCAAGACATTTTTCAAGCTTCTGAAGGGCAACCATCAGAAATGCGTGATTTCTTTATAATGAATGCTATCACGATAGCGAAGTGTCTAGGAAAGGCTTGCAGACAAAAACAAAATCATGAATTAAAAGTCCTGCTTGCCTTCCTTCTTTGCAAGGACAGATATTGGTGGTAAGAGCAGCAAGCTGTGAAATTCAGAATTTCTATTTGCATCATTGATCTTAACTGTGGCACAGCACCTAAGCTCCAAAGCACACTGCTGATGTAGCAATATACATCAGCCCATTAGATTTTAGCTCTTTAAAGGAAAATAGAAAACCACTTGCATGGCAACTGCATGTACCCATGGTGACATGCTGTTTCTGTAAGGAAAGTAGTATTGCATATATTTTGCAACCCAAATAAGGAGTATTCTACTCGGCAGTATATTAAGGACTGCTTCTGAGGAAGCCCTGGGGTTTCCTCTGGGTTTCCCCAGTGCCAGCTCTTTGTCCTCGATGCGCCTCTGTTGAAATGTTCCAGTTAGGAGGCACCCAGCAGGGTGTCAGAGGAGTGAACTAAGCTCTGGCTTTCCCCTTTCGTCACACACAGACCTCCCAGCACTCGACTGCTAAGCACAGGATACAGCACTCGAAAATGTCACCCGTTCCTCTGTCACCTTTAGTCAAATTTTCTAAATTACCCCTATTCTGGTGTAAAAAAAAGGGGTTCCAGCTGAAACCAAAATTCAAAGAGAACGGAGTTTAATTTGACTGGGTCAGACCCCTGTGTTGAGTTTGTTCAGCCATCCGTTATGGGAAAATAAGTACCTGATAACCTGTGTGAGTGATGGCTGTATTACACCATCCTGCTTAAAATCTAATTTGCTTTTCCCTCAAGGTTCAGTGTATTTCACTCAGACTGACAGAATAAAAAGGCCCTACAAGCTCAAGTTCAGTACAAAATAACCATGAAAAGAGAATTAAAAACTAATGTAAAATAAAATACTTTGGCTAATGTAACATGTTAGCCAAAGTACTGCTGTGAATACAGCACAATGTTTTTAGGTTAATGGCGGTGAACTACAGTATGTATGCATTTTCATATGCACTAGTGCTCATTTGTAAGCAGCTTTCTCCTATTGGAGGTGAATAATGGAACCATCTGAACCTGAAAGCTTAGGCACAACCTGGAACAAATGAGACATCTCAGAAGCAAAATTAACATAAGCTTCAAAAATGTCTTACTGTTACAATGCAATTATAAGAAAGTAATTTGATCTATCTTAAAGTCCTTCATTAATATTCATATTCAGGAAGCCGTCCACTTCTGCACCTCAAATAAATGACTGCATTTCAGTGCACTTATTTTCCCTACTTGCACGTAAAAATGTATTACCGTGTGACATAAGGTACGGCTGACACATACTGAATACGAATGCTAACGTTCTAAATGGCAAAATGTATTAATGCTGATCCCTGCCCACAACATGGGTTATCTTTCAGGAACACATTTAGAGGCGCTAATTAGGTACGTTTAAGCGTTCAAACATTCAGCACAATCTGGCTTTTAAGGACAATGGGAAAGTGACAGGCCTGCTGTCTTTCACATACTGTGTGCAAGGCTTTGAGAAGCTGAGTAACATCTCAAATCCCTGTCAGTGCTGGACAGAGAGCAGGGGCACTAAGCTTTTCCCAGTGTTTTTTTTTTTTTTTTTTTTTTTAAAATTGAATGACATCCACCTTTTTGACGGGGGGGGCGGGGGTGGGGGTGAAACATTTTCACCATCTTGATTGTGGTTTGCTAAATACAGTATATAGATGTTTTAAAGTCTGTGGTACAAAAAAGGTAGATAAAGCAAGGTATTTTAGAATTGACTGAATTTTTGTGCATCAAATGTGCATCAAACATATTCTAAATTGAATTAATATAAATTTAATTAATATAAATATAATAACCCTGTTATAAGGGTTACACAAAAATAAAAAATAAAAAAGGTTCAAAGACGTGAATGTGCTCCAAGCAAGAGGACTAAAAACAATTTTAATCAATAATAAAAACTTGACAAGCATGCTCTTTATTCATCATGTTAATCTAGGCAAAAATAAATTCTGAATGCATGAGTACACATTTCAGGCACTGAGATGTTTCAAAAAGACAAATACCTGTGGATAAAGCAGACCCTAATATGCAAATATTGCTGTCAAGACTAGGTTTGTAAAGGAACTAACTCGCCACTGTGGTAGATGGTCTCGTTTGCAGTCATTGTTTCTGCTCACAAAGGCTGAGGCCCCTGGCCTTGCACTCAGAGCCTGCCTGAAGCCTGCTGGTACAGTATCTTTCAGTTACCGGGCTCCATTTCTGAGTAACTTTTTAGCACCATCAGAAACTGACACTAAAGAGATGTTTTTAAAATCCTGGCTCAAGATTCATCTCAGCGACTTAAGGCACTACCTGAACTATCCATTTGAATTATCCATTTGAATTATCCTAATGATCCTATCACCTAACAGAACACTTCAATTTAGCCCTGATGAGCAAGAGGTTCCTGGGAGAGGGGTTTTCTGGACGTCTCTACTTTGATATCGGAACCACAGCAACAGCAATGCTGCGTCTTCCACCGAACCCTCATCAGTGTGCACCTCCAGGGAGTTCTCCTCTCTCTGACAGACAGATGTAATCATGACTTCTGTCCAACAGTATGTGTGTCTGTGCACGTATGCGCGGGTATGTGTACACACAGGCTAGAGCATGCAGGGATTCTCAGGAGCCCCTTTCCTGTCCCCGTCACCAGACCATATGTTTCATGCAAACTACACCAGTGACTCACAGCACTCCAATTACCAACAACAGGGTTAAACACTGATATAACACTACAGATGAGAGGACAGCTTGTGACTTTATAAAAGTACACTACGTCCTCTATCAAGCATCTTCTAGGCCCTGCTGAAACAATCACTGAGCTCACAGGCCATCCAGCAGTTCATAAAAATATGATTCAGCAAATGCAAAAGATATCCAGTAAGGCAAGATTAATGACTGCACACAAAGCGTACCACAGTTTACAGAAGAAATCAAGGAAAATAAACATTTAAGTAGTTTGCATAGCCTGAAAAGGCCTCAGATCTGTTAATGGGAAAGAGCTGTCAGATTAAAGGTACCGAGAGGAAAACCAGCATCTATGGCATTTGATTGACTGGTGTACACCACTTGGCAACCGTGAAGCTCTTTCCCAAGGGTATATCCAATTGAAATCAAAAACAAATCTATCATTTTAGTTCAAGCAGTGGCTTAATGTGAGCAATCTATTATTAAGTTATGGCATACTCTATAAACCCTAAATGCATCCTTCACGTACAGTAACTTTAAAAAAGGCAATTCATTGTTGAATCCCCAAAAGGCAAATCACTCCAATATGAATGACACAAAAACATCAATAAGGAATCTTGTCTGGTGGTTTAAGATCCTGCCGCTGAGCTCCTCACTGCTGACTGACAGAGTGTGAAAAGCCTTACAAACATGCAGGCACATGTAGAAGAGGCGATATACGCATTCCTTATTGTCCTCATTAACACAGACACTCAACGTGGTCCCCCCAGAAATGACATTACCCCGGGATATACTCTCAGAGGGCTTTCAATCACACACACGGTACATAAAGTACCAGCCCAGCAGCAGAAACTCATGTTTTCACATACATCTAACAAACAGAAATGTAAATCATCTTCCACAAGTGCAATGGTGACATGCGGTGCTGCACACATTAAACCAATCAGTGCTCACAGAGCGCCTCCTCAGTTAACCTCTCATCTGCAAGGCAGCTTCCTTTTCCTTCTTCATAATGACAAAAGCCACAAAAGCAGCGCCTGCGTATGGAAAGTGGGGATAAACATCTAGCACTTGCGAATTGTGTGACAAATGACAATTTAATATAAGACTCCATAAACACCAGTTTCCGGCACCGTCCAAAGCCGGGGTCCCCATAACGGCCCTGTTCTCTCAGACACACCGGCGTCTCTGAGGTGTTTAGGACACGTCGGCGGGGACATCCCTGAGTGTCTGATGCAGGCATTGAGTGAGTGAAGACTCCTGCCTTTATGCGGCACATCACATCAGCCTCTACCTCCACCTGATCTGCCTTCATGATGCTCTGCAGGGGTTCACTATGAGCGTGAACCTCACCGCACTGAGCAAATTCACCCGTGATACACTCACTGGTGCTCACTGTGTCAATCTTATTCATGATCATTTCTTGCCTCTCCTCAGAGGGAGGCCTGGCAAACTGTGCTGGCTAATTACTGCCTCTTCAACACTGAGATAAATGACAGCTTTCCCAGAACACACCATGAGGTGGCTGAATAAAGTCTGTCTAGCTACCTCAGCAAAAGAAGTGAATTTCAGAAAGGCAGCTTGAAAAACAGGCAGCTGAATATGAGATCTTAATTGTTCTACGGCACACTCCCAATTCAAAGTGTGTAGTAAGCAGGCTTTCCTGGAAATGTCAAAAGTTTCCTCAAAAACCCAGAGACTGTATGCAAGCAGCCAGCAGGCATTTAGGAAAACAGCCCTCCTGATGCTGGAGGTAGAATGAGTTTGAGCACTACATCGATCAGTTTTGCAGAGTGCATAGACGACAACACGAAATGCCCCATCCCACTGCTAAAGGTCACACACACCATGATAGTACTGTTAAAGAGTCTTTACTAGGACACAATGACTAAAACAGCACTGTTACAAGTTTTGGCCAGTACGTTCAGATGAGCTACCCGTTTCCTCCCTGGTAGAATTTAGACAGCACAGTGAAGTTAATCTTTCAAATGTGGATGCACACTTCAAATTACAGGGCGCTCATCATGTGGCACTGTGGAAACGAGAGCGGACAGCACCAGTCACTGTCCTCATTAGACTCTGGGAGAGGGTTCAGCAGGAGACTGCAGCAACATTGTGACAGCAGCACTGTGGCGATGTGATGACGCGTGTGTGACGCTTTGACAGTGACAGTTCGATCGTGTAATGACAGCATGACAGTGTGACAGGGATAGTGTGGCACGGTAGAAATGAATGCAACAGAGCGACAGTGAATGTGACAGTGAGAGTGTGTAAGAGTGAGTGTGGCTGAGTGCAGCGGTCAGAGTGTAAGAGAGTGTAACAGTGAGCGTGTAACAGAGTGACTGTTAGAATGTATGAGTGTGACAGTGTGTGGCATCAAGTGTAACAGCGGGTGTGACTGAATGCAACGCAGTGCGTAACAGTGAGAGTGTAAGAGAGTGTGACAGCGATTGGTATAGAGTGTGTATGAGTGTGACAGTAGGACCGTGAAGGTGACGGTGTCAGGGTGCAGTGCTGACCTGGTCCAGCCGTAACGCGCCCCCCTGGAAGCGCTGGGCCCGGAGGTTCTGGGCGATGCGGTGCAGGTTGAGGACGGCCTGGTGGATCTCGTCAATGGGGTGCTCGGGGGCGCAGGGGGGCAGCTCCTCGGCGGAGAACAGCTTGTCTGGCGCGTCGATCATGCTCTGAGCGTGGTCGTAGCTCAGCTTCACGCAGGAGCAGATCACGGAGCGGCCGAACCACTCGCTCAGGATCTGAGGAAATATTCAGCACACCAGCCTAGCATTAATCACAGTCTCCATACAAGAACAAAACGCCTGCATGATAGAGATTTACCATAACCAAGACAAAAGCACTGCATAGCCAAATTTTTATCTAATGGTATTTATTATTCTGCCACTTAATGCCATTTTACTGCTACTGAGATAAGACTGGGGGGAGAAATACACAGCATGTGAACTAGTTTAAAATGAAAGGTCAGAAAAAGGCAAACAAGTGGGTGTCAATAGCAGCTGAAACATACCAAGTATGGAAGTTCTTGCATTTTGGCTAAACGATGTGACTGTATATGCATTGTTTTGAATAGCTGGAAGTTAAATCTAATTTAATTCAGAACATTTACTGTATAAATGCAATCTAAACTGAACTGGCATGAGACATTTTTCCCATTATAGTACCTACAGAATGGGTAGTATCAGAAACTATCAGGGACAGATACGAGCCATTAAAATGACAATCATTTTATGATAGGAAAACCCTTTCTACTGCACTTTGCAGTTCGGTTTGTTAATTAGTGGACTTTAATTGGAGATACCAATATCAGATACAGTATTGAGGCTTCGACAGGTTGCCAAGAACTTATTCCTTTCACAATGCCATATCTTTTCCTTTTTTACCTCCAAGTGACATAACTGTATTCTTACAAATGTAAGCACTGTTCATATTTCACAACAATAAAAACTACTACAGTAAAATATATCTTGCAATAAACTGCAGGAGTTTCAGCTGGAGCTGTATGAGACAATAAAAGCAGGAAATGAGTCAAGGTCAGAGAACGTGTCGTGATGTGCATTTCAGAGCGATGGATGCTAGGTTCAAACCCCTGTCACAGCCGGGTGGAGCGAGGGGTGTGACCCAATCCTCTGCTGGTGACTGGGCAGCGTTGTCATCATGTCAGATCGCGGTCACATCGAAGGATTGCCATGTATGGGTAGAACAACCAACACATGGAACTTACGGCTCCTTATTGCTGAGCACATCGCAGGCTCAAAGGTTGGGTTGTGTGTTCGACGTAGCTGGTCAATAACTCAATATCTTTCTTTGCATGATGTGATCTCCACCTCAGCTGCCAGTGACGAGGATAAGGTGCATTTCCAAGCCAAGTGCGCTCATAATGTAATACATATTCAGTCATTAGAAGTGAAGTTTGATCACCATAACCATAATTTGCAATAAAATGTATTGGACATGAAGAAAAAAAACTTTATCTAGACAACTAGTAAAAGGCCACTAATTGAATACAAACATGACTATATTCTCAGTATTAGTCATAATCAGAAAACAACATCCTCCCATGACAACTGCTATGGACTGTGTTTAGTAAAAAGAAAAAAAAACACACTTACCCACGTGCTAAAACAGATAATTTCCTTCAGTATAAAACCAGTACACAGGCCCCACTTGTTATGCAAATTCAAAAATGCAAATGAGAAAACGCAAAGCAACTATAATGGGGACCGTAATTTGAGCGCTGACCTATATCTGACCTTGACGGGGGATCCAAGGTCACGGCCGTGTCACCTTAAACGGGTGAGCGCGCACACGCTCAGCGGGACAGGTAGTGACGCACGGCCAGTCATCAGCGGCCCGCAGTCTGAACCGGTCCCCGACAGACACGTCACCCGTCACCACAGCAATGAGCCCCGATGCCAGCGGTGTAGTTATTAATCACCATCGGGGTGGCACGCCTTAATTGAAGGCCGGTGATAAAGCCGGTGATTCCTCGCAGGCGGACAGGGCTGACAGCTGTGCGCTGACGAACGCGGCGAGAGGAGGCCCATCAAACGAACAGGGAGGGCGGTCACCGGGAACGAGCCCCCGGTAACGAAGAGACTAAAACACAGAGCACCTGGACATGGCAGTTTCACTTTCCCTCAATGAAATTAAGCTGTGTGTAAGGGGCTAGGCAGCGGAATAAGAGCCCTTTTGGATCCCTGGACCGGAGATGGGAACAGAAATAAGGAAATGGAAACGGAGTGATGCGGTCATTTCTAGCCACAGCTCTTCCTTCCATTTCCAGTTGTTTTGTCACAGAGATCCGTCTGTGCGCCTCCGTGCCGCACTCCCGCCCCGGCTCGGCGTGCCAATCACACGCTCCCTGCGGCTGACGTCACCATCTCCCCGCTTTGTGACACCCGATCTCCTGAGAGCCGCCAGGAAAAGCCAGACGCGAGCCCCCTTCCTGTTTCAGAGCGGAACGCGTACCTGACAGCCGGTCCCGAACCGGACACCTGGGCCGGCCAGCGCCGTCCCTACAGTCACCGCTCGGTATCCGCTGTCCCGGTCAATGAGGCGGACCGGTACCGAGCGCAGAGTTTTAATGGCATCAGTGTGACAGCGCTCTTTGATCAGTCATGAGCAGGTACTTCTAAGCGGGGGCCGGTTTAATTGCTTGCCGTTCCCGGGGCCTGTGAACCTGGGTCCAGACCGGAGAGGTGCATACCTTCCCCTGTGGAGTGATTTTCCAGATGACGGAGAAGGTCAACCTGTCGGTCATGGGGTTCAAACTGCACAGCTCCTCACAGAGGAGACGGGGCAGCATCGGGATCACCTGCAAGAGGAGACACAACAACGTGGAGGTCACTGGCACTTCTCACCGTCACAGGGCAGTGGAAATCTAATTGGGATAGGAAAACTAGACTTTCATTACATTAGGAGGGATGAGGTCATCTGTGTGAACTGTACTGGTGATGTGAATTCATGGGATGAATTAATCTTAAGTGAAGCCTACAGGTACAGTCTATGAAAAACACTAGGCTAAGATCACGTTTCTATTTTATTTCTTTTTCGGGAAAAACGAAATCAAATATTCCCTCAAAACCGCTGCAGTTCAAACAAAGTGAGTGGCTGTCTGGCAGAGGTATTCATTTGACCCCCCACGGCGTTCAGTTCACTCTAATGAGGAAAGGTCCAAGGTCAATTTTAACATGGCAGCTCCTGGTGACCCCGCACTTGGAGAGCACAACAGGGTGAGAGGAGGCTTTAGGCCCAGCTCCAATCAGCATGCTGGCAGGCGTGTGAGTGGGAGGAGCTGGACTTTGACCTAATTGTGGCACACATGTCTCCTTTGTGACCCAGGTCAGACTGGATCTAAATGCTAAGGTACTTTGTAAACTGGAAAGGCTTCAGCAACAATAACATTTAAGAAATGCTATAATAACAGATGGGGCGTGTTCAGGACCGACCAGGGATAGTACTGTTCCTGGTATCTGAACTCTTATTTGAGACCATTTATCTTTATCCCATCTCATACTTCTGTTGTGAAATCAGATATAGTTATTTATGCGTATTTGACTCCATTGTGGACACGACATTCCATACTTAATATAACACGAGTTATTATATCCAGAATGAAAGATCTAATTTAGGAAACTGTTCTGTTTGGTAAATAAAGATGAGCTCACAATGTTCTTGTATCTTAACAAAAGCGACAAATGAATGAGTGATAGCAGGCCATGAATAAAGGGCGTGAGCCAATGTGGTTGGATGAAGCAGCAGAGGATGATCCTGCAGATCAGATCCTGCGGATCATCATGCAGAAATCCTAAATGTTCTCCGTATCTGTATCTGTGGCGGAGGAGAACAGCTGAGCAGACGGAGGTGGGCTGTCACACATATCGCCGTTAAGGGCAGGAGCTAACCGGCTTGGCAACTGCCTTTGATTGGACATCGTCAAAAAAAGTGACTACAAATGACTTGTCCACTGCCAACAGAAATAGCCTGGACAGCTCGCAGCAATGAAAACCTTGTCAATGATCTTTAATGTCACGCACGAATGTAACGCCCACCTGTGGCTTCTGATTGACAGCTGTCATCACTATCATCTCTGTCATTACCTGACAATGACCGAGTGTGCAGTGGTAGAACGTAGCTGGCTGCATTTCGCTGGAGTAATGTCAGCCAGCATTCCCTTGTCATCAGTGGAACACAGTGAGTACTGTGACATCAGTGACGGCTGCACCTGTCCTCCATTCAGTGTTTGGCCTCTGGAATCTCCAGCTGCACACTAGGCTCACTGCAACAATACGCTGGTGTAGGAGCCCTGAAGCGAGAAGAGTGCAATCCTGCAATGCACTCGCACGCGGCTAACTGCTGTTTTCCACACTAGTAGTGACTCTAATGGAGTGGGCACTCATTGGAGGATAGGTGCTATTTTGCTGGCCCATCCGCGCAACTGGTAGGAGCCTGACGAACTGAAGAGTGACTAATAGCAGCGAGAGAAGGCCCATTTTTCCCCGTCACTGTCGCAAAAGAAACTATGTTTCAAACCAGGTGTTAGAGCTCAGCCTGTATTCGAAGTAAATGAAGTGAGGTTCGACACATACGCGATCGTTCCCACAGCTCCACACATCAGCCTCTCCCCCAAAGAAAAGCCTGAGAAACTATGAGAAATGGACCAGCACTGATGACCTGAACAGTGAACCTAGGGGTGAAAAGGAAAAAGGACCTTCTGAACCAGGTAAACACTGGTGGCTCTTCTGCTGGCAACCGCATCCAGCGCTCTGCCCTCCTCCACAAAATAACTGACGTCAGCGATGTGAACTCCCACTTCAAAGTTCCCTGGTGAGACGAGAGGAAACAGGAATTTCACAGACCCTGCACGGCACAGCACAGTGACACAATACGGGCTTCCTTCTCCAGCCACTGCTATGGTTCAAAGCACACTATAACTGACAGAAATGTGGAGAGCTGCACTTACCTGTAATTCCACCCCTTAGGCTCAGCTCAAATACACATTCACACATCACAAGCACATCTTATTTCTCTGTTTTTCATTCAGGTGCCTAAGCAGGAAATGCTGTCAACAGTATACAGTGTGGCACTGCTTGTTATGGCACTGTGAGACAGAGAGCTGATATTCAGAGACTGTCTGGTGTTTTCTGTCGGTACGGTTTCTCGTGTGGCCTCATTATCTCTACTTCTATGTCTTTGCTTTATAAGTCACTATGGATAAATGTAAATATGTGCCCATACCAGGGTGGAGGCGGGGCATTGGCCTAAAGGCATGATGTGAGCATGACTAGTGTGAGGTGACGTGTGCAAGCCTCCTTCTGCCTGACAGCTGACAGAGGTCCAACTAAACAAAACAGCCAGGTGTGTCTCCAGCTCTCGCAACTGCCAGCTCAGACCTGCTAACCTCACTGCGATCAGCCAATTACCTCAATCTGATCATAGCCACCTTTATTTGCTCTTCCTGGTGCCAAGTCACCTGCTGATGTCAACGCTCCAAGTCTCTGATGAGTTGGGTGTTGGCCGTCATTGTAATCATGCATCTGACGACACACCAGTAAAGGACAGAATTTCGAGATCTACCTGTTGTGCTGAATATCCCAGGCCAATCATAGCGCTGTTTCTGCCAACTGCACTGCTAGGTCACAAAGCTGTTACTGCCTACTACACTGTAAGGTCACAGAACTGTTACTGCCCACTGCGCTAATAAATATATTTACTGCCCTCTTCTGGAAGAGTCGATGTAAACTTCTAAAATCTTACCATTGCCTCATCTTGAGACAGTAAATAGTTTTTTTTTATGTTTTAAGTACATTCAGCTTCATGCCAAAACATGTAAAGTCAAAAATAATGAGAAGAATACAGAAGTATATGAATAATATTCCATACCATCTGGGAGAGGTTTGCAGGACAAGGCATCATCCAGGTCTCTGGCAGTGGCTGGGTCAATTGTGAATATGCATTCTTTCCTACAAAACAAAACAATGGCTACAGTATCACTGGGAAACACCACAATAAACAAAAAGCCCTGAGGAATTCCAATGGAAAAAAAAACCCCACAGCTGTCGGTGTTGGGACGAACAAACAGGCCTCCTTCATGTTGATAAACTACACCCACCATTCATTAAAGCTACTGCCAGAAACACACTGTTTTACAGGTATGAGAGCTGGGAGAGTGGAAGAGACGGTTCTTTACAGGAAACCACCTCAGCCCACTTCAAATGCTCGGGTGAGTTCATTTTAAAAGGCTATATGCAGATTCATGTGTTCCACCGAACACGGAGGCTTCGATTGGGCAGAACTGATTTTTCCCCCCCCAAATCATTTCAGTATTACAGGTCACAACCGTCCCTGTGAGAAAAGGAAAAGTTTATATGTTGTGTTTATTTTCTTTATAACTAACTATTCAAAGGAATTGAACTGCAAAGGCAAAGGTCATGGTAACTAAAGCATCCTGGAATGAGCTCTTTTACAGAGGAACCTTCCTGCCAGGAAGTCAGCATTCCCTGCAGGGAGAAGAGAGAGAGAGGAAGAGAGCTGGTCCCTTAGATAAGCAAATGCCCTGCTTTCTACCTCCACATCAATGTCTGCAGTTCAGTCTTTAAAAGGTAAGCTACATTAGGAGACACTGTGCTGAAGTATACTGGTGAGAGCAAACTCCCAATAACTGCTCCCAAACTGTTTTCTGTGGCTATATATACCTCATAATAGCTGCTAATAATTAGCAGTGAATGGTAATTAGGACATGATAATTACAGGCCTCATGAAGAAAGGTTAGGTTAGCCCCAGCCCCTGCAGAGGTGCTAGGATCTGCCATGAAACTGCATGCATTATGTGGGTCATTGCACCACAGTGACGCAGATAGTGGTGTGCAGTTGCTCTCAGTCTAACTGTGCACTGAACCTGTTGCCATGTGGATGACTCACAGAGGAGGAGTTTGACAAAGATCAGATCAGAGTGTCATCCCAAATAAATCTGCAGGAAGCTTCAAGACCTGACACATCCCATCTGAGATAGACTTTTGTATACTGAGGGTAGTTCCAGATCAAGCTCGTTCTGTATGCCAAGGGTTGTAGTACCGCACCATGTTCCTAATGCACCTTAGTGTGTGTGTCTGTGGTTTAATACGTTTTCAGTAGATTTTCACTACCGTGTTCTTGTGATATGTGTAACATGCAATGCTGACTGAAGATTTGATCTTGATTCTTCTTTACAGCTTGTATTTTAATCAAATGCAGGAAGCAGGTTTTCAAATGCTGAAAGCGGCTTTTATGGAGTGGCCATGTAGCATTTGTGCATGATCAGACACAGCCAGCAGAAGGTGAGGCAGTGGCACTGTGGGCGAGCTCTGGAAGCTGCCTCCCTCCACCTGTACACCGTTCCACCGTGACATTTCATTTTCATTTCATTTACATTCCTCACAAAGGGTTCGACAACGGATAGGGCCTTATTAGCCAGATGAAAGGGACGGCTCCCGGTATTCAGCTGGTTTTATCTGGCGCCGGGCACGCCGCGCGTTTCAAAGAGGCGTTTCATAAAGTGACTGAAAGTTGCATTGTGGCCGCGTCTCGGCGGGCGCCGCCGCTCACTGTGAGAGAGGGGGCTGCTTAGCTTTATCCGCTCCCGCCCACGCTGCGTGACGCATGCCGCCGCTGCCACCCTGCAGTCCCGCACGCACCGCCGTGGCGTGTCGCGCCGCCGCCCGGCTCCCGGTCGTTTGACACGCTGCAGAGCGAAAGCGTGGCTCCCTTACAGAACGCCACACGAAAGCCAGCGACGGCCTTCCAGGCTCAGTCAGAGAACACTTCTCAGGAATGGATGATTAACAAGTGTAGGCTGCTGAAAAGGAGACATGGTCTGCGATGCTGGGCCTGCTTTTCATGATTTTAGCAATAACGGCAGAGGTCAACGCACAGAGTCGCGACAGTGGACACAGGGCAAGTAAAGTTGTTATTGTGACAATCCGGCACAGATCAGTCAGAGTTACTGAGTGGTTACGTACACATTCCGTGTTTTTTTTTGTTTTTTTCCCCTGCTCTTTATGCGCCTCATTTCGGAATCGCTAACTGTGCACTGCTCGTCTAACCTGCGCAGGAGCGCAGACGTTTTTCACACCGCAAGTCGCACGGCGCACCGCAGTAAAGTGCATGCTCATTGGAGGGGAGACGCTATTCCACTGACGTAACCCGACGAACTCGCAGGAGCCCGAGGAATTGTGAGGTGCCAAGAGAGCGACGTAGTGAGAGAACTTTGGCTGACCTGTGCGCCCCTTTTCCCGATGGAACAAGCCACTTTGGGATCCCGAACATTAAAGTTTTAATGATGTAAGGTACATATTCCGAACGTTTTTTTCCCTTGAAGCCCTTTCCTCATTTTCTCCATCAGTTTCAGACTCTTGTTTCTGTGTGCTGCTCAGATTTGCCACAAGCTTTATTGTTACCCTTTATAACCCAGTTACATGTCCTCTTATATTAGAAACTGATTTATAAGCAGCACATTTTCCAACCAGGCTGCTATTAATATCAGATCCACCATTAGAACTGCAGATAAACGGCTAATAAAAGCTCTCAGACTGTGTACGATGGAAAAGACAGCGTTTTGCCATTGCTGTTGACCGGAAACCGAACACCGCAACAGATAAACTTCTGAACGCTTCACTGAAGAAAAGCAGATTTTTTTTTTTTTTTTTGTGTGGGTCATTATTTCTTATACACCACTGGCACCACAACTAAATCCAAACAGATACATAGACCTCAGGCACTATATACATGTACACTGATAAAGCTTGGAGAGGGAGCAGAGACGTCCTGCTTACAGGTAGACTGTAAAATAACGTAACCAAAACCAGTGCGCAGAATGTGCACTGCACAGTTGCACTGGTGATATGGGGATTAGGAAGCCAGTTCACCGCTAGATGTGCGCTTCACATTATTATTCCCGTCAGTCAAGCCCCTTCGACATCCATTCACTAGTCGGTGCTGATATTTTGTTTAGTTCTGGTTCTGCGTGCTGCGATTCTGAAAGACATGCACATGGCGAAAATAACATCTCCTAACTTCTTGTCAGGGTTTGCATCTCAACACTGCCAGCACCTTCTAAGAGTCTGAACAGCGTCAAGAGAGGCAAATGTACACAGAAAAAGGCTGCTAAGTTTCCTTAAACAGAGGCGCACGGAACGCTCGATTGTCATGGCGAGTCAAACAAAAAGAGCTTTACTGGCTGCAGATCTCCCAAAAAACAACAAAGAGGCTCTTTATTTCGATGCAGATCTGGGTTCCTTGCACAGAAACCATGGGCATGCCCACTCTGGCTCGAGCTGACACCGCCGCACAGCGTAAACAGCTCAGTGGATTCCCCGCACTTCAAGAAACCCGTTCCAATCAGAACAAGCGTGAGGTGCCTTCGAGGCTGCAGTCTGTGGCCAGCTAAGAGAGCAGCACCTAGAGCGCTGAATCCGCGATGCGTGCGGCTTTCTTCCCTCACTGCGTGATCGGAACCCGCTCTGAGGCACGGGGCTGTTTCCAACCTCCAAACACAGGCACCGGTCTGCACACTGCTGAAGGAAACCCCCACCTGAAGCCAGCGAACGCAGAGTCAACAGGGACACCCAAGCTTCTGCTTTTCAGTAATACCAGGTGTGATGAAGGCAAAGCCTGCCACTCTGGAGGTGGGAACAGAGAACGCTTTCGGACAAAAAGACGACTCAGCCTAGAGGCATGGTAGCTGAGGTTTGGTCCCTGAACCAGGAGAACAGTGGGTTTAGTACCTAGCACAGTCATGCTAAAGACTGCCTGTCTGCTAATGACCCAGCACTGTTTGCTAATGACCCAGCACTGTTTGCAGACATGGCTTACCTGGGCCTCAGGCTGCTTCACAGCAGAGAAATGACCAACTCTCCAACATAGTGGTAGACCCAGGCCTGGGTCCAATGAATATTTCATTTTTTAATATCTGTTGTGAAGGTGCACATTGCACCAAATGGGCAATGCTGGAGACTGCAGCTTATCCATAATTAAAGGTTTAAGTGCCCACACATTCTTCTAGAATGATTTAAACTGCAGACAATCAGGTTTGTTCTTTAACTGACATTATTATTTCAAGGGCAGAGAATATGGGTCATGATGTACAATCCCAAGAATACTGACTGATCAACTTGTAGAAAAGAATTAAATACATTAAAAACTCCTGCATGGAGACAAAAAACCCTCCAGGTACAGGTATAAGCTTGAAACTAAAGACTTAGGTGTAACAGTCCCAAAACCAATTTCCTCTGGACTAAAAGTGTTTTTTGTGTATATGTGCACACGTGCGTGTGTGCGTGCGTGTGTGTGTGTGTGTGTGCGCCATGTACGCAGTTGTGCGCGGTCGTGTCTGCATGCGTTTGCACACGTATGCAGCTCCCTGGCACAGACAGTAACGAGGGCTGTAAGTGATCACACCTCAGGTCTCTCCTCCTGTGCAGCTCCTCCGGTGGGATGGTCCAGGGCAGATCCTGGGGCAGGCAGCTCAGCACGTCCTCTGAGAACTCGGAGAAGTCCACATCATACTCGGTCAGAATGCCCTCCGTCTCTGGCTCAATTTCTCCAGCCTGCCCAAGACTCTTGGCCAGTCGCCTGCACACATGGAAGAAAGAGGTCACTCCGTTTGAATTCAGCTCTCCCATAGCCTGTACAAACAGAGAGGGTCTGTCCCCCCATCTGGGTTCAGCTTCCCCATAGCCTGCACACAGCAGAGAAAGAGGTCCCCCTGTGAGGTCTCTCACAGCAGAGAAAGAGGTCCCCCTGTGAGGTCTCTCACAGCAGAGAAAGAGGTCCCACGTTTGGGTTTAGCTTCCCCAACAATGCATTAATAAATCACAGAAAAATGGTGACTTCTGAGAGTCACTCACTGTCCAATTTAGGTCACAGAATTAAAATTAAATGCAAGATAAAATCTTCCCACTCAGCCAAATATAATCGCCCTCAATGCACTTCATGCTTGGTTAGATTAAAGTGCAAAATAGTTAACCCTGATCATTTACAGATGAAAGATACTAGAACATCGATGGCAATAATGTCTGCACATGTGTGAATGGAGAATTTGCTAAAATAAAAATGTATTAAATTAAAAAAAAATCTTTGTACTACAGACCTGGTCCACTTTGTTCAAAAGAATAGTTTAAAATGCAATTAAAACACTGCCCCACTGGCCAACCCATATTCTCTTTGTTGAAAAAGAAATACCTCCCTCCATGTTAAAGGTGCTCAGCAGCAGAAGCAAGGCTGAGGGTCATTAGCAGTCATTTGCATTAATTACATGGTAATTACTGTTCCCAGTATTTTTCACCAGTTGAATTACATTTCAGCACAAAGACTGACACATCACTTTGAGGTAATTATTCAATGTGCTCAATTTTAGCAATTAGCGGCAATACACTGTATGCAACTGCCTAACGTGGTTGAAGCCCTTATTAGCGGTAGTACCTTTCTGAAGGAGCCACTGCACACTTCCTTTTCTTTGTAGGTACACTTGGTGATTGTACAGTCATTTTATACGTGCATGAATTAAGTAGGCATTTGAAACAAGCACTAAAGCTTGTGAGCCAAATCAGCAAGGGTTTGAGGGGAAAAAAGGACGCCCCTACAATTCACAGAGGACATGTCCTGGAGATCCCCATAAAGTGGGAAATCCATGAACACAGTAAAGCACAGTAATAAACAACTACATCTTCAATTTAAATACACGGTAGTAATGCACTAAACAAGTAATTCATATGTATATGTGTGTATAATTGCTCTAAACAGGTTTAATATGTATCGTAAATGCCTGAGCGTGAACTAGCCCTGTGCTCCGAGGCTCAGGAGTAGGGAATGCTGCCACCAGGTGTGAGGATTTCCGTATTTGGCAGCAGAGGGGCGGGACTTGGCGGCTGACTCCACTCACCCCTCGGCGAAGGTGCTGTTGTCGTGCCAGGCGGTGATGCGGCAGATGAAGAGGGTGTTGGCGTAGTCGCCCGGGCGGGACACGAAGTCGTCCGGGCAGTCGGCCAGCGGCACGTTGACCCTGGGCACGCGGTGGTCGACAGGAGCGAACATGGCGAAGTTTTTGTCGGGGAGGAACTTGATGAAGCCCGTGGCGGCCCGTGAATGCTTCTGCTCCACGATGTACACCACCTGCGACACAGCAGACGACAGCTGCTCTGTGGCTGCGCACAGTCACCTGGGACAGACCTCTGCTCCTTCAGGGTCTGATCTGGGCGGCAGTGCAGCATAGTGGTTAAGGAGCAGGACTCGTAACCGAAAGGTTGCCGGTTCGATCCCCGCTGGGACACTGCTGCTGTACCCTTGGGCAAGGTACTTAACCCACAGTTGCCTCAGTAAATATCCAGCTGTGTAAATGGATAACATTGTAAAGAACTGTAACCTATGTAAGTCGCTTTGGATAAAAGCGTCTGCCAAATGAATAAATGTAAATGTAAATGATCTATATGGGCAACGATTTTCCCTGAAACCTTCTTTACTGAAATCTATACCACAGAGAAAAAGTATCAAGCCGAAAAGAGGCACACCATTCCTCTAGCCTGCACATAGTACCACTGTGCCTCAAAGCGGTCCTCTAGTGCAGGGTCTTTGTGAGAGCCACACCCCAGAAAGTTTCACCATGGCTAATGACACTGAAAACTTGGCAAGTGGAGAACAGGCACAGATGAAAACACACAGCACAATTATGTTTAAATATGGACTTGAATTACACCCCACTGCATGGCAAGTGCCCCAGTATATTATATCAATGTTATCAACACACAATCTGGAGAGAACAGCACAGTGAGAATCCATTGGACAAACAGTTAGGGAGTCACTACCACCAAGCCATCTGTTCCTGATAGACTTGTATCTCAGTACAGTGGGGGGTGGTCTTGTTCTGCTAGTAAACTGGGGAAAGCCTGCTGCCTATTATTCTTTTTGTGATCTGCCTGACCTACAATGAGTGTCGGCTGGCTTCCCCACAGAACTCGCAGAGACCAGCTAGTCACCATTACGCTTTACCTTTGCAGTCCTCTGAAGATGCTTATCAGGCACGGTGCGTGGATCTGCTGGCTGGCATGCCTTTTCTTTACCGGGGCTTTCACCATTGTTTAGACATGAGGAACCTAAAAATGCAAAAGCAACAACTACTAATTGTCTATGCAAGACTACAGATAAGATCAGACATTCTTTATCACATGATCAGTGGCAAACTTTCAGCTTTTCCACCATGAAATAGGTTCCAGTCAGCATGTTTGCAAACTGTAAATCAAACTGGGAAACACGTCTACTCTTGAATGCTTTGTATTCTCTTATTCTTGTGAGAGTAACTGGTCTCAACACATTTAAACTTTTCTTACTGCACCTATTTTTAGAAACAGTTAAATATAATGATCTGTATTTTAATCACAAAAGCTATTTAATGAAGTGACTTTACAGCATGTTATGATCCTTTCTGCAATACAAATCTATTAAAGAGTTAGTTAACATATTCAAACAAGCAGAAAATGGCTGGAAATTCATGACAGAATATGCCAATAATAAAATAAAATGTGGGATATGCTTCATTAAATGAAATGATTTTGGCACTACAGAGGGAAAGCTCCATGTCTTTAAAGATGGCGCTGACATGGAAGACTGTGCAGTTAAAATGTGTTCAATAAACACCGCTGCATTTGAACGTATACAAAATGGTAACTAAATTTTTGTTGCTCATCAATACACCATGTTCCATACAGTTAACTTATGTCACATGGCAGTTCGCAGCATGCAGACTATTTCGACAAAAGAACAAACTAGCCTCTGAACTTCCAGTCCCAGTGGGCTCCAAAAATACACAAATATTGTGCTTACATTGACTATGTTCCCCTTAACAACACAGGGAGAGTAATGAAACCTGCTCACGTTCATGAGAGAAAATGCCCCCAGCTCAACTGGACTACACGTCCAAACATATGCCCACTTTATCTTTAAAAAAAAAAAAAAAATCACTGGCAATTGCCAGTGAAGGCACCATAAAATGTCTGTGCAATGCATTAATCTCTGAAAGAAAGCAAAAAGCATGCACATCAAATCAGAAGCTCTTCAATAACAAAAGCGTAATTATTAAGGCGATTATTCATTTCCTGAGTCACCTCCCCCCGTCGGTTTGAGAGTTTGAATTAATGCACATAAACACTCACTCAAAATGATGTCTATAGAGGATGATCAATTCTAATTTTGCCTACTTTGAAGTCTCGCATTTCATTATATGTGATCTGTTGGAACCCTTCCAGTACTGGTTGGACATAAAAGCATAGCATGCGCAAATTTGTTTGCAGTACGGGATAGCAGGGGGTAATGGAACATTTCAGAATTCATAATCGCTTGATGATAAATTAATTAATTCTTTAATTAGATGCTCATTTGAACGAGCTCAGCCGGCTGTTTATGGAACCCTGATCATTTCTCTTGGACCTGTGAACATTTTTATTCAGATTGTATTATTGCATAGAAACCCCCTGTCTTGAAGCTGCTGCCAAAAGAGGACAACAGCATGCGGTTACTACTTTGTTTGGCCCGTGTGAGTGTTTTCTGAGCTGAGAATAAAAGCAGTCAGATGTCTTAAGTAATGTGCACAGATTATTTTTGGAATACCACTAAACTGCCTCAGGTGAGTGTAGGCAAGGTGAAAGACGTGAATTGTAGTCTGACACTTACAATACAATCATTTCTTTCATCTCCCGAGTGCCAGCTATTGTTCTCCATTTTAAATCAGAGATGACACTTTGGGATGACTTTCAATATTTCACTAATTGCTCCACCTGTCATTAGTGATTCATTAATCAAGGATAGTTAAAGCCATGTGGAGATTTTTTTATTGTATGCAAGTACTGGCAAATCCAATCCGGCTTGCTTAAAACAGTCAGCCTCACAGATCTTAAATGCTTTCAGTAAACCTATAACTATACCTTTTAAATTATATTTTTTAATGCATGTACATTATGTCAACGCTTCAGACTCAGAAGCACTCTACGCTATGATGGACAAATATGGAGCATTCACCTGCACTTAATATGAGGTGAATATAAAGTGCACATGGGCACAGCACAGATAACCTTCCCACTGTTGCCATAGCCATGCCAGAGAAAGGGAATGTGCACTCCACTTCCTGTGGTGGGGGCTTGTCCATCAGCTGGCAACAAAAAGCAGCATTTTGTTCAATCCTCATGTAAGGTTTACTTATAGATGTCATTGGCAGAGACTGCATGTGGTGACTGACCAGTATAGGCCCTGAATGCAATTGTGCTTACACTGCAGATAAACCTGGTAAATACAAGAAAATCCAGATTTGATTTTAAACTGGTTGTCAATTTTTTTTACAGTAGACAGAAAACATAGGAAGCTGACAAAGATTTATTTACTTTAGTTCTAACCTCTGGTTAGGTGAGAGTAGCATGGCTAGTTTGCTGGTCCTCCTGTAACACTGTGTACCTGTGATCAGTGTAGCAGCAGCACCGTACCTGCAGGGCTCAGATTCATCCCCTCCACCTTAGCAGCCAGCTCTGCCTCACTGTACTGAGCCTCCACTATAACGTCCGGGCTGGGGGGCCGTCCCGTTTCCTGTCCCCGCGTTGCTGTCCGCTCCACCGGGGTCTCCGGCTCACTGGCGCACTCCCCGTTGGTGTCCGACTTCACCACCTGCAAAGGCACACAACCAATCACAGATCAAATCCACCTGCGGCGAAACACAGTGATCGCGAAGGGTATTAGATCAATGTCTATTTCTGCTTTATAACTAGAACTGTTGCTCTTGGCATGGTACGCGCCAAACTGTTTTATTTCCACTGTGCACCCGTATCCTCTATGATGATAATGCTGTCACACAAACACACAGGTTTTTTTTTTTTTGGAAAACATGTGAACTACTACTAAAGTTCCAAACAAGGGGAAAAAGTCAACTGACAGAATCTGCGACATTTCTTAATAATTTCTTTTTTCCTAACAACCATGGCAACAACATGCATATTAAGTTGCTGTTTTGTTTCAGAACTGTACAAACAGGCTTATCAACGTATGCTACCAAAGTGAGGTGAAACAAACATTCAGTGCTGCAAACTACACTTGGCAAGAGAATACAGCAATTAAAAAAAAAAAAATCACGCATTAAAGTGTTCCAAATCCTTTAATAAGCCGCAGTCTTATCAAGGCAGGAGACAATTCCGACAATTCTCTTGTGTATCCTTCTATGCACCTCCTGTAAAGTTTGCTTTAATAAAGCTAACGCTACCGCACATTCCGGATACTGAAAAAGATGAAGCCGAGAAGGCCATTACACAGGTTTAAATACAGTCTACGCGCAGTAGCGCTTTTCAGGTTAGGAGTCCATTCAGCCTCAATCCGGTATTGAAAGGAACACATCAGAAGGCAGTGATGGTATGAAGCTCAGTGAGAGGGCAACTGCTGTAGAACAGGACTGCATCAGGGACAGAACTGTCCAAACATCCCAACTCCTCACTATACCTTTCATTTCACGTCCAGCTATCAAATTCATGTCAGATTTGGTATGGCCTGAACTACAGCCTCCATTCAGGCAGAATAAAAAAAAGGAAAAAGCAGGTGTTTAGCCTAAACACCCACCCTACACATTCAGCTTTGAAGAGGCTTGGATTTCATCTTACATAAGCCATATCAAAATGACGTCAAATGAAAAATGATCCCAAAACCAAACCAACATTTCAATCGCCCGTTTTCGTCTCTTTTTGGTTTCTCAAAACCTTTCACTGTTCGTGAAAGAGTTTGGCGTGATCTAAGGCCACGTCAATGTTAAAACAAACCAGGGCAACTGTTATATGTACTAATTTAAAAAAGGTCAACAATTGTTTTCTGAAAACTGCTTTTCCAAACAGACTAAGTTAAACCTTAAATGTTAACTGTCAACTTGAATTTAAAGTAAGTGTTCAAACCTCTGTCAAGAGCACCCAGGAACCCATTTAGAAACACAGCCAAACTAAAACCAGGCTTCCAACTTTTCAAAGTTTCACAGTGAAAGAGCTGAATTTCAAATGCAGACATCGTCCATGACAAGCCCTCAAGGAAAGGTCACCATCCAAACAGATGCCTAGTCATGGTTTATAGGAAATTAAACCAAATTACTGACAGAGCCTCTCAAAGCTGAGAGGTATTATGTACCAAGTGCCATCACAGGGATTTCAAGGGGACAAACAACAGAAGCCATGAAATAAGAAATAGGGAATCAAGAAATCAAATACTGCCTGTTTAAATGCAAAATTCTGAACACATGACAGATGAGAAGGCTTTTCAATCTCTTGAATTCATTGGCAATGTGTGAAATATCAATGTATTTCTGTGCTGCAAAGGACCTGTTAACAAAAGCATGACCTGTGTTGAATGCAGACATACAATAATATCTTTTGAAGAAGAGGAAAAACTACATGAAAGATATATATAAATATTATCAACCAGTCCACACACTACCACTAACTAGTAATAATAAATTTAACTGTAACTTTACGCATACAGGCCTGGGACATCACCATTGTATTCAGCAGACATTTTATATTCATAACTATTCCTTTTGCCCAGGGGTTTAGGGTGTGTACAAGGGAGAACTGCGCACTTCCATACAGAAATCTACACTTGCTGAAATCGCTCAGAACATTTTGAATCTTCTGCATTAACAAACAGAGGAAGCTGGACTTGCATAAGACAGAGTGAACAGGTGTATAGGAACGTCAGGGGAGTGGGGGGCGAAGCCGCTAAGGGCGCTGCTTACAGTCTGTTGAACCCAGACGAATCTCATCAGGCAAATCTCGCCGCGTAAAACCCTCTCTCTTATCTGAGAGGAAAAGCCCCGGAGTAAGGCAGGCCTGCGAGCTGGAAATAGTAAATACCATTAATCAAATCTGCGTGGACACAAGCAGCGATTCCTAATTATGAAACTGTAAGTAAAACAAGGTGAGTCACCATGGAGCTGAGGGAACTGATACAGCCCAGACATGTGTCGTGAGTCTGTTCATCAGCACTGTGACTAGCTGTGGTAATCTCACCCATTTCTATGAGCAATGCTTTTCATAAGAAAGGTTTTTTGACTGCTGCTCTCTTAAGCTGATGGAATCCTCAAAAACTATGACACATATATACACCCCTGCCTTTTGAGAGACAGAACAGTCAAAGCTATGTCATACTGCCACTAGCGCGCAAACAGCAGTTGTAGGGAATCTTGGTTTCAACAACAGGGTGCTGGGAATATTCCGGATTACTATTTCATGTTCAAACAGGTGTAATAAATGTATTTATGGATGATAAAGAGGGAAACTCCCAAGTGGCTCAGTCATTAAAAGCGCCTGATGTTTCAAATGCAAGGCTAAGCCCTATGGCCCAGGTTTGATCCCAGCCATGTCAACGATGTCCACAAGCCCACAGCAGTGGAACAAACTGGCTTTACTCCACTACGGATGTAGGGGTGGGTAGGTCAGCGTGTGGAGTTTGTTCATCCCACTGCTTCTTACTGACCCTTGCTGGTCGGTCAGGACACTTGTGGTCTGCCTCTATCAGGTTGCATATGAAGTGCCTTCCCCTGACACATTTCTGTACCAACTGTGAATGGGGACAGCGGTGTGTAAACAGCTGGCATCTGGCATCAATGTTTCAGAGGAAGGTACGTGCTTGCACCCTCCTGGACTGTAGGGTTCAAGTACGGGGGTGTAGAAATGGGCAGCTAACTGATACAATTGGGCATTCCACATTCTGAGAAAATTGGAAAAACTGGAAAATTACACGTTCCAAATTTTTAAAATTCTAAACATATAAAACATTAATTCAACAAAAGCTATAAAGCTATGAATTCACTATCAAACAATGAAACCTCATTTTACTAACCAAATCAAAACAATTGCCCCTTCTTTTTAAGAGATGTGATAATGTATCAAGTTTAACATAGTTCACATCACATTATATACTTTAAACTTCATACAGGATGAACATACAGACACATCTCTGACCAGACTATCAGCTGATTCACATGTATATTAAGGGCTGTAAAATCAGGGAAGGAATTTGTTTAAACTGATTAAATACACACCGGATATTAAAAGAAAACAGAGAAATTCAAACCAGAGAAATATATGATAAGAATTCTGAGTTCAGAGTGGTGAAAGGTCTATGGAGCTACTTGTTACAAAGACTATGCTGTATAAAAAAAAAAAAAAACCCACATCGGAGCAAACACTCCTTTGTTGACACTCCTTTGTTGCTTATCATTAATCAATGTCTCTAAAAAGATGTAACTGCTGGGAAAAAAGGTCTCTGCTGGGAAGTAAAGAGCTGTGGTTGGAAGAAGAACACCTCATCCAGATAAAAACACAAAGAACTCTGTGTGACAGGGGTCTCAATTATCCACACATTTTGAACTGTCATTCACAAACCCTGCATTTAACTCATCAGTATGTCTTACCATAAACGCTACACTGAAACATGCCACAAGAACCCTAAAGAAATATACACCCCAATAATACATATCAGACTTTCCTGCCTGACAGCAGGACTGTTGTAACCCTAACCCCATGCCAAACCGTTGTTCTGACCCTAACCATACCCCTAACCCCTGCTCCAACTCTAAACCTCCCTGCCTCTCAAAAAGCCACTTTTCATGTGATTAAGATGAATAAGATGCTCATTTCTAAACTAATGGTGTGACAGTTGCAACTCCACGTATTGTATCCATTTTCCTGTATGACGGTATAGTGAAGTAAACACAGAAGACAAGGATAGGGTTGGGGAGTGAAAGGCCAAAACAAAGAAGCATTAAGCTAGTAGAGAAACAATGGGTTCAAACAAATCGTGTTCACTGTCAGCTTTCATTTCTGATAGCCGTGTGTGTACTTCTACTGCAGTTTGTTTGGAACATGAAAGTATCTCATTCAGTATCCCTGCAGACTATTTTGAGTGATTCCCGCAAAAATCGCTAGCATTGCGTTGCAGCAATAACCCCCTCATCGCATTCACCTTTGGTATTCCTGTCAACCCTTCCTTCATCAGCCCTTTGAGATATTACTCCTTAAGACAGTACAACTCAAAGGACGGTTCTGCACACTTTGTTCAGATGCGATAACACAGTGCAAGGCCCACTTACACACTGCACTCAACATTATCCCGCTGTGCGCCGGGGCTTGCGCATAAAGCGCGCTGAGCATAATTGAAGTTGATCAGGGCGCTTTGTAGAAGATTGGCAGCGCATGTCACAACCCACTACACACCGCCGTAGCATGTCTCCCTCTGTGAGAACAGGTACAGGGTTTGGAAAAAAGCTGATTAAAAGCAGAAAGGCCTACACAAAGCAAAGAGGGGAAAAAAAGGCTTTCTTGTCGTCAGGCAAGGACCACCTTGAAGATAAATTAAGGCACCAGAGGAAAGCAAACCCTGTGGAACAAAACTATCTGCTGTTACAGAAAGTTCACTGGAAGGGATTTGGGTGCAAAGAAAAAGCTACAATTCTTTTACGTGGTCCAACGTTGTCCTTTCGTGACAACTTGCTCAGCAGAAAAAGTTGAAAATAAAAGACTGGAAAAGAAGAGGAACAATTAAACCATTAAAACAGTCAAGGGCTGTTTACAGCTATATATCAGCCATGAAAAGACCGGCACAGAAGAGAGGTGGTATGACACTGTACAAAATACACTGCAAGGAGGTGCAAGCTGGGAAAGTCATCTGTCACTGAAGGATGACTCCCCTCAGGCGTGGGTGGCAGAGAGGAACACCAAGGAGACACTGCCTGCACAAACATGGTCACCAGCCAGTAGCCCCCTAGTGGATGGCTCTGGCAAAGTGACTGCTGCCAGTGCACACAGGATGTTTGTGGTTAAAGCTCATCATTGTCAATGGACAGGCGCTTGTTAACAGGAAGGTCTTACTGCTTACAAAGTGATGAATGTGCATCTTGAAAGACAAACTCAACACCACATAAATCCTTTGGTTTTTTAAAAGACAGCTTTTGGATAACACTTTTAGATTTGTAATGTTTATGTGTTTGGCTGGTGAAGACAGCCTAGTAACAGCAATTTTGATTAAAACAAAAGTCAACAAAATAATCACCTAAAAGTGTGACAAACTGATTACATTAAACATCCTGCCATTTGCAATATGGTGTTTTCGGCCCAAGGCAAAATAATGAATCATATCCATATGCAATGTTCTTTTCTCCATCATTCATTTTTTAATAAAAGACTCCATCTGAGATTGAGGACATCCATTTGGTTTTTGGACAAGGATTACTCAGAATGCCACTTACCTTCCACTGTTCCCGAGGGAGGACTTTCACCACCACCACGTCCCCATTCAGAGCTCGATTACGTGCCACGACCCCATCCAGGAATATGTCCCGACTCCCATCCTGCAGAGGGAGAAAGCAGAGGCACATTTAACAAGGCTTTTACTGATTTTTTTTGTGGTGGGGGTGTGGGAGGGAAATCAGTAGACAAGTTTATTGTATGACAATATAGAGTACGAGAACACATGCTCATGGGACTCATAATGTATGTAATATGGCATAAATCAAGGCTGAGAGGGAGTCTGCTACGATAATGTAGCCAGGCTGGACTGATCACATTTTCCATACCTAAAAAAGATTGTTTTAGATTTAGTTGTAAACAGTGGAAGTTTTTGTGACATGCACTGCCATTAGTGTCTTGAGGTAGATATTACAGCAAAGAAGAAAAATATTTCAGAAAAAAAAACTCAAATTCACTTTGCTGTTCTAGATATTGTTTTTTTAGTTAACATGTTCCTAAAATACAAGGTACATTGCTCTTATGTACACGCTACTATGGGAATACACTCCTATAGTTAATATGTGTAAAATAATGTTTAATAACCATAAGAGATTTCATCAGTCCTTTCAGATACTTCCAAATAGGTTTGATTAATTACAAAGACCAACACTGATGTGAAATATCATCTGGTTATGGTCTTGGACAAGTCCCTTATCTGCCCACCACATGGTCAGCCAATGGTGGGTCTTCCTCAGAAGAAATTAATTACAGGATCTTGTAAGTGTCTGGAAAATGATAAATATCCCTGTGGCGTGCCAGAGTAAACAACATGGTGATAGATTAAAAATGCATGTACAATCAGCCTGAACCAAAACAGAAAGCTACAGACACCTGCACCTCCAACAGCAGACACTACTCTACAAAACACTGCACACATAGGCAACAAAAGAATCAGAGGGTGATGGTACACAGCCTCAGCAAGGGAACAGGAATCCCGGTGAGACATAAAAGGCTGGCTTTAAAATGTAAAGCAAATTCACATTTCTAATAAAAGGCTCATCCCTTCCTTCAAAATGCAAATGGAAAAATCTTGACATATGCTAAAATATGGAAAAGGATTAATACAGCATCTGCGTGTACCATCATGAAAAGTACAAGCTTAATGAGTGCTGTGAGGCAGAGAAAGACGATGCTCCTGATATGCTCATATTCTAAAAACCCAAGTGTAAAGGAAAATAAAATTCAATCAGCTCTAATTTAATTCCATGGTATTGCTACTTTTCACATTTCAACTCTGATGTTGAATGCAACTCACTTGCACTCATTGGCAGGGGGTTAACACCGAGCCCCTGTGGAGTGACCCAAATTCTATGTGAAGCTGATAAGGTTTATTATTCATAGATCTGAGATCTGACCACTAATGAATAAAAATCTTAAAAAGCAAGAGCCATTTAAGGTATGTCTCCATATTCGTGGTTATGGTCACCTGCATTGACTTTAAATGCATTTGAGTCAAATACACAACCCAGAAGAGTATTAATGATGGCCAGTAGTCTTGCACATCGAGTGGGTGATTAGCATAGCAATCGAAGTGGCACAAAAGCAAGTGCCAGTGACACCAAGCTCGTGACTCATCTGAATTACAAGAAAAAGGTTCAGAGACTGGAAACTGCAGGTGAGGAGGAGGTCTGTTACAAGAGTTTTCGTCTTAATTGCGCACACACAGCGGGTCTTACCAGAGTGCAAGGTTTGGGATGAAACATCTGAAGATGCCATCCTGTTGAAGAACACTGGTGGGGCAGTGTTCATTATTGCTGTGGCTGGTTTAACTACTTTTCCGTGGGTAGGGCTAGTCTCTGCATCTCTTGGGTGGTTTCAGACTTTGAATCACAGCCACCATTAAGCTCCAGATCCCAGAACAGCGGTTAACCTCCAGATGCTTCAGTCCTTCCTACTGTAAAATTGAGGCTGGGCAGGAAGCCGTCAGCACAAATCAACCGCTTCTCTGAGCAACGTGACATCTTCAGACTTTATTAGTGACATTAGTATAAGTACAATTAGTAAGCAAATTTGGATCACTGTGCTTCGCCATTAAAATAGCACATCTCAGGATTTTTTAATAGATAAGTCTAAAAAATTATTACAACAAACATCATGAAAATCATGAACATCTTGCTCAACTAGCCAAGGATGAGTTCTGGAGAGTATGGAGATCATTTCTACCCAACTGGCCATGGACGTTAAAGTTAATTTTATCTAACCAGACATCAGACATCCAAACAGGAATACACTTTTAAAAACATTTTAAGATTACCCTCAAATTAACGCAGCAAATGGATCCCTACCAAGTAACAATGAATACTGTTTGCAGTAGCAGAGTTAACTGCTCGCTCTATTTAGTGATGTTTATACATAACCTTTGACCAGACTGTAAAAAAGATTGTTTTGGAAGGCAAAAATATATTGAGCCTCAATAGTTTACAGTTGCTCCATGACAATGGTAATACACTGTTTTAGGTAGTTGTCCTTTGTGCCATCTTTTGTATGCCGACCCATAGTTACAGAACCACTGGTCTAGGAGGTAGTTAAAAGCTAATTTGTGAAGAGCGTACAAACAGGTTTTTAAGAAAAGACACAATGGTAAAGTAGCAAACATAGAGCCACCTGGATTTGAGGAATGGGGTCCATGTGACTGAGTGTGTGCACACCAGCTAGAGCAGTAGACTTAGATTAGCTCACGCTGACAGCCATTATAGGTGAGACGAGGAATGCCCGGAGCTGGGATCGAATGTGGTCTTCACCTATCTTCAGGAACTCTCAGTCGACAGGTCAGAGGAAAGGAGAATTTCCACCCTTTGAAGCTCCTGTATTACGAGCTATATCCTATCTGAGAAAGTGTATCAAATTCTATTCCAGCTCTAAATATCTGCTCGTCTAGCCTACTTTACTGAGCTATGAAAACAATATGTGCTTAAAACAAAGGCCTTAGATTACGAGAATTATGGAAACTCAGAATGCTTCTAGCCGAAACAGCTGCAGTCACACAAGTGCAAACCTTAGGAGGGCAACCTTGGAGCCCTGTTAACATGTCAGTAAAACAAAATAACTAAAAAAAATTCTAATGTATCGAGTTTTGAAACAAACCAATCGCTGTGTCTGTGGGTAACCACTGCAGCTTTACTTATTTTTCCCTTTTCCTGGACATAAACATCATTTTAGCGTCAGCTGTGCATATCGCTTCCCACAAAAACCTAAACCAAATAAAAGCATCGACTAGACCACAACCTTTTGAGAAGGAACCCTAGTCTACTCCACCTGTCAAGACAGCTTTTTCTAAACACGAGGCAGATGTTATAATCAGTGCTGTGTATTTCGAAGAACAGCAGAGCCTGACTTCAATTACACCACACATGCTCGGTGTGTTACTTGTCACACTTTTCGTTTGTCCGTAAATGGTTGAGGTCTGTGAGCTGTGGTCTCAGGTCAGTTTCCCGGCAGACATAACAAAGAGCAGGAATATTCGATTAGACAGAACCACAGGCCATTTTCGAAAGTCCCTCCAACTCTGACCCCCACTACTAAGAGTTTAGAATGATCAGCATTTACACCTAACATTACATTACATTCACCTAACAGCCTCTGGACAAGAAGTAAACTGATGGATATGTTCATTTATTAGCTGTCATGGTCATTAGCCCTATTCCTCTGTTTGTGCCCTTTTGCATTGTTTTCCAAGACAATTTACCCAAACTGGCCCTTGGTTGTCTATTACTGTCTATTATTCCCTCTGGAAAACACTCTGTGAAGCTGTTTGTGACAATTCACTTGTGAAAATGTGCTACAGCAAGTATATTTGATTGATTGATTTGTATTCATCAGTTCAGAAAAAAAAAACTTGCATAGATGGGTGGGTGTTTACCCTTCTTCAGGTTGATCTGGGGTAAAATAGCAGTGTTATCAATGATTCGAACCACACGCCAACTGGCTGCACGTGCTGTCTCCTAGCAACTGCACCACATTACTGCTTAAATGAGATCTCAGAGTTCCTTACTGCCCACTGCACCCCACTCACATTCAAAGCAAACAGAACAAAGCTCTTCACATTTTAAACCACTGCTGCACTATTGGGCTGATTTTGAATTGAAAGGGCCCATCTGAAAACATTCCTTCATCTGTTTGTAAGTTTATTTCCGTGTTGTGTCCATTATCTGCTGTAAAGTAAATGAAATAACAGCACTCACCGGAGCAGGAATGAAGGCCTCCTGGTACTTTTTAGGGTTAATTCTTAAAGGTCCCTGGAAAAAGAGGGAATATATCAGATAATTAATGACATTCTTACCATACACAAATAAATAAAATAAAAATGTATCACACATTTTAATTTCATTTTATATTTGTTAAGTATCAGACTCAGATCAACTACTTCTATCTGTACTGCCACACTGCAAATCGCTTTAACATTAGCGGAGTACCAAAAAATAAAATTAGTCTGGCAGCAATGCCCAATATAATGACAACTGCAGTTCACCTGTGTAGATGTGTATGTTACCTGAGCAAACACCCGAGGCGATACCGGCCTTAGTTCCCTTAGTTCCTTACAAAACTGATTATAACTGCACTTCCATTTGGAGCCTAGAATTACCTGAATGAGCTCTCCTCTCTTTAAGCCGGCAGACACATCCTGAGCAGTCATGTAAGCTTCGAACACAGGCTTCCTCTTCCCTCCCCTGGCTTTATTCCTGTTTTTACTAGTGTCATTGGGAGTTACACAGGCGCCGAAGGTTTCATCTGAAAATACAAAAGAAATATTCCACTTTGTTTCCACTCATTTTCCTTCACATAAACTACAGAACCTTATCTATTCAGTTTATTTAATTCCAGTATAACTTCTGAAGTCATATAATTGTCACTTTAAGAATAAGGTGTCCTTCAGTGAGTGTTCTGGAACAAAATGGCCGCCACACATCACTCAAGCACAATAAAATAGTCGTCCCAGCCCCACACAGGGAAATTTATTCAGCTGGACATACTGAGCAGCCACTAAGTCAATGCCCGTTACAAGGCAGATTTTAAAATTACCACATCCAACCAAGCCCTTTCCCTAAGTTTAATGTTTCTCACAGAGGAATTGAACCGCAGGGCAATGACATCATAGGAAGCATGGGAAGTACTTCGGGCTGTATGACAAACTGCCGTTGCCCCCCCCTTGCTCAGGACTGTGCTTCACCTTGAGTCTGTGGTACAGGGGTTCTCTTTGCTGCTCCACCATCAGCACAGCCTCCCTCGCCGCTTTTTGCTGCGTTTTTCTTCTTTGACTTTTTCTTCTCCTGCTCCTTTCCGGATGGCGGGCTGCTACCTTTGTGGGGCGAGGCCCCGTGACTCAAGTCCTTGCCCCCAGCATCACCATGGCGATGCTTCTTGTTCTGCTTGGAGTGGCCCTGCCGGAGAAGCCCCTCCTCTGCAGACTCCACGTCTCCGTCCTGGCTGGTGTTGGTGTCCCGCCTCTCGCCCCGCTGCCGCCGCCCGTCCGCCGCCAGCTTCGGCCACGGGGACTCAGCGGGGCCCCCGCGCTCGCCCACCTTCTCCAGGTACAGAGCCACGCAGCTCCCCGTCTCCCTGGCCTTGGCAGGGGATGCCGGGCGTTCGTAGGGGGCAGGGCTACCCGACTCCGCCTGGTGCCTCTTCTTCCAGTTTGAGTCCAGCTGCTCCAGGCAGGCCTCGGATCCGTTCTCCTCCGCCTGGAGCTGCAGCTGCTGCTGGACGAACTGGTCCCGGAAGGAGCGGAACCTGCTGCTGTGGTGCTGGCTGAGCAACCGGGCGTAGGCGTCCTTCTGGGGAGCACCGGAGACATTCTGTCCGCGCCTCGCGTCTCGGGACGGGTTGGACCCTTTGGCTTGGCGACGGGGCTCCATTACTCTTAGCTAGACTTCAGTGGCTCTGTGAAACAGAAAGCTGTGTACAGTGATACAACAGTCTATAAACTCCAAATATCAAAATCAAAACTTCTCATTTTTCTGACGGCAAACAACCACATCTGTAAGAGAGAACAAAATCTTCCTCTAAGGGGAAGTTCCCCTCATTTGGTATGAAGCCCCCAATAGTTTGTTCCATCAGTACTATCTATATGACCAGATCTGATTTGGCTTCAAGTTGGAGAACATACTCCCAATTTGTTCCTTAGGCCTTGTAATGTGTGTAAACCTTGTTACAACCCAAACCGTCGAAAACATTACATTAAAATCTTATTCGTACTGTCAGGCATCTCTGTTACCCAACAAATGAGATAATCGAACAGGCACCTCACTGCACTCGCTTTATTAACTGAAAGTCTAACGTTAATACGTAATACCCACTATACAATCTCTAGTGAGATTTATTTTTTACTCTTACTATTCTCCGACAGTTTTTAGTTTCGACAACAAAACATGGACATACGAATAAGTAAAACATATACAGCTGCCTACCTTACCTTAGCTAGCTAAGCTTTAGCAGTTTACAGTAAGATTAGCTAATTTACATAGTGGGTGTAAGGTCACAGTGCGGTACTGAAAGTTTAACCTGTTAGCTTCATAGATAGCGGTAGCGAACTAATTTTTTCACAGGCTAGGCGACCAATCGTAAATTGAAGGATGGAGTTCGCTAACAGCTGTATATGAAGCTACTGGTTGTCAACTATACTACTTAGTTAGCTGGACCAGCTCCTTAACCAACAACATTTAAGATAGCCAGTTCGATACACAATGTTAAACTATTGGTAGAATAATAGCTTACGTTCCTACCACCAGACGGCTAATTAAAACGAAAAAATATAGGTAAACGCCAACTAGCTTGCAAGCTACCTGGACTGTGTCTGCGACGCTAGCAAACGTTAGCTAGACTAGCTAATGTTTGCTATGTTCGAATAACAGTCTGTTACAACCGTTAGCAACACTCAAATCACATTGGCAAGATAGCTTTCCATTAGTATCAGGCGTGACAGCGAGTGTAGCTAACTACAGCCTACCAAGTTTTAATGCCTAACATACCACAAAACGTGCAATGCATTGCACAATTACCTTACAGCGCTTCTGTTTTGTAAAGTGAACTTCAGGACCGCTGACTCACGTTTTGTTTCCAGGAGAGAGTTCAACAGTGTGTAATGGACTCTGGGAAATGTAGTTGTGACGCTGCTATCGCGGCACACCTGATTGCTAAAGCTGAGATAGTTGAGCCACGATTCAGAAATTGTCACCATTAATTTGGCCTGTAACACAATTTCGTTGTTGTATTTAACATCTTAAGACCGGAGAGACGTAAATTCCCAGCTCAGGATAAGACTACCAGTCAGTTAACCTCTAACAAATCCGGTCTATGAAAATTACAGGAGAGCGAGTAAATGTTTTCTTATGTGTTTTTTTTTCTTCTTGGCACTAAAGCAAGATGATTCATTAAGTTAGTGAGCCTAGATTCGACATGGATGTGTGTTTTTTTTCTCTTGTTGTTATTTGTTTGTGTGTTGCATTCATTGTCGATCTAATCATCTCAACTTAATCAGAGCAGGTGTTTTGGATAATTGCGAGTTCTTGGTGAGGCAGATTTCCTGTGCATTTTCATCTCACCTGTTTAAAGATGTCTGAGGCGCACTCTATAGGTATATCAACAACATGTTCACTACAGTGTTACATGAATCATTTCACCTGAAAAGTCTAATGAACTGTGGGTCAACGTTGATGTTTCACAGGGGCTGTACATATGGAACTAAAGGAGATGCCATGAGATACTGTGCTATGTCTCAAACCAACATTTATTTGGTAATTACATTACATTCAAGCATATAATCTTCCACAAATAGGTTATTTATGTCACCATAAAATATGCTGCTGGATACCTCGTTACATGATTATATATTAGCAAAAATATTCCATTTCCACCCCCGTTTTACGCATATGCCACCCGAACCATTGAAACGTGTTTGTTCCGTGGTCTAAAATACAACCGAAAAAAATCTTTTAGCACAGCTGAGATCCAAACCAACCCTTTAAAAAGCATTGCAAAAATCCAATGGTTTGTGGATGCGAAGAACCACTATGTAATAAAACTAACAAGAATCTTAGCAGATAGGAAAACTGTAAAAATGGTGTGTCTTTCAGGTCAGGTGTTGCGCACCCTCCACTGTAATGGATGCAGACTGGTGCACTTGTACCGGTAGATTGTAAAGTTTAACGAGGAATGACATTAATTTGTCACATGCACCGTTAAAGTTATGGCTGAACTACAAAATGCAAACCACAGTGAAATCAAAAACAGAGTGATGCACTTCTGGTCCAGAAAAGAAATTAACATTTTTACTAGAATAGCTTTTGACTAAGAGCTCCATGTGCATTTTCCTCCAGTTCATAACGACATTAGGTTTGATTTTCCAACCAAAGCAACCGCTCAATAAAATTGTAAACTGTACACAGACAGGAGGACACAGATGGAATTCACAGCATATTTACAATAATATCCTCTTGGCCCTGTCATAATGTTCCTCCGTTTAATTATGTGTTGAAAAAAATGTCATACACAATCGTGTAATTTAGTCTATCTCTTTCAAAACGAGGCAAATCAATAATTTTGGCTTCCATTCCAAAACAATTTACAATGTTTGCAAACACCTTCATTCATACTGTATATTTTTTTACGTTTTATCATTGTCTCCTCTGCAGTGAAGAATTAGCACTTTATGGAGTGGCTTGGTAAAGTCGTAATAAAAGAGTTAATTCATTCAGCCTCTTGCAGACAAAGAGCACCCCACAAACTCCCATACAGTAGGCAACCTTATCTTTGTCACAATGCATTTATTTAAATATATGCTATATTTAGTACACATTTATTTAACTGTATTTCAATTATACATATATAATATGAAGTCTGTAGAAAATTATTCAGATGCATTCGAGCTGCCTTCTAGCTCCAGACCTAGCCAACACAGATATGCACATGTCATTTACTGGTATTTCCTAGTGTGGCTGACCCATCCTACCTGATTTGACATCTCTTCCTAGACCGTCACTAATGTCATGGTTTGCAAATGCTGAGTGCCACCACAAAGGAGACACGGCAGAGTGGCACTTAGTGATGTGCCAAAAAAAATAAGCTTCATTAAAAATGTTTTTATCGGACTGTAACAGACTTTCAGCCAGTTTTGCACCTGCCCCAAATACAGGGACACATGCTGCTTGTTGAAACCAAACCAATTAGACAGCTCCTCTTCCAGCAACATTCTGATGCTCACCAGTCAGATATATCTCATTCCACCACACCAAGGGAGAGAAACTCATTTTGCAAGTCATATTTGGCCTCAAAACTCTCTCCCTTCTCTTTTTGATAACATAGGGGCATATTAGGAACACAATTTAATATGTGAACTAAAACAAAAAAGGAAACTTTGGAGCGTGCAATCCCATATGCATGGCCTTAAAATATGTCCTGACAGAATCAGGAATGTGTGAAAATAGTGGTGGTGTGACTGAGGGGATGGTATCTTTAAAAAACCATGTCACAAGGTGTCTCACATAGGCAGAGTGTTGTCAATTAGACTGGATAGCTTATGAGAATTCATATTCTTACCCTTTTCTCCCAAGGGTTGCAGCACTGCAAAGAGATCTAGTAAACCTGTGGAATTCAGCCCTCCCTGAGCGGACTGGAATACCTCTTATTTGCGGTCTTTTTTGCAATACAGTATGCCCCTGTTCTCCTTTGCTTCTCAGTGAGCGTCAGCAGTGAAACTATCCTCAATATGACAGTGCAGGTATCTGACACGTGGATCATCAAACTAATAGCTATGTGCCTCATCTTCTTTTCAATTGCCAGGCAATTAACAACCCTGGCAGGAAGCTAATTGCAGACTGGCAGCACGCTGTTGAGGATCAGTGGTCTTTGGCTTTTGTTCGCCCATATGATATGAGCTGGAAATGTCAAGAGAGCTTTCATAATTCATAATTCATAATTGATTCTGCTCCAGTGATTAACAGCAGAGTCACTGGTGTCAATGACAAACTTCTGCTATTCTGTTTTTTCCCCCTCAAATATGTGGATCCTTGCACAATGTTCACTTGGAAAAGACTTGTTCTTCTGTTTGGAGGTTCACTATAGGACCTACATGTCTGCTGTGTTAGGAGATATGCTAACTCATTGAGGGAAATTTCTTCAGGTCAGACAGATCTCTCACTGGTGGGGGTCTTGTTGACTGCTGCACTAAGGAAAGAGTTAATTCCATTGCAGCTTCCAAGTCATTCCATGGACATATTTATGTGATTTTCAGTAAAATCTGGAACAATGACAGAGACAGACATGTAAGCAGGAGTACATTTTTTTAACATTAGACAAATCATACCTATGATAAAAAAAATCATGTCCTGTCTTATACCCCACCCAACTGGTACTGGACTTCAAGACAGCAAACACTGCCACTCTGCGTTGTAAATCATAAAGTTCTCCATGTTTGTTACTTGTTCTCAAATAGAATTGGCGAACATTTTGAAATAACTACGAGAATTATTATTGATCATACATCTCATTGCACGTTTTATATTATTTATTTTATTTTCCGGGTAATAACGATAAGCGTAATATGTACAGCATGAATGAAAAAGTGAAAGATTTCGGGAAAGCCATTGGACTCTGGGGATTTCCATTTCTGTTGATTTATTATTGCCAATTCGAATTTTAATAAAGTAGATTAAGTTATGAATACACACACACAGACACACACACACACTCAAATAGCCACCTTTTGACAGCATCTTTCAGTAAAACTAAGTAAAACATTAATGTAATATAGTCTCAGCAAAATGTTCGTATGATTTTTTTTTCTCCATACCTCCGTGCTGTGATGAGAGCAGATTGGAGAGCAAACGCGTCACCGTCAGATATAATCCACTGCCGCTTTAACATGTAGAATTAAAAATACCGGTTGCTTTAGACAGATATATAGAGTATTTTATTCTCCCTTTTGAGAAGTGGCTAGAATGCGCACAATGCAGCGGCGTCATCCGCAACAAATGCGCTCTTTTCTTACTTGGGCAAGATGCCATATGTTTTTAAAGCCTTTTAGAAAGCGTTATCCTTACCAATAACATGCTTTAAATAATTTAAATGGCTTGCGTGTTTCCACACACAGGCAATCCAACATGTTCAGTTGGATTCATAGTTTACTGAAGGGATTTAAACGTCAAAACAGGGTAATCCAGCACCCGAAATAGAGCTCTTGAACCATCCTGTCACCCTCATCATAACATGTCATTTACGTAAATCATTTCAAAGCTCTTGATGATTTTTTAAAATCACATCTGAATAACAGCCCACTGTTATTTATATTTACTGTATTCATCGATTGCAATGTATTTAACACCAGAGGCCCATTGCTTTATAACTTTAAATTTCTTCATAACAGCCTGCCGTAAAGATCTGAACTGACCTATTTTTTAATATACTAAATAATATACTGAATAAATACGTAACACTTTAATGAAATACAGATCTTTTTATCCGCGTCCGCGTTTCCTGTCGAGGTGCCACTAGCCTACCACCATTCCTGCCATTACTACTACTGACAGTAATTAAAACAACAATAATCATAATGCAAGTGCATATATTTGTTTGGCAGTGCGGCACGCATGGCGTCAGATGATCCTGTGCCTAAAAGTTCGCTAACATCTGCATTTGCATGGCACAGACATTACTCTAAAGTGCAAATGATGTTGTAAATGATGGTGAATGGTGGTACAATAAATTGCACAGATGGACAGTGTGCAGACCAATTGTCCGGTCTCTTGATTTGAAACGGAAGAGGCTGCATGCTTTAAATCAACAGGCAATTTGTCTTCTCAACCATTGTTTCACTTAAAACGGAACTTTTTCGGATCAGTACTGCACATTCCAGAGCATTACCCATTTAAATCTATTGGTTTTATTTCCTAAACTGTCAATATAATCTCTAAATAATATAATTTGAATCGTAAAATGGTCATTCCAACATATGATCACTCCAACAAGACAATCAGTCAACAGAATCAAAATCACATACGATTCATATGAAAAGACCATATGGTAAGTGTTAACCTGGCAAGAACATTATATTTGGGCAGTAAGTTTGATTTAATATCTGTGACAGATGTGACAGGTTATTCATAACACAGGTAGCAGAAAAAAAATACAGGCAGCGGTTAACGACGGAGGGGGACACCGTTGCGAAGGTGGCTAGCATGACATCATCACTGGTGATATTATAAAAAGCGCGTGTAGTGTATGCCAGGCAGTATAACTCTTGATAATCTTGGAGTAAGTGAACTTGAAGACAAGAACCAACGACTTGAGAACTGTCAGCGGTAGGAAGACTTAGCCTAACTTCACCCACAGTGGAAACAACTTCAGCATCCAGAATGAATGTCTCACAGCTGATGGTCTGTGGACTATTGATGACCTTGCTTTCATTCAGCATAGAGGCAAATCCTTTGATCCCGACAGAGCAAAAGGTGGGTTGAATTTACATGTCAGAAAATATATAGGGTAATATAGGCTATATATATAGGCTGCTAGCACTGTCGTGTACCTTTACTGACTTAATTCTTCTGCTTTTTATGTAAACTGGTACAATCCATTACAGGGTTTCAAGCTTTCATGTCTGACCGTTTCTAACGTTCACTGCCTATATGCTCCATTTGTCTTCTTAGTGTACCGCTCTAACATTAAGTTGTATGACAGTGAATTTTTAAGAAAAGCATTCGGAAATGATCGAACCAATAACGAAAATATAACTTCAGATAAAAGAGTGTGTGTGAAAGGCATGGCATTGAATATTCATAAAATAGGCGCCACTTGTATGACTGAAACATAGCGTTAGAATAATTAGAGACGTAACACGGTACTCATGAATATATAATTTATCCTGATGCGAACGTGTGATTTAAGAGTATTTTTCACGTTTAAATTTGAGAGAAAGTTGTGCTAGAGCATTGTTTTAATTACCCATCTTGGCACGTTATATTCTGCTGTCGTATCCGTTCTATTTGGCGCATCATTTTCCCATGACAACCTGGTACCCAGCCATGCGCTGATCGGCGTTAACACTCGGGAGGTGGGGCGACGTGTCAAGCAGCGTGAGAAATGTACGTTCCATTGGGGGGTTTCTGCGCTCCCGCTCTCCAAATAAGTTAGTATTCAATATTTTAAGAGATTGCGTTCGATGGACATTTTACTGAATTGATCTTAAAATCCTTTCCAGAGTGGCGAGAAACCGTTGGTGTGCGTAGCGCCAAGAGGAAGAACGCATCGCAAATACAGTACTTCTCTCCCCAGTGAGATTGTATTCCTGCAGTTATTTAACAATCGACCACCACGTCCCAGGTGTCCACGTGATAGTCGTCCAGTAAAATCGGAATCAGCTGTTAATGTTCATAATCGTTTGACGAGGAAGAAAAATTAAAAATAGATTACTGGCAATCACACCTGCTATTCCTTGAAACTCCGCTCCGTACTTGCACGTCTCCCACGTAATCAGTGCTGTATAATCGTTCGTCACATGGTTTATATGACTTGAGATTTAACTGATGAGGAAAGATGTAATTCTGAGCAGAAAACCCCCTCTGTATTGGTTGCAGTCCTGGGTAATATTCCAAACGTTTACGCAATCCATTCACGTTATGGGGCAGTAACAATTTACATTACGGGGCAATCATACTGAGATGGTTTCACAACCTGAAATCTTCATTAGATTATGATTCTAGAGTTAAGAGTTTGCTAACCCCATGAAGCTGCCAAAATAGCACTGAATTATTTCAAGTTAGTGTTGGAAACAAACTGTTTTACGCTTCCCATTGAGATGTACCGAGACGGTTCCAGGGGGATTATAACTGCATAAATAGAATATATTATCGATTTGAATTCTTACGATTCAAATCAATCAATTTACCAATTGTAGTATCGACTCAGATATAATATAGACCTAATGTCGCATCCAGTTACTGTGTTACTGTGTACTTTTACCTTAGAAGAAAAGTGTGCTTCCCGCTTAGCCTACTCGTTCATTGCGATTACCATTTATTACAAGTTGGTTGACACTTCAGTACATCGATTATTTTGTATTTTTTTATTTATATATTAATGACTGTGCTGCATGAAATTAGCTGTAGTTAGTACTATCTTACCATGGATTTGTATCGCAGCGTTGATAATCGAGGTGAATTGGTTTTACATAATGGTTCACACCCCTATTTTGGGTCTAGTTGGTGCGGAGTGAAGGAGGGCGCAGGCTGTAACCCCGCATGTCCTGTCGCTTCTGTGTTGCAGTCTCTTAGAAGCTTGCTCGGAGAGGAGCTCTCTGAATACCTGGCGTCCGGGGAACGCGAAAGGAGCTTGGAGAGCGCGAAGTCACGCCTGCTGAGGGAGCTGCGTCTGGGCATTCGCTCCAAGGCCATGTTGTCCCGCTTCATGAACGACCAGCCCGGCTCGCGGAAACAGAAGCCCGGTGTGAAGAAGGGAGCGGCCCCGCCCGCCCGGGGTGGCTGCTTCGGGCACAAGCTGGACAGAATAAGCACTCTAAGCGGGATGGGCTGTTAGGCGCACACTAGCACCGCATATCGGTAAGTATAACCATCCCCTTCTCCGAATGCAAGAGACGCTCTTTTGCCAATTGAGAGCAGCCAGGTTGCTGGGTCGCGGAGATGGTACTTGTGGTTGTTGCAGCTGAAAGCACAATTATTAGGATGTGATAGATTGTTAGGTTAAAGTAATGCAGGTGACGACCTCTCAAGTTACACCCTGAGAACAGGCTTATAGAGCCTGCCAATTGCCATGCCTGCAGAGAGGATGTATTGTTAATGCTCAGATGCATTATATCTCAACCTGATCTCTGCATGAGTGCTCTGGTACTGTAGCCTCGTTGGTCATTCATGGGTTAATTATGCAAAACAAACCGATTGAGATCATTAGGTCAGTAGACCACCATGTTCTGGATCAACCACAGGCAGTTTCACTTCTGCATGACTGTCTATGTCAGCTCTGAAGTGTCACTTGAAAGTTATTCTTCAGGTGTGACATGTAATTCACATGTTCCATGTGTGTTTTCGCTGCTAACCGGAGGACCAATGCAAAACTGACAGGGCTTTGTCAGTCCAGTGTGTGTTTCATACACATAACAGAATTTCCATCCTGATCCTCCCAAAAACCACCAATGGTAAAACTACTGAGTCCAGCCTAAAGCATGTTTGCTATAAAATGGTTTGCTACTGGGGAAACGTGCATCAGAACTCCTATGGAGGTTCAAATGGTGACTGGATAATAAACTGCATTCATGTGACTGCACTGTGATCTAAATCCAGATGCTCATGTTATATTTTTGTACTCCCTGGGGAGTGGTGTCCAAACACTGACCTGACCCTCTTTCAAACTGCAGTGATTGCAGAATCTGAAATTGGGTTGGAGGTGAATTCCTTAAAAGTCAAAGCAACCCACCCAGCAAGGTCAAGCTGAGTCCAAAATGGCTTTGACCAATCAGCATGTGAATCATTATTTTACATGGTTGTAGCATGGAGCTACAACCATTAGTGAGCATTGAGTTTACTATTTTACACCAGACACAAAATAATGAGGTGATCTTTTACTGATGGTGTGAAAACAGTAGGTGACACAATGAACTGGATGAGCCTTCCCTGGAAGTCACTCTTTTGCCAGTGTGGGAGAGGACGTCTTTTGCAAAGAAATGTTGTGTTGTGGAATCACAAACGTTTATTGCAAAGCATCACCAGGTGATGACATGTCACGTATGCACTCCAAGACTGAGTGCTGATTTCTGAGTTGGACCTTATAAATGGAGCAATAAAGCAATGCAATTGGGCATGTGATTTAGGCAATCAGGAAATGGCATTCATGTCTGCACGATAAGCATAAAATAAACCTAGGATGTTGTTACTCAATGCTCCTTTTTGGAATGACACTATGAGAAGTGCACATCATGGTGCTGTGTGGACTAACAAAGATGCCCTCCAGAGAGGTGAAAAGGTTTAAGGTTCAATTGCAATTGTCTCTTTGTCAGAGAAAGCCAGTAGGAACAGAAATTATGATGTTAATAACTGGCAAGTAAAAGGTTAAATATACATGCAGTACCTATGCATTCCCTCTTTTATTTTGTGATGTTGTGATGTTGATGTGACCAAAAATACATAGAATTTAAATATACACCAAAGCATTTTATTCTTAAGATGTAATCCCGGATGAAAGGAAGCAGCATTTCATTTCTTATAAAAGATTCTCTGTTGGAAACCTAAGAACGAAACTATTACTTGAAGCTGTTACCCAAAGTTCTTTGCACTAAGACAAAATCTGGACCGACGTAACAATTTCATCTCTACTGATGCAGTATGTATGATGCTCTGTGTTTTTTTGTCTTCTGTTCTAGAACATTTAGAGGATGATGGGATTGCTGTCACTGGTCTTCATCTGAGGAAGAGTACCATCTTTATTCAAGAAACCAATTTTCAGTAGGAGGAGCCACATCATCGCAGTTATGGAGGACCGAAATGTACATAAAAGAGAGCAGGCATTATGTGACAGACGACAGCAGTGTAGGGACTAGAATATTAAAGAGAACACATTACATCACATTACATGACAACAGCATTATTGCTATACATTCATGTCCTTCATTCCTGCATAAATGTGCTGTATTTATGTTAGAAAAAACTATTTATATGTTTATAAAGGATATATTTATAAATATGACTTCTATTTATGTAACATTTGGTAATGGACGCAAACTGCAGGTCAATCACATTTGTAACCTTTTCTTTTGTCTTAAATGGCTGTAATTGTTTGAAGAAAAGAAAAAACATTCCATGTGCACTTCAGCCTCTTCCAAGTTTGTTCAGACATCCGAGTAAAACTGGAATTTGACCTTGAAAGACAGATAACCTGGACAGAGACACAGGTTGGAATTCAATGTAACCACAAAAGGGGTTTGGCCTTTCAATTTCTTTCAATCTTGCAATTAAATTAGTGCCAAATTTATGCGACATGGGCTTGCTGCTTAGCTACACAACAAATGTTCAGCAATGGCTACACATAGTTAATTTCAGCAATCCTGAATTTGATTTATTACTCATCGGTTACCCAACGAGAAATGTATTCTTCAGTACGTTTCATTTTGTTATTCACCCTCAAGAGCAAACCGCTTTGCGTTTATATTGAATTCCACTCATTGTTACAGCGGAAGCCATAGACTCAGTAAGATGTGTGATAAATGTATGCTTATTCTTTTGCAATGCTGTGCAGTAGTTGAATGTTAATGCTTGTGAAATAATACAGTGGGAACTTATTTTCTGGGGGAATGCACTGAAATACTTATCCAAACTACAGGTACGCATAGCTGCTTGAAATACATTTTTAAAAAGGACAATACATACAAATATGTTACTTGAAAATGTACTTTACATTACTTCTTTCTGCCAATAACCTTCAGGGGCGTGGCCATCCCATTCCCCTCAAAACCAAAGTGTTATGGCATTAGGAAATCATATCTACAAAAGTATTATAACTAGCAACATTATGGTCAAAATTAAAGAGAAAGATTTTGGTCATATTGTACTGATGAGTGTCTCATTTGCTGTGGGAAGGTGCCATACATGAATGATTAAAATGAAAAGCCACAATGCAGTACTATTTAGTGTTTTCAATATATTTTATAAATACTCATAAGGGGTTCTGTTTGACCGACCACAGAAAGTCCATTCAGCTTCCAAGCTGTTATTGTAAATGTAAATGGGACTAAAAAAGGCTGCATCCTGATGAAAACCACAGCCCTCTGTTAAACTTACACGTGATATTTACTTGCTAGTAAGGTGGAGAAAATTCATTCAAATAATGAGATAAATCCATCTTTTCAAAGTGTATGTATTATCCACTGAAACATGGGTTTAGTGAAAAAGTATGACACCTTAGGTGCAGATGTTTTCCTTGAAGCCCTTACTGCAAACAACAATAATAATAATGAATTACATTTAGAGCAAGACCATTGGAACAATATTATGAGGTAAATCATTTTGAGCACAAGTATACAACACAAGTCATTTTCACAATATATTCCACAGTCAACAAATCAATTCCTCCATACATCCATGAACCAATCCATCACCTATCCATCAGTCAAATGATACTAATAACCAGCTAACAGTCACAGAGAGCCAACACAAATCAATTTCACAATATTCTCCATAGCCAACAAATCAATTCCTCCTTACATCCATGCACCAATCACTCAACCTATCCATCAATCAAGTGATATTAACATCAAGTTAACAGTCATGGAGACCCTCACAGACCAGCAATGCAATTTTATACCAAACTATGATGAAGTAGGAAAAGATATCAGTGGTATGAAGGAAACTGACATTGGTGTTACTGGAAACATCACACATGCACTAAGTTTGATCTGAGACAGATTGTGCACAACAATGTCTTATGTTTAATATGGTGATTTACCCTTTAGTAAGAGTTGCTATATCCTACCTAGCAGACAGACACAGTACAACAGGAAACTTGTCAGTCAATAGAGAATCACTCCATTTCAGTTTTGTGATGCTATGTCATAACGGTTCAGTCCTGGGGTGTTGCTTAAATATGATAGGATGACCTTTCTGCAACACAGTCCAATCACAACAGCTACATTTCCTTGTGTCTGTGCCTTCCCCCAACACTTGCCTTAAGATTGCTTATGATTGACAAAGAGAATGAATGAATCAGCAACACCCTTTCCAGATAGAAATGCCTTCACAAATGATGTCAGAGGGGCTGGCTAGATTCACTCTGGGGGAGTGAAAAGTGTTTTTTACCCACCCTTGGGTGAGTGATACAAAGCTAAGTCTAAGATCAGTGATGGCTCCTTTGAATCCAATCATCCATTTCTAACCCTGAAGGTAGCTTCCCTTTAATTTGCTTTCTGCTTAAAAACACACATCAGATCAAAAAGAATCTAATCAAAGACAATTATATATCATATATGTGTTAATCTATATAATACTTGTGTTTCAGACCTTAGCAACTCAACACCACAGTGACTCAGTACCCCCGTTTTGAATGGAAAGGCAATATTAGCCAAACCACATTACAAACAAACACAACTGAAAAGAACAGACATTGCATTATTTGCCTACATATTACAGTTTACATATCAGAAATTTATAAAGATGGACATATACTGTAGCAATTCAGGTAAAGCACCTTGCTCAATGGAGCTGAACCTGACATCTCTGATTACAAAGTCTTCTTACCATTACGCCAACCTGCGGTTTTGAACTCAAACCTTGGGTTTGGGGACAGTCCGATGACACCAAGTTTTCAGACTGTCAAAATACCCCAGAAAATGCATAGTGCATAAAACCCCTACTCCAAAATCGGCAGAACAAGATTGTAACGTTTCAACTACCAAACTGTCACGTTACGTGTTCGGAATTTTGTTTAGTTTGACACATTTTTCTTCACCAGAGCCATCCATGTTGACTTACGACTGTCGTTTAGCAAGCAATACTGCCCTCCCGTGGTTATATAATTTATTGCCCCTTCATGCCTCACAACTTCATGCGACTTGCACACGTGCCTGCAAAGGCAGAGCCGGTGCAGAAACCCCCCAAATGGGTTATGAGGCTAAGGTGTAAAAGAAAGCTACTGGGAAAACAAACTCTTTAATGCCAAACGATATTCATAGTGCTGCGGGATCAAGTTGACTATATCTCAGTAACTCAATGAGACAAAAAATATTAAACATTAAACTGACTAAATGCACTTTGTACTCTCACTTTGGACTTTCTCTGGGTAAGAGCGTCTGGTAAATGCTAAATGACAAAATGTAACGTGTATTGACCCGTATTGATTAAACGGTGTAGAGTACGAAATAATTCAACACACCACTTACTTATACCAGCACTGTATCGATCTAGTTGTACACTAATCTGTGACGTGGATCTTCAAAAAAGCCAATTAACCGCAGTTTGCAGTCCTTAGCAGTCATGTCTGCGTACGTTTCCACATCGTCTTCAAACTGAAATAATACTTAACGTTTTCAGAATCAACTTTTGCTTAGCTTAAACCTTATCTTGTTCACACAATGTTTTTTTTTAATTGACTTTGGTGACTTCGGTTTGTAAAACGTCACTATATTAACACTATTCACTACTGACATCAAAATCATCCTCAGTAAATATCCTGTGTGTATAACTTTGAAAGCTATTTAACTCGTTCTGGGTAAGAGGGTTTGCTAACCAAACGTTAATATAAATACATCTCGTCCCAGAATAGGACTAATAAAGGTGACGCGGCTGCTGACAATTTTGGAACATTGCACGCTTCACGTCGCTCATGCTGCTAGTGCGGGCCATGGGTTCCAGGCGGAAATTGACACCGGTCGTTATCAAATAAACACAGCGCATTCATGGCGCGGGTACTATGCAAATCTGTCGTCTGCGATTGGACACGGGGGGCATGCAAGGAGAGACGGGATTGGTGAACGCGCAGAGGAGGACGGTAACCCGCAGGTCGCGCACTGTAGCTTCCTTTCTTCCCGATGTGCTACTCAAGGCTGAAGCACGTGTAACTAGACGAGTCCCTTTCTAACATATCGGCCGCAAGTGTGCTACGTATCCGAAGTCATGGTGAAACTGGTCAAGGTAAAGTAATATTATTGTTTAATAGTCTTTGTAGTTATATATCTGATAGCGACTGATCTGCTCGGTTCATATTTATTGGAGAAACCCGGAGAACTGCTTTAAATGTATGGCAGGACCTTTTAATCTGTACATTCAGTGTTTCCAGCTAGCTGAGCAAGGGTTAAATAATGCATAATCACACAGGTATATTTCTGATAACTATGTCGGCTATAGGGTATAAGGTTAGTAGGTACCTAAGAATCTACAGTCGACACATGGAGCGAACTAGCCACATCTATTTCCCGGCCGTGTAGCTTTACAAATGGTACGTATACGCTAGCTGGCTGCATCGCTGTTTTTTCATTGCGGTGGCTCGGTAGCGATGTAACCAGCTAGCTGCGTCTGAATTTTCAGTGCGTTTCTTAACATTGTCGAAATGTACTGCGCACTGATTTCAGGCGGCTGGGTAACGTTAGCTGCCTAGCCCAAAGCTGTCTGTCTGTCTGACTACAGTAGCTAACTAGCGTGTTGGCTCACTGTAACTGCGTGACGCTTTGGAGGGACTTATGTGACAAGACGTTTCTTACGGTGTACTGTTACCGTAGGACAGTTGTATGTTTTAGAGAATGTAGCTCGGTACCTTTGATATTTGGGTTTTGCTTGTCAGCAACCGTCCGTAATGAAAAGGGGAGGTACCAAGTAGGCCTTAAAGTTGAACACCACGTGGGTTCACCGCGTGTTGCAGTAGACACGTGGTCAGGGTAGTTTTAAAGGGCCCAGCGCAACTGGGTCGTATTAAACTCTGGAATTCTGTAGGACGGTTTTAAATCCTTAAATCCCCAAATCTGCCCGCTTTTAAAATTTAGTATTTCCTGAATTCATCTGCAAGAATCACACTAAATGCAATCTGTAAGTCTTGCGTAGTGAGTAATCTGTAGGGGGTGTATAATTACCTCTCAGCGCTCACGGTAGTTCGATATAGTCTACTACTTAGTTTAGTTAACGGCCAACATATTTTCCCGTCGAGGGAGGGGAAAGTTAATGAATAAGTGTCCAGTTTACACGTGGTAAGCAAGGCTTGGCTTGCAGAATGCATATATTCTGAACATTTGCAGCTGCCAGCTCTTCAGAGTAGAAATTCACCAAATTGCTTTTCCAAAGTTTTTGGCATAACTCCCAATTGGGGGGGAAGTTTTGAATTCATTGTTCCTGCACATCTAGATGTCTGGTGTAGGAGGTTGGTCGGTAAAGAAAAAATTCTGATGTGACTTCGTCTATGTAATATTCATGTACACCAAGTTATTGTAATCAGATTAATGCCAATTTGCTAAAGTGTTTTTTTTTTTCTTTAAAGGCGGAGAAAAAGGCAAAGCCTCAGAAAAAGGCTCCACCCCCTCCTAAAGAGGAGGATGAGGAAGAGGAGCCAAGTGAGGAAGAGGTAAGGCCTGATGTGTATTACTGTGAGACGTTTTAAGTGATTAGTTCACCATGTAGAGGTACGTCATATGAGATTGATTTCAGTGAGCCAGAATTGTGGCACCAAACACATTCCTGTTCCACAGTGATTTCAGTCATTCTTGCACATGCTTGTTCTTAGTTTCTTTGTGGGTTGTAATAAGTAAGTTCATACAGCTCAACTGCACCACTGTGATTTGTGTATGTTTGTGTCTCTGGTGTGTTTTAAGGAGCAAAATTGTGAATGCTTTGTGTAATGAATATTGAATGCTGAATGCTGCAGTAAAACTGTTGTGCTGTTTCAAGGCTCCACCCAAGGCTGTGGCAAAGAAAAAGGCCACACCAGCCAAGGCGGCTAAAAATGGAAAAGTGGCAAAGAAGCAGGAAAACGAAGGTGAGGACGGGGATGACTGCTTTGCTAAGGGCCCCTGTTCAGTGCAGATATGTATGTTCAAGCTCATAATTGAACACACTGGCACCTTTTTTAACTGAAGTAAAAATGTATTCGAGAGGGTGACACAGCATTGGAAACACGGGTGTGGAGGCTGATGGGAATGACTATAAGTTACTGGGCATGTAGCTCGCTATGAATGGTGCTGAGGAGCTTATAGCATGTAGCTCGCTATGAATGGTGCTGAGGAGCTTATAGCATGTAGCTTGCTATGAATGGCTGAGGTGCTTATAGCGTGTCGCTCACTATGAATGGCTATGAGGTGCTTACAGCATGTAGCTGAGATTGCTCTGCTTTTAAAGCACATAGGAATTTTAACATGGTTAAAATTCAACTTGGGGAAAGAGTCTGGTGTTTATCTGACCTAAATCTGCGAGGTTATTTCAGTTAAACTGAATTGGGTCTTTCAGGTCATGGGTCTAATGGAATGTGTCAGTTTTGCAAATGAGTTGTCAGGAACATAGGCAGAATAAGCATGAGCAGTATTGTTGGTGAAGAAGACAGAAGTATGGAATTGAGATGCTGGATACCTTTTAGAGGACGAGATGCCCCCTCCAGCCAAGAAAGGCAAAGCTACCCCTGCCAAGGCCAAGCCAGCTCCTCCTAAAAAAGCTGCCCCAGTGGAGGCCGAAGAATCGGAGGAGGAAGATGACGACGATGACGAAGATGGTACCATGTGCTTCTTAATAACTTCGGGACATGAATATTAGCATTTGCCCTGCCTTGATCTTTGCCTGTCCAGCCTTGTTTGCGAGTTTGGGAAATGCCCATTCTCAAAGAAATTATATTACCCCACCGGCTGACCCACAGCACTGCAAATCCAACTGCATTACATGTGCCTGTGTGACTTCAGGCTTCTCAAGTGCTGATTGGTTGCCCTTTGTTCAGTGAAATGGTCATTGATACTGTGGGGTTTGATATGAGCTTTTCTAAGGTGCGGCTCTCCTGTATCCTTGCCAAAATGTGTGTTCACGGTTCATCACTTCTCTTCCAGAGGACGAGTCTGAGGAGGAAGCGGCACCCCCCAAAGCCACGCCGGCTAAACCTGCCATGGCAGCGGCGGCTAAAAACGGAAAAGCAGCAAAGAAGCAGGAAAGCAAAGGTAAGGAGAGGGGTGGCAGTTTGGCTGAGGGCTCCTATTCAGTGCGGATATGCACTATTAAATTCATAATAACCCATACTGGCACCCTTTTAACTTTGAAGAAAACATGTATTTGATAGGGTGCCCGAGTAATGCAGGTGTGGAGGCCAGTGGGATTGGCTGTAAGATGATGATAGTATGTAGCTCACTATGATTGGCTATAGGGTGGTTATAGCATGTAGCTGAGATTGCTTTTCCTTTAAAGCGTGTAGGATATTCAACTGAGTTAAAATTTAGCTTGAGGAAAGAGTTTGGTGTTTGTTTGACCTCAATCTACAGGGTGTTTTCTGTTAAGCTGAGTTGGGTCTTTTGGGTCATGGGTCTAATGGAGTGTGTCAGTTTTGCAAATGACAGTTGTCAAGAACATAGGCAGGATAAGCATGAGCAGTATTGTTGGTGAAGAAGACAGAAGTGTGGAATTGAGATGCTGGATACTTTTTAGAGGACGAGATGCCCCCTCCAGCCAAGAAAGGCAAAGCTACCCCTGCCAAGGCCAAGCCTGCCCCTCCCAAAAAAGCTGCCCCAGTAGAAGACGAAGAATCGGAGGAGGAAGACGAAGACGACGATGATGAAGATGGTAGTGTGCACTTAATGGTTTGCGTGTCCCACCTTTTCTTGCTTGCAAGTTTAGGAAATGCCCGTTCTCACTGAAATTATATTATCTTACTGGCTAACTCACAACAGTGGACATCCTATCACATTGCTTCTGTGTATGTATGATTTCAACTTTTTCAAGTGCTGATATCTGCCTCATTCCATTCCTTTGTGTCCAATTAAATGGTAATTGATACTGTGGGGTTTTCATGTGAGCTTTTCTAAGGTGCAGCTCTCCTGTGCCCTTGCTAAAGTGTGTGTTTATGGTTCGTCTCTTCTCTCCCAGAGGAGGAAGCCGTACCCCCCAAAGCCACGCCGGCTAAACCCCCCGCGAAGGCTGCTCCCGCTGAGGAGGAAGACGACGACGATGATGAGGACGACGATGATGATGATGAGGAGGATGAAGGTGAGGGTGACTGTCACAGCTAAGCTTACCAGTCATCTGAGTGAATCAGTTTTCATACTGTTGACATTATGTGGTACAATCAGTTTTTCATGAGAAGTATTGTTTGGTGTGAGCTGCTCTGTCTCAGTAGACTCTTAGGGGATTTTACCCCTTTAGGTGGAGACCGGTGTGATTTTTGCAGGGTCAGAAGCCAATCACTGCAGGTGTATTTAATAGGACAGATTTATAACTCATTGTCTTGGCACATATGATGAACAAAAAGGGACTTAATGCTGAAAAAGTGATGCATTAATTTGGTTAATCTGATGTGCTCCAAGTCGAATGTGCTAACAGCATTCAGAGCTCATCCATGAGTCTAATAAATACGCTTGTGCATTGTACAGATGAGGAGGAAGAGATGGACACGACTCCTGCTCCCGTGACAAAGGAAAAGAAAGCAGGCATGGTCAAAGCCAAGGAGGAATCTGAGGATGAGGAGGATGATGATGATGATGATGAGGAGGAGGAGGATAGCGATGAGGAAGAGGAGGAGAGTGGTGATGATGGTGAGACTGACTACAAGCACTGCTTCTTAGGCTGGAATAAAGAGCTGGATGTACTTTTTATACTTGCTAAGTTAATTTCGGGTGGATGCATGTGTGCACAGTAAGCAAGTTTTAACTACAACAAGAGGTCGGTGTGACTTCTGGTCAGATATCTGCTTTAACCACAAAACGTGACCAAGACCGCTCAACGTCGTCTACATACATGGTTGTTGCAGTTGTTGTAACGGTTCATCTTGTCCTGCACACTAAATGCATGAATGTAATTTTCTAGAACCTGCATCGGCTCCAGGGAAGAGGAAGGCAAAGGCTAAGGAGGCGCCCTTGGCCAAAAAAGCCAAAACCGAGGACAAAGGCAAGCTATTTTTACTAGTTAAAAGTTGTAGTGTGTTACTGTAGACAGTATGAATTAAATATGAACCTCAGTGGTGTATGTATTGAAGGAGATTTGCTGAAATGCGTATTTCGACTTGTACCATTCACAGCGTTTGACATTGTTCTAGAAGACTGACATTGAAATTGCATTTCAGGTTTCTGCCTCTTTGTGGGAAACCTGAACACAAGCAAGAGCTTTGAGGAAATAAAGCAGGCCTTGGCTGATTTCTTTTCCGAGAATGACCTCGAGGTCCAGGATGTTCGAGTGGGGTCTTCAAAGTAAGTGCTTTAAATGTCATATTGTACACTACTCGCACCTCAAATGTTTTACCAAATCACTTATTTGATGTTGAGACTCAAAATGTATTGAGTTTTGCAATATAGAGGGCGTACTTTTGCCTTTTGTCTTTGGTCTGCCGTGAGTACCCTACAGAAACATGCTGTTATGATTAACCGTAGGAAATTTGGCTATGTGGATTTTGCCACTGAAGAGGACCTGCAGAAAGCTCTGGAGCTCAATAAGAAGAAGGTCCTGGGGCAGGAGCTGCGACTCGACAAGGCCAAGACCAAAGAGACGTCGCAGGACGGCAAACGAGGTGAGGCCCTCAGCTGCCCTCTGAATCTCAGCAGTTAACCTGCAAGGTAGAATGCCGACGCCTTGCAGAATGTCGCGTTCCCGGTGAGAGTCCCGGCTTGCTTTGGTCTTGCAGATAGGGATGCGCGCACCCTGTTTGTGAAGAACCTCCCTTATTCTGCCACCAAGGAGGACCTGCAGGAGATCTTTGACGAGGCTGTTGAAATCCGCATACCGACTGGCAATAATGGCTCCAGCAGAGGGTAAGTGCCTGCTGCACCTAAGAACAGATGGATCATGTGACCACACATGCAGCAAGCATTCATGTTCGTTCAGGTGGCAAATCAAGGGTTAATGTCCTAAATGTGTTACAAGCCTCTTTTAGCAGGTATAATTCTGTAAACCCTCTTGCATCTTAATCGGTGCAGAAACGACAAGTTTCCTTCCTTTTCTACAGAATCGCCTACGTGGAATTTAAGAGTGAGGCCATCGCTGAGCAGATGCTGAAGGAGAAGCAGGGGCTGGATGTCCAGGGACGCTCCGTCATCGTGGATTTCACTGGAGACAAGAGTCAAAAAGGCTCCCGACCTTCAGGTACTGACTGATGGCTCTTACAAAATGCTGCATTGCTCACACCTGTCCTGCACTTAAGAAAAATTGTGTAGATTTCATGAAGTGAAAACTCAGGAAACATGGATGGTTGGACTTAAAAGGTGAATTCATAAATGTTTAATGTTTCATTGGTGCTATGTTCTATATCTGCCCAACAGCACACTTTCCCTGGGTTCCTTCAAGTCAAACACACAATGTTTACCAAAAGCCCTGTTAGAGGCTCCATTTGAACACATTGGGGCTGGAGGGCTTCTCTAAAAGGACTAGATATGATGACAGCCTTGCTATTCTGATATCATGTGAGGATCTTAAAAGATAGTCAAGTGCTGATCTAGTCCATTCATTTGGTGATTTGGAGGGTCCTGGGAGGTGGCTCAAAACACCCTAACATTTCTTTTTTCTCCCCTCTGTCCTCTGCTTCTCAGCTGCAGGTGCTGTTAGCAAGACTCTGGTGGTTAACAACCTGGCATACAGCGCATCCGAAGAGACCCTCCAGAGTGTGTTTGAAAAAGCCGTCAGTATCAGAATAGTTCAGAGCAACGGAAGGCCGAAAGGGTAAGCTGGAAGGCCAGTGTGTTACTGCTGAAAGGGTCATTAGCCATTCTGTGCAGATACAAAAAAACAAAATGAAAAATGTCTTCTGTGTTTTCATGCTGCTGTGTACTTATGAAAGTGCATGCTGATTTTTCACATTTCACTGTTGAAAATCCTTTATTTGTCAGAGGGTGTGTGTCAAAACTCTTTTCGAGCTTAAAATAGCTGCCTTAATTGAAGTGTAATTCAGCTACACTTTGGTAAGTGGTGGTTTTATGACATGAGTTAAGTTGAAATTATTTTATGGAATGGTGACACTCATACAAACCCCAGGATGTATTTCATTGCAGAGAAGTGGGTCAAACAACGACTCTGCCAGCTGGGGAATGGAGGCAGTGAACAGAAATATTGAATATTGTCAGCGTTAATTAACTTGTCTTGTGGAATAACAACATCCCTGTAGATATATACATGGATTAACTGGTCAAAGACAGCCAGCTGGACGTGGTTTGAGGACACATGTCGTAGCTGGGTGGTGTTTGCTCAGAATCTCTACAGAATGGCTTTGTGGACAGAGCGACAGCTTGACATGATGAACAGTCTCTCAGAATCTTTGTGTTGAAGTAAAATATTAGATAGTCAAGTCCTGATCAAGCAACCGCTCCCCTCATATTTGAATTTAAAGTGAAGAGTCTGCAACCTGGAGGTAAACGCTTGCTGTCCCGGTTCTTGTTTTAAGCTTTGCCTTTGTGGAGTTTGAGAACGTCGAAGATGCCAAGGAGGCCCTGGAGTCCATGAATAACACAGAAGTGGAGGGGAGGTCAGTGAGGCTGGAGTACAGCCAGTCTCAGTTTCAGAAACCTGAAGGCAGAGGACACACGGGTCAGTACCGCTAGCGAAGCTCTCTGGGGACTTTTTATTCGCTGTAGTTAACTGTGTATGGTTAACTGTCGTGGTGTAGCACTAAGGAGGGCTTGTAACCCAGAAGGATAAATTGATATTCTGTAAGCTGTGTCTAGGTGAGGCTGTCCGCTAAGCAATTTTTGTGATGTCATGGAATGTTGAAGTACTACAGATGCCGAATTGATGACCTTGTAACCCCCCCCCCCCCCCCCCCCCCCCCCCCCCCGCTGACTGCAGGCCCAACGAAGACATTGTTCGTCAAAGGTCTGTCAGAGGAAACCACTGACGAGACCCTGAGAGATTCCTTTGAGGGAGCGGTAGCAGCAAGAGTTGCCACAGACAAGGACACAGGATCCTCTAAAGGGTATGTTATGATATTTTTATGAGTGTAAAGTTGAGTGCAATGGAGCTCTTGAGTGTTGCATTATTTTTATGAATGGATAGAGTGCTGTGGAGCTTTTTGAGAGGCAGTTGCAGGAGTCTGACTCTTCACCTGCCTGTAATCCTTTTTCCTTTCTCTCCTCAGGTTTGGCTTTGTGGACTTCGACAGCGAGGAGAGCTGCAAGATGGCCAAAGAGGCCATGGAGGACTGTGAGATTGATGGCAACAAAGTGACCCTCGACTATGCCAGGCCGAAGGGCGAGGGAGGCCACCGCGGTGGCAGAGGGGGTGGCTTTGGAGGGAGGGGTGGAGGTGGCAGAGGCGGGCGTGGCGGTTTCGGCAGAGGGGGCGGCGGCTTCAGGGGCGGAAGGGGAGGAAGAGGAGGAAACAGAGGGGGATTTGGAGGTAAGAGGAGAAAGAAGAGATCAGCAGTGTTTGCTATTGTGGTCTCCATCAGAAGCTGAAGAAGTAAACACCGTGAAGAGTAAAGCTGATGCCACTAAAAGCACACCAGTGCTTGCACAGAACTGTGCGGATGTTTTTTTTTTTTCTTTCATCACTATGTAGCGGTAATGCTACCTACTTAGCACCTGTACTAAGTACTTTAATATTCATTTGGAGGCAAGACCTTCAGCTCCTGATGGTTGTGTTGAAGACAGCTGAGATTTCTCGAAGTTGTCTTATGTTACCAGTTAATCAGACTTCACAAACATTTGTTTTAATAAAGCTGTTTTGGTTGTTGGCTTTTTGAAGATGTATTAAGGGAACTTTTTTTTGTTTCCTTCCAGGCAGGGGCGGTGGATTTGGAGGAAAGCCACAGGGGAAGAAGACTAAGTTTGAAGATTAAGTAGTTCTAGTGCATTTTCATTTTCCAGCGGACATTGAGTTTTTCATCATTGCAGCTCTCTGTGTGCAGAGAGCACCTTTGGACATTGCAGTCAGCAGCCAGTATGAATGTATTGCATCTGATCGCTCCCATCTCTCCATGTCTCGTGGCTGACATCAGCGGCCAAAGCCCACCCTTCTCCGCCAAGGAGGAAAAAGGATCCCACTGAAAGTGCTCATAAAATGACTGTTGTTAGCCATATAGGCGTTCAGATTAATTTTACTTTTTGTAAAAAAGTAAAATGGCCTCATGGTTTTTTTTTTTGTTTTTTTTTTTTTTTAAAGTTTGTTGTAAGTGAGAGGTTTTACCTTAAATGTGTAAAGCGTTTTGTAATGAATGGAAGACCTAATGGTCCCAGTTTTTGGGTATTTAGAATCTTAGTTTTTGTGTTTGAAATGAGAATGCGAAGTCATGTCTGGGATCCCTTTGGATCTATAAAGTGAGAAATGCCCTGAAAGATTTTGGTGCATGTATTTTTCACACTAGAGCAAAGGATTGTGTACATAGACTACCAGAGATCTATTTAAGTGTTTGACATTATATACTCTTAATAGGAACATACATTTTCATGTGATCTAGGATCTGTACATTTTTTTACAAATGTATCAAAATCCTAAAAGTAAATTTTTTTTTTAATACAGTGGCTGTTGCATTCATTCATTCATTAGTTATTGAAATGCATGTTTGGATTGCAGCATCAAGCTATTTAATACTCCGTGGTGTGCACTGCTCTTGAAACAGGCAAATCATTGTGGGTTCATACTGTAATACTGGCATTTCTCATTTATATGCTGCTCATTTATAACAGAACTGCCATCTGTTAAGCCCCCCTCCTCTCCAGTCAAAGAATAAACGTACTTTGTATGCTGACCTTTTCACCCGATGGAAAACATTGCCAGAAGTGTTGATAGTCCTGGTGGTTGGAGTGAAGTTGCTTTAGGTTTCCACAAGGTGGCAGTACCAGAGCAACAACATACCACCTCATGTTCTCTTCATATCTGAACATGATCAAAATAATGAAATGATTTTTTGGAGGAGGGCGGTGGTTGCAGACCATCAGTAAAATTTTCATAGTCTGCAAATACACTACATTTATTACATTTATGTTATTTGTAAAGGTGCTTGCCTTGTGCTGCTTAGGACAGTAGGTGGTGGTATGGTGTCACTGCTTTGTGATTTCTGGATTTGGGTCTCTACACATTTGCTTTTCAGTTTGGTGAGTTACACCTCAAACATGAAAATTATGCCTTAAAACAGGCTGTGACATGACCACCCTTGGTTGACCAGAAGAGAACCAGCGCATACCTTGTATTATGGGCATGCTGTTAGAAAACCCACAGTACAGTATTTTCCGGGTGCAAACTCCACAGGTAAAACTATCAAAGTACACAGTACAGCTGAGATTAGTTAGTTCTCCTCTGAAATCTCTGAATAGAGTTCTGTTCTTCAGAGAACACAAAGATAGTGTTACGTTTTCCATCAGATTTTCAGTAGTACCTGAACACAAACCCATTCTGTTCTGCCAGTATTATAGTAGAACCTCAGCTCATCCACGCACCGTTCTTTCAGTTTTGCAGTGGTACCTGAACACAGCCCCACGCTGTGTTCTGTCAGATGGCCATGATGAAGCCACTCTGAGGGACAGTGGTGGGGGGCATGGTTGGCAACAGGGCTGAGAGCGCTCTCAATAGGGCTTTTTGGGTATCAAATCTCCCTCACTTGTCATGGTGACTGGACATGTGCTGTTCTGCCACGCTTGTGGTGATGCTAGAAGCTAGCAGGTTTGCGAGAGCACACTTGAAAAAGTTTAGAGAGGAGGAATCAATATAAATATAAAATTATTGGTCACATTTATAAATTATAAAGGTATAGGGCCTCCATTAATAATTATATATAAATAAATCGGATTTTACCAATGCAAAGATGTTAGAAACGATGCATCCCGAGTTCATCCCAATTTGTATCCGGTGCATACTTTTTTAATAGGGGCAATTGCATCGTGAACTTTTATGCCGGTACACCGATGCGAATCGGTGAATCTTACCATCCCTAATGTACATGGACGACATGTTTCACTTTGAGAATTTTTAAAAGGATAGTGTTCAAAGCTGGAACAAGTTACTTTCAGCTGTGTTAATGCTGACGCCACAAAGGATGAAACCACAGACACCATGAACAGGAGAACAATATGAGGCTGGTCTTGGTCATGTGTTAGCTGTAAACGAGAAGTATATGTATGGCTTCAGGTGTGAAATGAACTGGTAGATAACACCTATTGTGAAAGCACAGTAGTCTTACGTGCAGTAGGTTCCATTCATAATTTTTAGTGGCTCAATAATTTAGAAAGATCTAGAAGGGAGCTTTCCAAATCCTTATCAGTAAGTAATAAGGGACTCAGTTCCATGAGATAAGCATTGTACAAAGTCCATTATATGGAAATAAAACTTGAAGTCATTTGCTTGGCAGATGACCTTAGCATGACATACATCTCTCATATTTTTACATATTATGTGGTTCTGCAGCTGAGGTTATTGATTTCTGAGTTGAGGTTATTGAGTACTTTGCTCAAGGCTACAACCAGAGAAAAGAACCAATAGACTTTAGAATCCAAGAAGCCCAGATATCCACAGAGAAAAGCAGGCCCACAGCCTGAGTTTTAGATGACCCCTCAACTACTGACTTCAGTTATTTTTGTTAAGAGAGAACTAATCCACTCAGTGGAGTCGTTATAACTGCAACCTTTAACAGTTGTCATAGCAGTCCTTAAATATCAACTTCTTCTTTCCCTGGCCCCAAAGGCAGTCTTTTAAAAATGTTTCATACGAATCCATCGATGGCCTCTGCTCCAGCTGGTGATGTAGCGGGAGTAGCATGATAGCAATAATGAGCTATTCATCCTATGTTCCTACACTGCAAATAAATTAATTACTGAAATGGGTAAGGGTATGGGTATGGAAGCAGATCTGGGCCAAAATTAAAATGCAAAGGCAAAAGTAGAAAAAAGTATTTGTTAAGAGGTATTGAGATGTGCTCATTTGCATTGCTTTGCAATGTGGTGAATTTCTGCAGAAATGCAAACACACAGGAAGAGTGATAAAAATACACTGGCAAAAACAATGTTATTAGATAGAAAAGGAGGGAGGGCAATGCAAATCATTACAATGATAAGGAATGCAAAATTAGCACACGGGAAAGCTATGTGTGTGCGGGAGGAGCTATGCTGGATCTGTGCTAAACAGTGCCTACCAGTAAGATTCATTGTCTTAATGTTAAATTGGATATAAATGTGTGAGGTGTGTGTGTGTGTGTGTGTGTGTGTGTGTGTGTGTGCGCGTGTGCATTTGTGTGTGTGTGTGTGTGTGTGTGTGTGTGCGTGTGTTTGTGTGCGCATATGTATTAATTGGAATCCTTTCTAAATCATACGATAATAGCATTCATTCCATTAGCTTCATTGCAAACATTGTAGTTGTAGTTTTGTAGTATTTGTCTACCTGACAGACACCATAACACAATTATTCTATTATTATTATTATTTGTGAACAGCATCGGTCAGCTTCTTAACAGTGCGATTGCATTCATTTTCTCTGTTTTGTGTTTTCATTTTGTATGTATTGCTGTATTGCAAAGCAGACCAAACATGCACAATAAACATACATCCATTTGGCGCAACTTTCTCACACTGATTCAAGTTTGTGCTTAAATTTTGCCACAAATCCACATGTGAGACCTTTGAAATAATGTATAAAATGTGTGCCATATTTCCAAGCTCAGAAAAATGGTAAAAGTATGGCTTGGTCGAAGTCGAAGTCAAAATATTCTCCTAGGTGAATGCTGTCATTTGTCAACAATTTAAAAAAAATACTCCAATCCCAACCATAGAAATACCTGTTGAATGCAAAACCAAGCCACTAGGTCTAGATGCAATCTCAGGAAGTTATGTTAATTCAGTAATGACTAATGTTATTATTTGTATGTTTGCATCTAATGTCCTCTCTGACACCTTTCACTGTGAGGAACAACTATCTCCTTTCCCATAACAATGTCATTATGTGGCTTCCCTCCCGAAACTGAATACCGCGAATATCCAGTTACGGTATGGTTGCTTATCTCTGTTGTTAATGTAATTTGTTAACAATACAAGCAGTGTCATTTTTGTCTCTTTTGCATGTTGTATAGTTAATTGTTATGAACAGACCACAAAGCCTGGAATCACTGGGTAGGCTTTTATAGTGATAAGACATATACAGTACAATACCCATGTGGAAAAAAACAAATGATCATGTATATATAAACCTCTTTTAACTCCTAGAACCTTTATTTACAAATACTTTATCACGTTGTCATTCATAATTTTTACAGCTCTGCACATTATCCATTTATAATCACCCTACTTTGATAAAAAAAATGAACATCTTTATTCACAGTTGTTATACAGGAGCACCGAAAAAAGAAAGAAAAATGCTTCCTCCCACTGACTGAAATGGGGGAGACCAAGAAATCTGCAAATGTACTTGAAGTAGTTTTACTTTCACAGTTATATTTTTCTTATTCATGTTTGATTTAACCCTGCTCCCTTTTGCAGTTAATATATAATCATTTTTAAATAAGTCAAAAATAAATATATAGAATCTTGAAATGGTGTGCAATACTGTTTTGTCTGTAATTTGTTACTTTTTAAGAGGCAGAGAACTAATCTGCAGCTAAACCCTCTCACAACTTAAATGCAAACAACTTGAGTGACCCACATTAAGTAAATATTTTTTCAATGATGCTGAATCAAATTTGAATCAAAATGAGTAATTATTCTATCAATTGAATTTAAAATTAAGTTAAACACGTATGACTGGAACAAGTAAACACACAGACACACACACAACCACACACACACACACACACACACACACACACACACACACAAGCTCACATACACACACAAACAAAATCTCTCACAGAACCAATGAGGTAGAGAACATCTAATCATTGGGATCTGTTATTTAGTTTAACCCAGACAACACCTTGTCGATTGTGGCCTTGGTCCAAATATGCCTTCATGATCAAATTAAAATAGTAAAAGTAAGCAATTCCTTCTCCTTGCAGGATTTTGTATCACCTCCAATACGCCCTTGTGATCGCTACCATTGTCATGACTAGCAAGACATGGCCAGCTCAGTGATCAAGTAAAGACTTCAAACACCATTGGGTTTTTGTGATCCCAAATGACAATTTGAAAAGAAGTAAACTTATAAACCTTCGTGATCCGATACTCTGTTCCACTGAAGGATGATTCTCCCCTTCAACATGTACATATATTCTACTCTGGCAGTCTTTTTTTTTTAACCAGAGCAAAGCAGTCCTTCTCTTCGAGTTCTCAGTTTGATGCTTGTGCTTTTTTTTTGTCACGCACTGTGCAGTTCACAAAAGCCCTGCGCGTGCTGTCCACGGCTATAGGAGAGCTGCTTTCTGTGCGCAGACAAGGTCACTGTGAACCAGCTTCCACATCTGGAGCAGGTCAGGGGGCAGCAGCTTGTGCACCACGATCATGCTCTTGAAGAAGCACGGCTCCCTGTTCAGCCTGCTGGTCTTGTCCTTCACCAGGCCGAACGTCTTGAAGGCGTTGTGTTTGATGGGCGCCACCCGGAGGACCTCCAGGCACATGCCCAGGAAGACATCGTCGATGGGGTAAAGATCCAATGCCTCGCATGCTCCTGAGAGCTTCCTGGCCAGGGCGCCGTCCATCAGGAAACCGCCGCCGCCTGCGTACGGCGGGTAGTGTGTCTTGTTGTACAGGGCCCGGGGGATGTAGTATTTGTTCTCCTTCTTTCGAATGGGCTTGGCCTTGAACAGGACGTCCCCCACAAAGAGGTTCTCAGTGCTGGTGCTCGCCAGGTACTCAAAGATGTTTGGGACGTTGACAAAGACGTCGTCGTCCCCCTTGAATATGTACCGCACATCGTGGCAGTACATGTGGAACCACTTAAGGAAGTGGGTCTCCTTGAGGGTGAGGTTGAAGAAGGTGTCCATGAAGTCCCACTGCAGGATGTCGCCGTAGATGAGGTTCTCGTACTCCAGGAGCTTCTGGTGGTGGGCCTTCTCCTCCTCGTTCAACGGCACCCCCAGGAGGAAAAGGGTCTTCACCCTCTTCCCATCGATCACCTGCTCCCTCCCCCACGTCTGCCTGATCACCTCCCTGCGGTCGTGCTGGGTTATGATGGACTTGATGACCATCAGCAGGTAAATCTCCCCGCTGCACCTCTCCGGGTGGTTGATGATCATAGGGAAATGCTTGCAGTGCCTATAGAGCAGGAACTGCTTGAAGTTGGGCTCCAGACCAGCGAACCACCCCACGCTGGTGAAGTTGGGGTTGGCGGTGCAGTTGGTGGAAGTGACATCCCAGGTCCTGGGTGCTCTGTCCTCAGCCCAAATGTGTCTGTCAGGGATGGGCCGTGGCTTCTCTGGCCCCGCATTCCAGAAGCTGATGGGGTCCTGTAAAGGGTCCTTCTTCAGCAGCGCCCTTTTTGAAATGGTTGCCTCCTGCAGTGCCTCCCTCTCTGTCTGAAACTGCACTTCAGAGCTGATGTTACCGATCTGGACAAAGGTGACCGTCACTACGGCCAAGAGGAGCATGAGGCTCAGACTCTTACACACCCTTGCTCTGTCCCTGGGTGTCATCATCCTGCCAACAAGTAAACGACACAGGTGAGCATCACGTACAGTACATTTTCACAACATCCAACTCAAAATACAGAGCTAGTATAAAAACAACTGATATGCGGACTAATTTTAACGTCAAAATAAGAGTACAAAGTTAACACACAATAGCCTACGTAAACGTTTAGTCAATATACTTTGATAAAATACATGTGTTTTTAAAGTCTTTCTCTGTTTTAGATTACAAGTAATCTTTAGATGATGTGCACTCACCTCAGACTGAAAAACTGAATCTTTGCTCAACTAGCTAACCTCGTCACTATGTAAATTAAATTTAAGAGCAAGTACCAACTGGGTACATTCAGAATGACCATGACGCGTATAGGTTGAGCAAGCGAGTGGTTAATCGATTTACAGCACATGGGGAACAAACTACGTTCCCAATTACAAACCAACAAAGCCTCACCGCACGCATTCAGAGATTATCCTTCCAATATCAAAAACGACAACTAGTAAAAAGTCAAACCTTTCAGACTAAATGTTTTTAAACACTGAATGAAGCGAGACATTCAGAAATAATGAATAAACCAACAAATAAAAAACACACGAATTCTTACCGACAAGTTTCAATAAGTTATATACCTTACTGTATTGTATACAAATACATCTTAATGTATTGTACTTTTTTAAAAAAACGACTTACATTTTAACCGATGTGTATGAGGTGCAATGAGTCCACCGACACGAGAAAATCAGTGAAGTACAACCAGTCTCGCCTGCCCAGATTTGCCTGCGTGCCTCGAAACTAATAACTTATTATTATAGCTCCTCCTACATACTGTATATTGGCTCATGCCACGAGAGGCGTATTGCACACGCCCTCGCACACTTCACTCGAAGAAAAGTAAATTCAAACAAAACGAAAATCACACACACAGGTTTTTCAAGTGGGTATTATCTAGGTAATCGAGATGACACAAATATTAATCTACTAATTTTCATAACTTTTTATTTATTTATATACTAATGTTTATTGTCGAACAGCCTAGCAAACGAGAGCAGGGATCCAGTCGACTCATACGGATCACACAAATTGGATTACCCACAACAGCAGTTTCTCGCGAAGTTTCTCATCCGTCTTTCAGAATAGTTCTCATTGCCTTCATCTATTAAGCCATTTGATTTATTATGTAGTGTAAGTGAGGATGTCGGTTGCCTGGTCCTTAACAACTGGTAAACGTAAAATTGTAACCTGTAAAATTATATAATATCAAATATGTAAGTATGAAAGTATAGAACAAAATATGTAAAATGTATTTAAAATAAAATATAACATCTAGTATAAATATACATTATAACAAAAATAATTCCAACAAAACAACGCCTTTACAATGATGGGGAAAGCAGCATTTGACTCCAGATTGACTCGATTTTACTTTTGACAGTAATGGGGAGCGAGAATGTTACACTCAGCCTCTCGGAGACAGTTTTACTTCCATTGGCTAGGGTATGAAACTTTTCCCAGTTTGCACAAACGCATGCACCTTAGTCGCATGAAGAACGAACCATTCTTTCTCAGGAATAATTAATTCAATGAATGAATTATTCAATGTATTAACTGTTATATCTGGAAATCCCTGACTCATTACTGCAAACAGCTGTAAGGATTATGTTTAGGGCGCCATGGACATGTAACTACTGTCATAAACCGTTACATGTTTTGTGTGCTGTTTCCACTTCTACCCATAGACGCCCGAATTTTAAAGTTGTTGAACGTACCATACCGTAGTGTTATGGAAGTGAAGCGTTTTGCACGCCCCAATCCTACCCATGTCCACGTGGCTTCTGGTGGGAATCCACTAGTAATTTGACCTCACTTTTCCCTTCAAATCCACAGGAACCTTGAACAAACCTCTCTGTCACATGACAGTTCCCAGTTGGAAAACTATCACTGTACAACAAACTTAACCTAAATATCATTACTTGCAATGGTCCAGATGGAGTCAAAATGGAAGTTATTTAAATGCCCCTGATTAATGGATTCAGTAAAGCTAATATAATCATAAAGAATACCATACTCAATTTGGTGATTTAAACAGAATTTCACCTGACAACTCTTTTCCCAAAGCAGACCAACATGTAATACACAATGCTTACGTTTCCATATATCACCAGTATATCATGAATAATTTTAGTTTAGCTCTGTTGCATAGCTTACCCATGACAAGACGACATCTCTAAGCCACTGTCCAATCACGTGACCTACATTTCCCTGCGCAGAGGTGTGTAAAATTGGACATTAACCAATCACTCTGTCTAGAGAAGATAGCTAAACGTTAGCAGCATCACCCTTTCGAGATGGAGGTGTCTTGACGTGCATCTTCAGTGGGATAGGTTAACACAGTTGACAAATATCACTTAAGCCCATTTCTGTTATGTGGGTTAGAGTCGTTGGTTAAAATGCCTGACTCCCCACCACCAAGGCTGTGATGGTAGTGACATAAGATAAATGATGAAGGTGAACATGCTGATAGAGCAACAGTGATGTGATACCATAGAAACAGATGCAGATTGATGCAGAAGAGTGCAGATGAGATCATTATTGGGCTCACTTTTCATTCTGTAAAACAGGAATCCCTCTTTCCTCTTTTTTTTTTCTTTCATTCCCTCCATTTCCTGAAGTACCAGCAATCACTTCCTGGGCATGTGTATCCTGCTGTTTATAGAGCAATTTTACTGACTTCCCCTCACATAGTAAGTACCAGCCCCAGTGCAGAGTATAATACATGCAAAAACATTCAATTAAAATTTTAGGTTCATGTCATGTTTTAGCATTAACAAAAAAATATGTCCCATGTGTGACAGGTCTATCTATTCTTGCTACTGTCATATACATATAATGCCATGCATATTCTGTGTTAAAATTCTACACTACAATATGCACATTTATGAGAGTTACAGAATGACACACACTATGCATATATCTTCAGCTTTGGGCTTTATGTTCAAATGTTGTTGACCCTATTTGTGTTTGTTTGTATGTATTTGTGTGTGTGTGTATGTATTTGTGTGTGTGTATGTGCGCGCGTGTGATGGTGATTAGTGTGTCTGGAAATGCACGTCAGTCACTCACTCTGCCTCTCACATTTAAACAAGTTATGTTTTGTGTGTGTGAGTGTCTGCATGGTAAGTGCACACATATGTGTGACTGTGTGGTTGTGCCAATGTATTTGTGTGTGTGGATGTTTTCGTGAGCAGAAGAATGCGTGTGTTTGCATGCTTGTGTATGACTGCGCGTGTCTGCACATGAATGTGTGTGCGTGTGTGCACTTGAACGCATGTGCCTATGTGTGTGTACACAGCAGATGGTGATACAGTGCTGCTCTTATGTCCAGCACAGAGAACACTGGGCCAGTCTCTCCCCCAGCTCTCTCTGAGAGGAGTGCAGAGTGTGACTGCCCCGCCTCTGCTGACCACACCCCCTTCGTCCCCCTGCAAAGCATGCTCTGCGCCAGGGACGGCTCGGCTTCTGATCTCCATTGCTTTCCGTTTATCAGCCCTCTGCTCCTGCGGGTTCTGCGCCCTGCAGAGTAGCCGAAGCAGATCCAGCCCTTATTCCTTCAGTGGCAGTCTGTCTGTCTCCCTCCACAGGCATACAAAGAGGCTGGCAAGAGTGATGTGGAGGGATGGACACACAGGAAGGGATCTCCCAATGCCAGTCCCTCCTTCAGGAGAAGAGTGGTCTGATGTAAAGAAAGGGGCAACTATCTGTACCTTTTTCAGCTCGCTCTAGCTGTGAAACCGAACTTGGACTTGCAATAGACTTTGTGAAAATGCTGACATTCACCTTAAAAACTCCTCCAGTCACCAGACTAAGGATAGAAACCAGCACAGAACACAGAAGCACACTGAAGTCCTGAACCCAGCATCTGAACAGTGTTCACTGTGTCCCATCGCAGGGCTGTGGTTTCAAAGCAAAACATCTAAAAGCAAACATCTACACTCCGCCTTCTTCTGCTCTGAAAGTTCCACTATATCGGTCAGTTACCGGGTTAGTCTGGGTTACTTTAGTTCACCTTTCAAGCGCAGGACCCTGTTGAAATTTTAGATCTCCAGCTGTCCAGGAAGGAAGCGAGGAAAGTTCTTCACAATACAGCTGGTACAATGGTTGTGAGGTTAAAAAAATCTGAATGAAAGCATAAATGGCAACAGCACTTTGATTGGGCTACTTGCTCGTTAAGCACCTTTTTTATTTGTCAAATGTTCAATAACACTATCCCACCTTTGGTGGGGGAGGTTACTAGATATACAGGCAGAGACTTTGATATACTGATATAACTGATAAACATTACAATTTATCCTGACTTATCACGCTGATGCACAAACTGAAAAAAGAATTAATGGGAAATGTTTAACATATAGAGCAGGCATGAATCAGCCTTTGTGTGGGGTATGTTTGGTGCATACAGCCATACACATTTCCATCTCTGGGGTTCACTTTTTTATGTCTTTTACATTTTCCAAAGAAATGTCAAAAGTTAACTTCAAGCTCCTGTTGACGCTTGAGAGTAAAATAACTAGTGAAAACTCTTTACAGAAGGAGCATATAGTTCTACATGCATCAAAAAATGTAACAAATGTCATATTTTTTCTGTATCTTATTTTAATCAGATGTGAGATCTGTAAAACAAGAAGTGGTGGACATGTTGTGCAAAACCATATTAGGATGTGCAAGTAATCTCAAAGTGATGAATTACGGCTAATGTGATGACGCAAGCATTCAGTTTATTTCTCATGGACCTTCAGCAGTGTATAGTATAAACACGGTCACAGACCATTTACCCCACCCAGGAGAGTCAAAAAATCTGGGGACTGGTTTGGCGGAAGGGCAGAGAGAGTGTGTGTGTGTGTGTGTGTGTGTGTGTGGCATGCTCCCACTTTGGCATCATATTGTATCAGAAACACACACTGCGGTCACCAGATAGCATAATTGTCTCAGTGTCACTGATTCTGACCCAGCTATAGACTGCCACGGAGAGATTGAGTGCTGGATTATTCAGGCTGGGGGTTGGTACATGGATCATGGGCAAGTCTGTCGAAGACAGTGTTACCTCAGAGAGCTAACAGAGGCTTTCCACATTAATGTAGGTAAATTGCGTAACAAGGAAGCCAAGGCTTTACCGAGAAGGAATGCTCTGCTGTGAATACAGTTTTTGCATGTTTACTCATTAACCCGGATCTTGCTGCTAGATGACTGCATTTGGACTGATGCAATATTCACATTGATACTGGTAGTAAGGTGGTCATAAAAGTACACAATTACGACAGTTGTGTAGTGGTTAGATTGTCCTGATTTGCACTGGAAACGATTGTCGGCTTCTGAAATGTGATGTCAGTCTCAGAGGACGGACATGTTGTCCCATTAATACACTACCTTGTCTCAACAGCCCTTCTTATCCAGAGGATCCTACAACTTATGTAACCTGTTATGCCTGGATATTGCTAGAGGCAATTCAAACACTACCAAATTGTACAACAGCAGTGCAGTGCAGTCTTGCATAGGACCTAAACCAGCAGTTATGTTCTGATGCCAGCCATACTATACCAAGTTGCTGTCTAATAACAAAGTGCATTAATTTCAAAACCCAATAATGGGTTAAAATATGAGAAAACTGTTAAAAAAACAGAGGCACTCCAAAATGAATTGGGTCAGAAGTATTTACAGGGTTGTGTGTCAAGAAAGTTAAAAACATGAATGCAAAAACAAACAGATGTGGTATGGTATGTGATTTCTTTATCACAGTTCTTTAATTCAACATAAATTTAACATAAACAGTAAGATTTGCTTTGGCCTGTCAAAAATAACAGACTATTGACTGACTCACTGCTGCTATATAAAATTTGGTCTTCAAATATAGTTAATATAAGCTAGTTTAACCTAGCTAGTGCTTTTTTGGTCTCATATTTTTGATTTTTGCTGTTGGGAAATCTCATGGGGATCCTATTGCTGGGTCAGAACTCAGCAGCCAAAGGCCTTCGTAGGAATGTGCTTTCATGAAACGGTCTGCTGCTCGGACATTAATGAAGGATCATGCATGCCATGGGGCATGGATTACACCACAGGGCACAACGTCACTGCTCTGGCACACACATGTCAGCTTTTTGTGCGGGGACACACAATGGCAGCTCTGTAGGCAGCTGATTGAAGCCATTGTTCTGTTCATCTCCCAGGCCACAAACACCAACTCTGCGAAATACAGCAGGCTGTGGGTGAGCGGGGAGGAGGACACGAGAACAGAAAAGGCTTCAGTGGCAACACCGCGATACTCACAGCGCACATGCTCTGCCCATGCAATTGAGCGTGTGGATTTTGTCAGGAGGCACGAATTGATAGGTCACCTATTATCCCCTGAAAACATGATCCCCTGAGTCATGGCAGGCCTGCCTCGATTGTTACCAGTAAGGAAATACTCCTTTTACGCCATAATGGCATTTTTGATCTCGGAATAATAAGGCTATAGGGATGCCTCGGTGCTCATGGCATTTCCGTGTGGATGGCACCTCAGTGTCCCTCCCCATTATCCAGTTCCCCTAATGACCTCCCTCGATGGGCTCCCATAGATAGAGTCCCTTGTCTTTGTCCAACCGAGTTTTACAGATGGGGCTGGGGCAAGGCTGCCATTTCTGCTGCCACTCCAGACACACCCAATAAATGCTGTGCTCTTGTATATCAGTATTTTTACCATTGTTCGTTTTCTTGCCTTTCTTTTTGTGTTTTCCTCTGTATGTATATTTTGTATTGCTTGTTGTGTGTATTTTCCAATGCTTGTAATTTTATGTTCCTTATTGTACACAATGCTCCCCTGTAAAAGAGAGTTCTCGGTAGAATCTTCCCTGTCAAAATAAAGGGTAAGTAATTAAATAAATAAAAATTCCCTGTTCAGTCAATGAGTGGATGAGCAGCCGGTGGAGAGGGGTGAGCCTAAACTACCAACTTAATAGACGCGCATTTAAAATGCACTGATAAAACAATACAATAACACAATACAATAAAATACAACAATAATGCACATCATGTCATTGGTATACCAAACTGTGTGAGTCCTTGCAGTGCTAAGCCACACACTGTTAACATACAACACAGTTTCATGGCAAAAACAAGTAAGTTAGGAAAGCAATACTGAAAAGAGCATCTTCCTGAAAACAGTTAACTTCCTGTAACTCATCTGCAGGTCTTATCAGGGTCACAGCAATGGGGACGCTTTCAAGGTCCAGGGTGGGGAACAAAGCTCCGGATTGTAGTTTGGTAGACTGCGCTCAGTCCCCGACACAGAACACTTCTGTAATATGACACCTTCTGTAACACAACACCTTCGGGCAATAATCACAACGCGCACTTTTCTATTCTGCAGGCCCAGGTTATGTTGGTGTAGTTTTTCCCCATTCCTATTTTACTATTAAGTTTCAGACAAGTTGATGTGTCACTAATTATCTCCATTTTCTCAAATCTTCCTACTACAAAGAGAGGAACATGATATGACAGTGTAAAACAGAGTAATGGCATCCCATTGTCATTCATCTCTGCCGATTTAAGCTGATTCATGATACAGGCTGGAATCTGTTCTCACTTACAAGTTCCAGAGCTTGTCTTTTCAGATATTGTTTAATGTCAGGGCCATTCACTTTAATGTCACACCTATCTCATGTGAATATGTATCCCATTTATCAGCGTTAACACTGATATGATACAGGAAAATGTCTTTTATGTTTCATGGATATTGACTGGATGTTGGAAACACAATTGGATGAAATTACAATGGACTTTTTTACCTTTGTGAATATTATATGGACGTACTTACTGTATGGTTTGTCATATTGCTTTCCAAAAAAATGAGAAAGCAGCCGGCTGGCAAAATTATTCGATCACATTGTTTTGTGTTGAATTCTGATGCCAGCTAGTGACTTCAAATTCAATACCAAAGTCTACATGTTACGAGTATGCTGTTCAATACTGCCCATATCCTCTGCTTAAAAGCTTTTTAAATTACCCAAAGTAAACGTGGGACCACTGTAGCTGCTTATCCTCTTTCCCAGATTACAATATTTCACTGGCAGATTCTGACACAGATACTTCACACGCAACGATGATAAATCAGATATTGTGGAGATATGGTTGGGTCTGTAGCTTGGAATACATAATACGGTTCCGGTAATGCATCCATTGATGGCTGGGAAGCCATCCTTTCCAAATGCAGCATTGACTCAGATTACACACAGTGATATAGTCTGCACATAATATCAGAGAGCACAAAGGGCAGACTCCATAGCAATAACTCAACCGATAAGGAAGTAGCTAAAAGACCCCTAGCTGTAGCACTTACCATCAGGATGATGCAGGGTTGTTGTTTCTTAATGCTTCGAAAGATGGAAATAGTATATTCCATATACTGGAATAGTTTGCTTTTCTCACTTTGGTATTGAGCTGGGCTGGACATTGATAGCACAGATATTGATAACATAGGAGTCTTTCTCTCCTTGAGAGGACTGATCATGATAGATGATAGGATCTGTGAGCAGACATGACACACATGCTTGCACGCCCACACACACGCAGACAGGCACGCACGCACGCAGACAGGCACACACGCACGCAGACAGGCACACACACACGCAGACAGGCACGCACGCACGCAGACAGGCACGCACGCAGACAGGCACACACACACGCAGACAGGCACACACACACGCAGACAGGCACGCACGCACGCAGACAGGCACACACACACGCAGACAGGCACACACACACGCAGACAGGCACGCACGCACGCAGACAGGCACACACACACGCAGACAGGCACACACACACGCAGACAGGCACACACACACGCAGACAGGCACACACACACGCAGACAGGCACGCATGCAGACAGGCACACACGCACGCAGACAGGCACGCACGCACGCAGACAGGCACACACACACGCAGACAGGCACACACGCACGCAGACAGGCACACACACACGCAGACAGGCACGCACGCACGCAGACAGGCACACACACACGCAGACAGGCACACACACACGCAGACAGGCACACACACACGCAGACAGGCACACACACACGCAGACAGGCACGCACGCAGACAGGCACACACGCACGCAGACAGGCACGCACGCACGCAGACAGGCACACACACACGCAGACAGGCACACACACACGCAGACAGGCACACACGCACGCAGACAGGCACGCACGCACGCAGACAGGCACACACACACGCAGACAGGCACGCACGCACGCAGACAGGCACACACACAGACAGGCACACACGCACGCACGTAATGTTCCATTCCCCTGAACAGAGAAGGTCAGGCCCAGTAGACTGGATGACACGAACAGTACACTGTGGGCTTTGAACACCGCAGACTGTCTGCTTCACCACCCAGTGTCTCTTTATTGCGGTTTCTTGTTTCCCTTTGGTCTGGCCATAGTCCTTCCTCCTTATAATGGAAGTGATTTTTTTTATGGGGTGAGTGGGGCTGGAGAACATTGTTGAATAGCAGTAAAGGAGACTGTCCTGTTATCAGAAGTCTGTGTGCAGCAGGCACTTGTATTCAGGGAGACTTACAAAAATGACATTTTTACTTACTATCCTTTTAACACTGCTGAGTTCTCTGCCAGAGGGCACAACAGCAGTGCCTTACCACGGTTTCACACCTGAAACCTTTACGGATCCCGCTCTGGTGTCCCCACCATGATGGTATGCTGTCACCCTTAAAATACACTTGCGTTCTTACTCTCTTTCTTGTAAGACAACCGTTTGCAGGAATCACCTGTCAGCCTGACAGCTGTATCCTGCGGAAGAGCGGAGCACTGCAATAGGAACGCTGGACAGCACTGATCCGGGAAACACCAGCGCTGTGTCTCATCAGGTCTTCAGTGATGTTGTATCCTTGTGAAAAGTGTTGCATTGCTTCAGTAAATATCCAGCTTTGTAATAGGTAAAATGCATATGTGCATTTCAGGAAATATGCATCTGCTAAGCATACAGATACACATAACACACACAGACACACACAAAAATCTAGTCACACCGAATAGATTTCAGCATGAAAACAGAAAACTGTACCAAGCGTAACGGGATTAATAACTAATATTACAGCAAATATAAATGAGATGAGACCCAAATCACATCAAAGACTGACTTGTAGATGGACATAATGCTAACGTGAGCTTAGCATTGTTGAAGACATTACACCTGCCATGGCCAAAATATGACTTCATAGCATCGGGCAACAGGCTCAGGATGTCCACCTTTTAGAACAGATTGAGCCCCAAATATCAGCTTGCAATACTTTATAGTTGTACAGTACTAGTCAAAAGTTTGGACACACCTGATTAAAATAATGGGAAACATGCATTTAAAGACATTTTGATCTATAGACTTATGCTTAAATGCTTGAAATTTGTTTTCTTAGACAAATATAAATTGTGAAATTGATGTCTGTGTATGAACTTCTTTCCAATTTTTTTTATTTAAAAAAATATTTTGACCGTTTTGAAGAATCTAAAATATAAGATAGTTGTAATTTGTTTAGAACACTTTTTTGATATTTTGATGTTGATGATGATGATGTTTTGATATCTTTGCTATTGTTCTAAAATGTGGAAAATAGTAAAAATAAAGACGGAAAAGTATGTCCAAACTTTTCTCTAATGTAGGTTGCTAAGATTCTTCCTACAATGAATGGGGGAATTCCTGAGAAGAGACAGTACCAACAGGTCCTTTTTGTTTATTTTGCTTTTGTTGTTCTATTTTTTTTCCCAGTAGGCAAATCTGTGAGGGCATGAGTCAGTTTGTATTTTTGTTTTATTTATCATTTCCCTCTTCTGGTCCAGAGACCAGAAAGTTTTACTTTCAACATCCCATTTGATCACTCCTGAATCCGATCACGCTTGCAGTGTATGAAAACTAGCATTGTTCATAGAATGGCACAGTTTTTAGGTAGCCTTTACATTTTCTGTACATCTCACATTTACTTTTATTTCACTCAACATTTATCAGTATGACCTGCTTTGACATTCTGTGGGGAACATTCTTGTTATGCCGTTTTGAATAAGGTGTGGAGGGGCATATCCTGTGTATCGCCTCTGTTTTGCATAACTATCTTTCCCCATATGTTAGTTTGCGTAAACTGCGATGTTGACAAGGTATAAAGTAAGCAATATCCGGTGCATTACATTTTGAACTTTTACAAAAGGACATTGATTGTATTGAAAGTAACAGGAAGAACAAAATAACCCCCAGAATACCCTGGGCATGTCAGTGCCTCCCATACCCAGCCACACTCGACTGACCTGGGAGTTAGCAGCCAGAGCAATATGTGCGCTGAAGGGTAGCACTCTGCTACTGGAGGTGGGGAAAGCCATGTTCCAGGGGACGCTGCCACCGTCTGTCCCTCCCCCAGGTGACAGGGGCTGGGACACTTCCTGAACGTTGGCTGCCTGATTCCCTCACAGGTGTGCTGAGGATAATATTGAGTAGTAGGGTTATAGAAAACTCCTACAGCTGAGTATGACTGCTTTGATATACCCTGTGATAGGTTTGCTTTGGGAGACACGGAAACAGAGGAGTCAGTCATGCGTGGTGTGTTTGCAATGTTGCTTGCTGTAGGTCTACAGACAGTGTGTCTGGAAAGTGAAAGAGCTGCTGCAGCCAGTGTGGACCACGGATTTGACTGGTTTGTCACAATGACACAGGAGTGCCTTTCAGATCCATATGAACAGTCCTGGATCTGCTGCCTGACCAGAGTTCAGGTTAAAATTCTTAGTCATTGGCAAGGTGTGGTCCTCAGTACTGTTGACAACGTTGGGCAGCCCATTGGCTGTTGGGCGTGCAGTTAGGATAGAAATATCATAAAGAGTTAGTATTCACAGTGGCAAGGCATATCAGAGTATTTCAGAGCCCATAAGGCAAACCTTTAACTCATTTATTTTTCATTTAAAAAACACTGCGATGTCTGTGTTCCTGCCCTGCAGAAGCTGACTCAATTATGAAGGATGAAACACAGTCAGGGCTTCGGCAGTTTTGGTCCCAGATACAGCCTTCACAGACATGGAGATAAGATTCCAGGCTGACCTCATTTCGAACATGCTGTAACCCTAACCAAACTCAGTTATGAATGCAGTGGGACCTTTCCCTTTTGGCTACGATTTCACTCAAATCAATAGCTGCTTGACTTTTGACCCACAGGAAACTGTTCCTTCTCTGTCACAGTGCGGAGAAGAAGTCTCCCCAGAGCTCAGATTCCTACATCATGTCAGGCTATTTCAGGACATCTGATGCCCTGGCTTTTGTTCTGATCCCCTCAAACACACTGTTTATGTTTTTTTAGCCAATTGATTTTTACAGCAGAGCCCTCAAATGAAGGTCAACTTTGATGCAAAATGTGCTAAATTTGTAAGGTACAGCCACATTATTAAGGCATACATGGTTGATTTTGTAAAGCAGCATTCTTTAAAGTAGGGAAGATCTTCCTTCAGTTATGGCCGTATGGTTGCGAGTTATGTCAGAATGGTTATTCTGGTTATTAATTATGGCACTGTGGTTATGATTGGTGACAGTGAGGACTGAAGGTGTGGGTCGGTGGTCAGCAAATGAGTCTGGTGTTGGTGGTTAACTGACTGAATAACTTTCTGCACTCTACCCTGTCCCCCTACCCCCTAAGAACCCTGAGGTGGTTAGATAGGGGAGTGAACTGCATCAGTGATAACCCCTGCAGTGTTCTTAAACAACCATGAGATGGGTGGAGTCACCAACAATGAGAAAGAACACTAAAGGTTATGAACAGACCTTTCCTACTACTGGCTACTTCCGGCAGTATCACATTTGGTTGTATGTTACCTTTAAAGGAAAGACAAGCTTTGAGAGGAATCCTTCCTGCAGTGCTTTAAGAGGCTAAGCAGTGAAATGTGCCTGGATAAAACAGACCTGAACAACACTGGCTCAGAGCAGAAGGCAGGCTGTATTAGATTAGACAGATCTAAGATATAATAGTAGATATACTAAGCTTTCTGTCACATAAATCACTCTGTAACCGTATCTATGTCCATGCTGCTGGGTTAATGGAACCTGACAAAATCTCTCTGGCCCATTCAGTGCCATCACTGCAAATCTCTTCTTATCGTACATGACTTCCTAAGCGCATGAAATCCTATTTGCTGGGGGAGGGAAATGGCTTAGATTCCCCCATTTCACTTGAAGGAGACTTTCTGTTCTGTCAGTGCATTGAAGTTAATTAAAGCAGCATCTCAGAGTGGCTTCCCCTCAGGAGTCAGGTTCTCATAGGATTAGGAGATACGGAATAAAACTGTGAGGCATGTCAGGGGCGGGGTCAAAGTACTCGACCCACCCCGGCTCTCACTGAAAAAGAATCCTGCACACCAATCACAGCTAATGGTCCCTGCAAGGAAGAAAGATAACCAGAACACTCCAGTGCCTCATGACTTTGACTGGACAATTTTGATATCATTTCTGTATTCTTCATCTCATTATTATTATTGTTAGCTCCATCGTCACTGTTGACATCAGCATTATTGCTGTCATCATCATTGTCTTCATCTTCCCCTTCATGTAACAAACAATATCAAATGAAATGGAAAAAAAACAGGAATTTCCCAGTCTCTCATATGGCTTGTGTCCATGTAACCATGCAATCTTCAGCAAAACAGAGAAAGTATTTTATAATTTGCAGTTGTGCTAACTACTCTTTTCTATTGCACAGCTTCTGCTATAACTAAGCTTTCTGTCCCCAGTTTCCTCTTTCTAAGTTTGTGTACATGAAAATGTCCGAGTGCATGAGAATGTCTGCTGAGGATGCATTGGATAATGGGTTGATTGCTTGATTGAGTACACCTTCTACCATGTGATGTAGCTCAGAGGCAGATTATGAGAGAAATAAAGAGAGCAAGGACAAAACTTGGGAGAGTTGTGTGTGCTTGATTTCGTGGGGTTTTCCCCCCATTTCCATATGCTCATACGTATATCTGTTTTATCATGTCCTGTTTATTTGTAATACTGTTTTCTCATTTTTATTCATATATCTTTAAAAGAGTACTTATACAAGAAGTATTTAGCCAGCTTTTTCAGAGCCTGTTTGTCTGCAGTAAAGCCAGTTAACACCAGGACTATACTGATTAGTTAGCTAAACAGGCAATAGCTATCAGTGCAACTGTAGGACAGACAGAAAGCACAAACACAGCTGTGGCCTATCCAACTACGTCATCAGCGAGCTAAGCATAACTACTTTAGTGTAAATATGCAGTGAATTTATGAAGAATGAAAAATGTGAGATATGGGTAGCCAGCCATTGCACAGTAAAAGGTAATATTGAACAAACTGACTGGAGAAATAGGAACATAAATGAATAATTTATGCAACACCAAATCTCACACAAGGGAGCCACTGAGCATTTGTCATGAGTCCAGGGGTCGCAGCCATTGTGAGTTATTTGTCCTGGAGAATGTTTAGGTTGGGAACTCTCTCACTCCCACAGTGTCACATGAGGAACTGCACACCTTCAGGGCATGGACAGTTCTCTCTGGTCACACCTTAATGATTCTCCAATTACACCCTCAATAATACCCCCCCCCCCCAATTAATGAAACTCACACTAATAACGCCCACATTAATAATACCGCAGTTATTATTACAATTACCCCATTATTACAATCTCTTTATCACACGCATCCCAATTAATGACCCCCCCCCCCATTCTTCCAGTGAAACAGCAGAAGAGTATAAATTAGAAAACTCCATCTTAAGTAACTTTCTATGTTATGCTCAGGACTGTCTCGATCCCTCTCTCACAGCCTCCACATCGTACTGACCCTGTCCCCTTGTTCCTTCATCTCGTTGAGAGATCAAGGTCTTTAAAGGTCTTTTGTTGACGAGGAACGCTGCCACTTAGGTGTCAGCACTAAGGGTGGGCGTCAAACCACAGCAGCGTGTGAACTCCGCGCCACACCGCCCTGAGTGCACAGCAACGTTTCACACTGATGCAAGGAGGACAATTCAGGAGGAAAAACAACCTGAGCTTGGAGAGCAGAGGCCAGGGAGTCAAAGATCCTGTTTGTCCTTTCTTTCTTTGTGTGACTGGAGTCCTTCTGACCTCATTCTGGCACAGTGTAGCTGTTCTGTTCCTCTGACCTGTTCATAGATACCCAGGCGGTGGCAGCTGGGTAGCACATTTGTGGTATCACAACAATCTCATGAATCGTTCTAGTTGCCTGGTGTAGTGTTAAGGAACAGCCCTCATAACCCAAAATTCGCTGGTATGAGTCCCAGGTGGGGCACAGCTGTTGTATCCCGGGGCAAAGTACTTAACTTGAATTGCTTCTAAATATCTAGCTGTACAAATGGATGAAATGTAATCTATCTAAGTTAGCCTGGATACGTGTGCCTGTTTGGCAAATGTAATGAGCCCGGAGAAAGCAATAGGAGATGCTGAAATATTACAAGTAATGATAACAGCTTTGCCATACTTCATCAAATGTCAATGATCAAATATTTAATCGTGTCTGAAAATGGGAAGAACACTGGTATGTTTTTGGGAAGGCAAAAGTGAGTTTTGCACCTGACACAGGTGAGCAGAGATATCCATAGAAAATAGAGAACAGGACCTGGGGAATGCTAACACACACACACAGTCTCATGTATGAACATGTCATTTCTGTACTTGTTATATACACTCTCAGTGAGCAGACCTTGCTGTTTAATAGCTTAAGGAGGGGTAATGGAGGATGGGGAGACTGCTGAGACACACACACACACACACACACACACACACACACACACACGCAAACACACACCAGGTATCTCTGTGCAGATGGGAACACGTGCAGATCAGCTTTGGGTCTAATAATTCAGCTGATTTTTGTCACAAGGATGTGAAATGCCAGCCACATGCTCAGGGGCTTCAGAGCCACAGCATCAATCACAGTCAACGGAGCAGAGAAGCCACGGGGATCTGGAGAGTCCCAGCGTCAGGGTACACTGCACCCCAACAGGACAGAGGCTGTTTTATATGGAAGCCTGATTACTGCCATCAGCTGTCAGTATAAAAATCAGGGTGAGCCAGTCCAGTAAAGTGTCCCTGTAAGGGCAGATATATGGACATATATGTAGGTACGACAGGAAACTGGTGTGCACACAGTCCATGAAAACTGTTTTAAACTAAGTATAATAAATAAATAGATAAGAATAAATCATTTTTGAAAAAATCATTTAGAAAATGATTGGACACATCTACGTGACTTCTTTGACCAAATGGTTTGTATTTCATCTCATATGACGTTACATTTACCACATGACTCTTTCTGACTCTTAAATTCAGAACTCGAATAATAACAAATATGTATTTTTCCAAAATGTATTTGAAAACAGAATGCATCGATGAAGTCTAATGTTTGCCGTCTGATATTTTCACAAGCCTATACAAACTGGCTGTAAATAATTCACACAGCAGGAATCTGTTTACCTGATACAGAGCAAGTAGATCCTAAATCGGTGCTGGAGACAAGTGTTCATTCATATTGAGGTTGTAGAGCTCTGATTTCATGGCACTGTCCCTTTACACTATGTGTGTATAATTAAGTGAATTAGCAGGGAGAAGTCAGGACAATGCTAGTGAAGCTGCTGCTTCCTCCTCACTTGAATAGATAGACTTAGGTTCTCTTGTGCTGGGAATCACTCTGGATAAGAGTGCCTGCTAAATGCATGTAATGTATTGTAATGTAATGTCTTATGAGGGCCTGCACTGAGTCCAGTTTTTCAGGTGTCACAGGCTACCAAGCTGTGAAGGAACAGTCCTTCACCTCATCCCAACAGGTTAAATGTTAAACGTTTATTGTTTAATTGTTAAATTGTTAAATTGAGGATCCTCATACTGTCTTTCCATCTTGTAAAATAAGCGCTTTGATCAATCAATTACAACTGAAACAGGTTTCATGTTTGTCTTGATTAATTAATCATTGTTTAATTGTTTTGTTAATTTGTCTTGTCTTTCTGAGAACCAGTTAACTGGTCACACCTGCACTAATTAGGCTTGTTAAATACAGGTGTGTGGCCAGGTTCAGATGGTTGGAAGCTGTTTTGTGTGCTGGTGGTTGTAGACTGGTTCTCCTGTGTTTGAGTAGTTTTTAAATAAATTATTGTTTTGATAAGTTTTTACTCCTTCTGCTAATTTATGTGCAGAGCATCGGCCAGCTCTGTCACACAAGCTCTGAAGTTCATTCCACTCAGACAGAAGAGTCCCAATGAACAAAGCAGAAGTACTTCCAGTATTTGTTCCAACCACATGAATCTTTGAACAACTCTTCAGCCAGGTGTGTAACTAATTATTGAAATCAGCTGGTTCAGTGCTTAGGTGAAACACATACATGCAAGGACCTCTGCTTTTGAGGAGTAGAGTTTTCCACCTCTGATTCCACTTGAAAGTGTGAAAGTGGCGGTTTTACCTCAAGGCATGTAAGCTTGAGTGAAAGAGCCATAGGCTACAGGAAGTACCATTACAGAAAGTCTACAGTAGACCTTTTTTTTCCCTACCTCTACAGGGCTAGCAAGGCGTTACATGGTTTCTTGCACATACAAATACTCTCTACTGCAGAATTACAGAATTTTACCCATTCTAATAGCACAATTCTGATGTGACGCAAATGGGCATATATTAGCACCTGGCTGACCTTATATTGTGGCCTACAGCAGTATTGGGGTAGCCTAGTTTCTGGAAGAATCAAATCTCACGTCAGATCTCGCAGGTGAGGGACACCAGATACCTGTGTCACCGTGAGATTGCCATCTACGAGCTGAGAAAAGTGTCACCTTTTTTTTAACCACTGAAAGGTTAACCTGACAGAGACGCAAATCCCTGCGGTACCAGCTTTTAACAAAGGCATTGTGGCGTCAGTGTTTGTTGCCAGGAGTCACTGGGACACACTGGTGACTTTTGTTCATCTGAGTTGCTTCCTCATCATCACCATCCTTATCACCTTTATCTTCCTCTCCCAGCTTTGGGTCAACAGTAATGTCCATGTTTTGATGGATTAGGCACTGGTGCTGTCTTCTGTGAAATAAACCACCCAGGATGTGGAGAAACGGGAAATTTATCTAAATTAAAAAGGATAAAAAAAACTGAGGGCTATACATGGCAGAATAAACAAAAATGATTGCCTTGATACTGGAGTTGGTTGCTGTTCTTCTATTTGATTGGTTGACGCACATTTCTGCAAAGCTGAGTCAAGGTCATGTTCCATGAGTGTGCATTTTTCAAGCAACAATCTGACTTGCGATCCTCTTTACATGGGTGTTTATTTCCATAGTAACTGGCATGTAAACTCAGACAGCATGATTGGGGGGTTAAAGAAATCGTTGTTTACATTGTGGAACTTTATCGTATAATTGCCATCGATCTAAACCCTTGGCTATTATGTGATAAACAAAACCATTTGAATCGCTGTTTATCTGCTCATCTCATCTAACTTTTTACACTGTGGAGTTAGCACACAAACAAAGGGGCCTCATGTGGAGAAGAACACTAGGCCTACCATGCTTGGGGCCATAGGGTGAATTCTTAAATTCTTGGTGTGCTTTGCTTTATGGAGACAACAAAACAGCACAATGGATAAACCGTCAGCGAGCCCTGTCACCCGAGCAGCCCCCTTTTCGACCTTTCTTTCAGATGTTTGCTGTAACCTGAGACAAGCGAGTGTGCTGCCACCAGCGCTAGATCTGATCTCGGGCCGTTTCATAAGAGGCCTGCTACTTGTCCTCCTGTAAGCTTGATTACAAGAAGGAGAGAGAGGCCTCCTCTCATGGGGCTGGGAGCTAGCTAGAGTTACCACGGCAATGCCTGATCACCGAGAAGACTTAAGCTCTGGAAGCAAATGAGATGTGCCACTGAACATTGCAACGATCCCTAGTAGGGCCTTCCTCTTCCTCTTCCTCTTCTGCTGATCGTGGGTGCATAGTGATGGTCAGTTCTTGGTGTTTGTTGACGATGAAGGCGTGGAGGATTGTGATGAGGAATTAACACCTGGGACATCTGACAAATGCACAAAGTTACCTGTGAAAACAAATGGACACCAAGAAGTATTACAGCTTTAGTGCTTGGTATGGAGGAACACAGTGGTTAGCATGGCTGTAGCTGCCAAGAACAAACCAAACAATGTCATAAAACAAAATTGCCAGAAAATCGATAAATAATATAATGATGCTTTTAGCCAATAGTGTACTAGTTTAAGATATAACATATAAGGAAGAATGTGCTGAAAAAAATACATAATTCTGAAATGTTATAACATTAGTGCCAAACATAAATGTCATAATCCAAAATTGATTGCCATGGCTGTCTTGACCTTAATCTGTGGAAGAGACAGTGGTATGGATTCAATTAACACAATTCAGTCATACTAAGGGAAAGCATAATTCAAACAAACAAAGCGAAACCTCTCATGTTAAATTGCTTTTTTTTCCTGAGCTGTAGGGAGTAACGAAATAAAACCACTGACAGTGATTTGTCACCACATAATTGAAACCACAGTTTTGTTATTGGATATGCAGAGATGGGATGTGTGCCCCTTAAGACTCAGCAACAGTTGTTTGGGTTACAGCTTTAGAAAATGCTAAAAGGGGCATTATTGCTCCACCTCAAAGGTTTTCCTGTCTACAGAATAATATGAAAAAAATCTCTCTGGAATATTCCCTCTTAAATCATTGTAATGGGAAACAGGTAAAATAGCTTTTACTCTGTGATCGCTTAGTTGTTGATTCACTGTAATGTCAAAAGTTGTCTACATATGTTTATAATTGCGATAGGTGTGTCCTGGTGTCCTGTTAGCGTGGGGAGCTCTAATTTCCTGCTTACAGGCAGACTGCAGGGCTGTTGCATAGTAAATACAGGCCGATAGTATGCTTGCGTACTCAATGCTCAGATTGTATGCTGCAGGTCATATGCTTTGCGCTGTTGCAATGTTTAAAGTCCGGTACGCCATGTTTACATTCTGAGCGACTATTTAATTCTTCTGGAGAATGAGTGACATGGAAGGGGTGCGTTCGTATGTAGAGGTAGAGACTGTGTGATCTTTATCTTTAAATGATATTTACACACAAGAGACTACTGAAGTTGATTCTGACTGCAGTGACTGTTAGTGATGTAATTTCTATACACAAAATTTCAGTTAATGTAAGTTTATAATGTGTTTAAATAAAGTTTAAACTGCTATTATCCTAAAGGGATGATGTTGATTAGTTTTGAATTGGGGTTGATATTCGGGGATAGGTGAATGCTGTCTGAAGAATAGCTGGGGGAGATAGTTCTGAAAATGGCAGCTCTGTACATTCCACAAAGAATCTACAGTCTCCCCGAAGGTTTATTCGGTGTAGTACACAGTCTCACATGCAATATAACCCACCAGCAACAAATATTACACTAATCTATATTTTTGCCTAGCAAATGCTCTTTTTTTAAAGCAACCTTCTTTTGGAATGGCTTATTTGATTTATGTCCAGATTTGTTGAATTGTTGCTTTGGCAAGACTATACTGTAATTGGTCAAGCCAATGAAACAAATTGCATTGAATTGAGAGAGGGGGGAAAAACAAAGAGAGAAAACAAGAGAAATAAGGGGAGGATTCTAAACACACAAACAGGGCACAAGTCATAAAAATGAAATCTAAACCCTGAAGTTTAAATGCATAAACATCAGGAGGTTGTATGTCCATGGGCAGCCATGTTGCCATATGGTTGGGGAAACTAGATTTGGAATCAGGAAGTTGAGTGTTCTGTCACCAGGTGAGTGTATACCTGCTGTACACTTTAGCACAGGATCAACATTTACTTGGATCTCTTCAAAAATACCCAAATATTTAAAAGGATTATAGTTACTGTAAATGCTAGCTCTGAGTCACACAGTATAGTGTTACTGCAAGCAAAAAAAAAAAAAAAAAACATTGAATGTGTTCCACTGTCAATGTGACACTGGTTAATAGGTTAATTTCTCTTTATAAATAGACATTGGCACAAAAAGAAGGAACTGAAAGGCTCAGCATTATCTTGGGTACAATGAAGACATTTTTTCCAGAGAGTGATCCGTGCAGCCGTGCAAAAGTATTGTTTATGAAGCACTTCCAGTAACACATGTATTTGTGAAAGAGGGATTTGTGGCACATCCTGGACATTCTGTCCTCCATCTCATGTTACACATGACTTTCAATCTTGGAATATATATGTTACGTAATGCCTAAAGTGTTGATGGAAATCCTAGGTGAGATTAACGAGCAGGTGTGTTTTTCACTATCTCAGCCACAATGGACATATGTGAGTGACAATGCCCCTGTAAGATGTGCTGGACTGTTCTATAGAACAATTAGGTATCACTAATTACAATTATAATATATTGTTGTTGATAATGAGTGTTAAAAATGGATGAATATCAAATGCTCCCATGAGGTTATTCAACTATATATCCAACCTTTTACTAAACAAAATTGATGTACAGAAAGCTTGAGCTATCATTACAACCAACTGTCCAAGTGTAAAGGTTCTTTCATGTCAAAAGCCAGAGAGACATAAGTAAAAGATTTAGATGAAAAGAAGTAAAAGATTTATATTTACTATTTATTATTAACTGTGAAACTTGGTCATTACAGTAGGGATTACAGAGACAACATCTTGATCTAGAACACATCCTTGCATCCTGTTGCAAGGATTTTTGGTACCTAAAATGAGACATTGGGTTTATCTGTTTGAAATCATCTTAACATCATCCAATCTGTCTGTCTTTCTGCACAAGGTTTTCCACCAGACTGAATGTTTTTTTTTTCTTTTTTACCACCATGCACAAATTCTTCTATTAAGTGCAGCTCCACAATGATTTTATGTTATGTTATTTAGATTAGATGTGAGGCTCATTTCAGAAGTGAATGGTTTAGTACTAGCTAGAGTGGTGCTCTATGGCCAGGAGTTAGACAGTGAAGGCAGGAACAGGTGTGCTGCCTGAAGCGAATATTCCAACCTGTAAAATACAAATGTGATAACAGTGATGGTTTCCTGCAGAAATGCCTGCTTTTTAATAACATGCAGCTGAGAATGGCCACTTCAACACTCAGGATAGCACAACAGCTCCTGCCCAGGTAGAAAGACAGCTTTGTGTGACACCTGGGTCTCACCTGGACACCTTGTGAGTGGCCCGGGGACATCAGCGCAACATCAAGCACGTTCCCCTGACACCTGACTCGAGACCGCGCAGGTGAGGAGCCCCAGCGGAAGCAGTGCAGCTGACTCCTCGCTGTTTTCTCCCTAGTCAGCAGCCTCCAGGGCATCCCACAGTTTCCCAGAGATTCTAATCATGTTGTGGTATCTGGCCTGCAACTCACTGAGCCTCTGTTCGAACAAGGAAATGGCCACCAAAGCTCTGGGGAAGAAGAACTCACGCACACCACCATTTTACCGTCAACACCTGTGTGCTTTGTTTTTCTGCAGCCACCCTTATTGCGAGATATTATATAATGGCATGCAGCTATATAGTATGATATAATAGATTACCATCTGATAGAGATGGGTTACATAATTCTAATCCTCAGCCACTCATAAAAAGGATTATGTGTCTCACAATAGACGTGGAAGGAAATCATGTATTCCAAAGATATTGGTACAATTGTTTTGATGAGAAGTGCATTTAGCTTACAAAGTATGTGTTTCTTTTGTGACCTTTATATGTAAAGCTCACTTAATCTACGTCTAAATCTTTTTCAGTAAGAAATGAGTTATTCTTTTTTTTAATATGGTTTTACATTTTTCTTGTAGTATATTCATATAAAAAAGTATTTTTAAATAAAGTTTATTCAAATTATAAATACATTAGATTAAGCAGTATTTTGGACCAGTTTATACGAAGTCTTTTCTGTCATCTGGTAGACAATGAGCAGCAATTATAAAACATTGAGTAGCTTTTCACTCTCCTTCCTGGTCTCTGACATTAAAGAAGTCAGTCAGCCATTTGCTCTGTTTACATTTGGTGAGTCAGATAAAACTGCCTGAATTCTACCTGCGTCTGCGATAGTTTCAACAGGGACATCCTGTGCTATTCAAAAGGATAGGAGTTAGCCATAAATAAGGTGTGTATTAAATAGTACATTCAAATCATGAAATAATCTTTGTACAGAATCAGTAAAGTTGATTTTTATGAATATGATATTGGCAAACGTAACGCAGAAGACAATCTCCAGAGCTCTATTTTATCTGTCATGCAATATCTGTCAGAAGTGCTTAAAATACACATAAATACAAGTACATAAAAATGAACACAAACAGCCAGAGGCAAAACCTGGCAGACAGGGCCCCTCTCAGATACCAGCGCCCAGGATCCACATCAGGAAAGAAATATATGCAATTAGCAGTCTGTCTGTCTCAGATTTTTCTGGAAAAAAATCACCTATACATCAGAGAGCACAGGGTTCCATTTAACTGAGTGGGTTGTATACAGAGGTGGACACCCCGGCTTCAGAAAGTAAAAGTCCTGCCACAGATTTGTTCTAGCCATTCATTACACCAGCTGAATTTAATTAGCACAACTCTTCAGCCAGGTAGAGGAGCTAATTAGTGAAATCACCTTGTTTAGTGAATGGCTAGAACAAATACATGGCAGGACATTTACTTTCTGAAGCCAGGGTGGCCACCTCTGGTTGTATATAGATTACACATGGTGTTGCTGTTCAAGGATCATTTCTGGTGCATTGGCGACACCTTTAGGCTGCAGAAAGAACTCAAACCTCTCTATCGGCTGGAGGGTTATAAGAAATATGAATGATCACTGTAGTATGAACAATCAAATGTCAAGTTTATAATATACAGTGCATGAAGAGAATCATGTGGTTCCATTTGTTTTTTAGAAAAACACAATAGTTTTCAGTATGGTAGCGTCTTAGTTGGGTTGATGTTTTGTGGCTGGTGGCTGTAATATTTCATGAGAGTAGTGAGTTTCAGTGTTCTGCCTTATTTGATATTGCACTACATCAGCTCTACATGAAAGTTAAAGCATACTTAAGCACTATTGCAACTCATTAAAGGTAAAGTAGCCTTGGATTGGATGCAGTTAACGTGTGCACTCAGCATGTGTTTGCATGTGGCCTACATTGTAGATCATTTCATGAGGAGCATGATTAATTGTATCAGTGAATGGGACTCCAATATGTTCACAGGGCAATGATATCCACGTTATCAGTTCAGTCTGGTGCCAGAGTTTCTCATGCAATGAATTCACTGTGTATACATGTAGCCCATTGTCTTCTGGAGGATAGTAGAGTACCTTATGGTGGTCTGTCTGTGAGTTCACAAAGTCCTTCAGTTTAAATATGGCGTCACCTGAAGGTACATAGATACAATTCCTTTTTCTTCTTTTGTTTCAGCAATTCCTGCAAAGTCAAAATTCAGTAAACTGAAACTGTGTACTCGTTTTGCATACAGCTATATGAATGCCACTACGAGCTTGCTTTGCATGTGGTAACATAGTTGTCACTGCTGACTTGGAACTTGCTTTGCATGTGGTGGAACGATAGCTCATTTCTACAAAGCAGAAAACATATGATATTACATTCTGCTTTGTAGAAATGAGCTATCGTTCCACCACATGCAAAGCAAGATAGTCTACTCCCCTCATTTATTGTATGCCATACCTTGACTTTTGGCCATGCCCACCAGAAGTGTTCCCCAAGAGAAACAAACCCCTTACCTTGCATGTAAAGCCTATCTGTCATTCCTTCAAAAGGTGAAGACCACAGCTATGTAGTACCCTCCAATTCCTGAGATTATCTGGCATATCGTTCTTTCAATCAAGTAAATTGTAACAAAGTGTCTGACAGAGTATGTTTTCCAACAAGGAACTGAAAGCCAGATAGCACAAGTCAGATGGGTGAAATACTAGGAAATGATTCCCTAGCCCGAGAAAAAGGCAGGAAAGGTCAAGAGAAAACATCCCAGTGGCAAGAATGCCGCTGATTCCAGAGACTGGATATGGTCTAGATAATATCGAGATTGTCACCTAGATGTTTCTTTGTGGTACAAGGCAAGTCTAGAAGCAAAGCAGGACCGTTTTATGTCTTACTCCCATCAACATCAAAGAAAGTTGAAGAATAATCTCAATAAAATTGTATTGGCCTTCAAATAATGAAATATTGTGTATTGTGTATATTAGACTATTCTCATATCAAACAATAGATGGCAGCGCTGGCTTTCTGTAAAGTCCTCTAACCATAACCCCTTGTTGCTTCCTTCAGATATTAAATGAACATGCCTGTATCAGTCATCTCTATATATTAAATTATAAATGAACCAGGCTTAATTTTTTGGATTGTATTCTTTTAGAAACAGAATAATACTGGGGGGCATTTTCAGGCATATTATATGTTACATTGCACTTTGAAATTTGCAATGTTTTATTTATATGTAACCCTTACTACATACCAATCCTTATACATACCAGACATGAATGACTACTTGTTTTCTAACAGAGCGTCAGTTACAAAACCCAAGTGTGAAAACAGAGTACATGAATAAAAAGTGTCATCTAAAAAAAGGGGGAAAAACAGGTGACAGGTTTCATATAACATTGATGTCTAATTGAAACATGAAATTTGATGTAAATGTACGGATTTCTGGAGTTAAATGGGTATTTAGCATTGTGCTTTGTGGAAAATGTTGAATGCCCAGTACAGCACTAATCAGACACCAAGTCAATGGTCCTTTCATGTGGGATTCACAAATGCTAGGCTATCCTCTGGGTTTGATCCCCTCACAGAACCACCACCCGGTGGCTTTTAATAAGCTGGCAAATTAGCTGCCTTTTGAAGTAATCAGTTTATGACAGAGATGTTTTTAAAAACAGAGGAGAACACAAAATCTCTGGTGCACTAAAAAAAAAAAATCTCATTTGTCTCCGGAGAGTGATCTTTTATTAGCTACGGAATGACAGAGAAACAACACAACAATCAAAGAACTCTAATGCGTTCTGCCTGCAGAGGGGGTGGGGTGTGTGTGTGTGTGGGGGGGTGGGGGGTGGTATTTATGTAGTGGTGTTAGGAATAACAACCATTATTTTGTTTACTGACATCTCTAATGCAGATTACACCATCAGCTGTACACGACAGCAGTGCCATAAAAGGCAGTCTTTTACATAAGTATTGTGAGGTATTTTTTCCCACGGGGATCGTTGAGACAAATCTTACGTCCTATGTCCTCCCACATTATTGACCATCTTTTAACGATGCTTTAAGCACGCTATTTACATTGACACTTTGTCACTTAACAGATGCTCTTATATGCCTATGAGGAGTGCTGTTGCAGGGAGCAGGACATTTTTTACATAGAAAAGCAGTCCCAAGACTGTGGTGTGAGCAAACAGTCCCTACTTGGCAAACAATAATTTCAGCCTGATGCAGAAATCAGTGAGATGTTTCCACACACAAGCCAGGATGATGTATTGTTTACCTGCAGTGTTAAAACCAAAATAAAAAATACTGCTATTATATGAATCATGCTAAACATGAATGTGCTAAAAATATGAGCTTCTCTAAAATGGGAAATGTGAGCCAAAACAAGTTCATTTTCATTTTGATCTTACCTGAGAGTCCTTAACAACCAGTAGGAGGCATGGGTTACACGCAATAGATGAACATGTAATATGCATAGCTCCTTTTCCATCAAACGGGGATGGTTTTTTACCTTGGAGAAATGTCATTAATATCATTGAAATGGGGAAAGGGAAGGGTTTTCTAGAAGATTATCCACTGCGCTCTATTCCCTTATTTTGTTATGGGATCTTAGGAAGGCATCAGAAAGGCTTTTGCATGTAATTGCTATGCCTTCTGAGCCAAACAGGAGGGCAGAGCAGAAAGCTGTTGCACTTTTGAATGGTTACTATGATATGGTTCAAACAAAACAAACCTATGTTATTGCTATGTGCATTTAACTTGGACTGTGTGCATACTGTCTTGGCTACCATTTTCTCAGTATCTTTCAGTGCAGTTCGGAGAGCCACCCTCCTTTTTATTTGTCAGTGGGGAGAACTGGCCTTTACTTTTCACAGAACTCAAACAGTGCAGTTCTGGCAGGTGTGTGGCAGCTGCTCCTGTGACTTCTGTATTGCTTAAAGCCTGTTTCAATTATTCTTCTTCTTGTTCACTGATCTGAGATCAGCCTGTTTGCCACAGCCATGGGCAGCAATGTAGAAGTACACATAGGAGATTGGGCTTGCAACAAAAAGGTTGCAGGTTCGCATACTTGACCCTCCAGCAATGTTCCTACCCCGGGTTTCCTTATACTTGTCCCCTTTAACTCCTGTAACTTGAACTCAACTGCAGCAGAACTAACGTCAGGAGGGCCAGTGAGCACAGCATGTTTCTGGAACACAAAGACCTACTCCTGGGGTCCATCTCTGATCTGGATTCATTCCAGGGGGATCAGAGCTGCTTACAGTACGTGCCATTTACCGTCTGAAATCCCTCATGTGACACAGGGCCCCCATCTTGGATCATGCGTGACCGGCTGTTGTGTAGCTATGATCCTGTGGCTTGGATTGAGGGGTGGTTCACCTCACTCAGCGTGCAGCGTGTGGCTTAGAGCCGTCTACCTCCTAATCCATACCCCCAACACCGGACTGTGTGCACAGCAGAGACTAACGTAATGAGTGCTGGCAGCGACCTGCTGTCTGTTAATCCACTTTTCTTCAGCGCTGTGGTTTGGCGTAGCGGCAGACCAACAGTGACCTAAAGGCAACCTCTCGCCTGCTCTTTGAAAAATGATCAGAGGCTCAGCTTGGACTTTACGACAGTCGTGACTTCAAAATTATTGTTTGAAGTTTAAGCGGGTGGATGTTTAAGTTTAGTTTAAAGTTGGAACAAAAGTCATTAAGTACTAGAGAATTTAACCCTAGTGAGAGTGTTTTTAGCTCGAGAGACTGAGACCGCTGTGAGGCTGAATGTTTTATCAATACTCAGGACATCCGTACAAAGTTTTCCCTTGTATGTGATTTTTCATTGAACCACCATAGGTGCTCTTTAGAACCCAGACCTGCTTTACCCTAGTAGCAGAGTCATTCTTGAAGAGGTACCTGTGTGACTCAGAATGTTACCTGGCTGTACCGATGGGGTCAAACCCTTCTGTTCACAGAGCATCCAGGCAGGAGATGAGATTAGCTCCCTGTGCTGATGACCCAGATCCCCCCGCCCGAGACACTGGAGCCGCCCGATGCGATTGGTTGAGAGCATGTTTCTCCATCAGGCAGCGTGTTACATATGCGATTTTATACAACTGACATACAGACTTCAGTGGACTCGTAAGGGTTCACCATGTTGAACATTTGTTGGGTAATATTTGCGGCTGCCCGACGAGACAGAAAAATCAGCTTGTGATCGTTCGCCGTAGGGAGTGTGTCCCTGGCCTAATTGAGCTGATCAAGCTCTTGTTTTGACTCTCTTCCACTGCAGTGAGCTCACGTGCTCCTCTGGGCTCTGCCAGATCAGCAGCTGGTGCTGTGGACGGACAGGAATCCTCCATCTGTGAGGAGCTCAGCGCAGGCATGAGACAGCGAGGCTTCATGACCCCCACAACGGGGTGGGCTACTGTGTGCTGTCAATCACTGACCTGTAGGAACCAATCAGAAGACTTTGCTCTCCTTTGCAAAACACTATAATACAGGTGGTTAGTGGAAATTTCCATTATGTTTCAGTCATATTTGTGTTCTTAAAATTCTAGAAGTGTATACTGACATTTACTTTAGCCTGTATAATAGTAAGAAGAATGTGGGACAAAACAACACTATTCAAGCTCATGCTTTTTATTGTATTGTCTCTTGAGATTCAGAAATGCAGTCAAGCCGGAAGTCAAAAATCCTCAGCTACAGAGATCCAATTGTACTCCTGTCATGACTTTAGGAGGTGATGTCATCTGAGCTTAATTATGCTCCAAATGCGTGGTCATATCAAGCAATGTTTTTCATTTTCCTTTTTGATTGATGCGTGAAGACAGCATAATCACCCCCGTGATGTTTGCAGATGAGGAAAACACAACAATCCCATCTTTTCTCGCCGCACCGCAAGGACTCATCTGTCAAAGCACCGTAATAATTACGCGTGGTTCTGCAGCATGCTCGTTAATTAACGGCATCCAATTTTGATCAGCTGCATTTAAATTCTCAAGCAATTATACAGACTCTCTGTATCTCCCGTGGTTCTCTCTATGTCAGCTAACGATGTTTCATAGATGCAGAGAATAGCGTTTCACAGATATACTGCAGCCCGGGCCATGAATCACCAGGAAGATTTCAATGTACAGTGATTATAAGCTCCTCTGGGCAAAACAGTGGGGTGAGGGCGGTCTCATTTATTTATAATAACCTTTTAAATCTGAGAGATAGATTCTCAGGGTATTCTGTGAGTACAGTTTTCCCAGTTTTCTTTCAATTTATGTATTGTGTATTATCATATTTCTTAATTTAACATTCCTGTCTTTGAATTAGTTTAAAAACACATGCGCACAGCCGGTCTGACTGGATTATTTAAGGATTTTCATCACTGAATCTGGGCCCATGTTGACAAAACTTCACGGCTCACAAAATGGAGACCTTAAAGACCATGAAGGTGCTCCTAAACCCAGCAACAGATAGACTGCATAGGATGGAGCTAGATTAATCTCTGGATGCCTCCAGACACACAAACAGGTGCATTGTCAAACACTTACAGAAGAAGACAGACAGAAAAAAACAGCCAAGTCATGGCGATGCGTGCTTGAGGGCTAAAATGTAGGAGTTCTTGAAATCCAATGACACCAGAGAATTTAAAAAGTACAAGCTAAATCTGCCAGTCATCATGAAACAGCAGAAAGCTGAGAAATCAGCCTTGTGTTCTGACATCTCACCAAAGAGTCACTTACCTACATGTCAGAAAATGTAACATGCAAAATATCAGAAATATGTCTTCTAATACATGCCAGAACACATTCTCCATGCTTTGAAATATACAAATTCTTGAAACTTTCATTCAGTTTCATGCCTGTATTGTACAATATATGTAAATTATTATAAATACATTCCTTGTATTGGGGAATACTGTAATTCAGCATGCATTATTTCTCATAATGGAGATGTTTTTGCAGAGATGGGAGGAATTCTACAGTCAATGTGGACATTTGAAGATTCATGAGTAACAAATGTTATTATTCACTTCGACTAGAAGCGAGTGCTTCAGTGTGGAACAGCACGAAAAAGGTTTGCCTGTCCGTGAGATTTCCTTAGTTGCATCTGTGCTAGAACACAGCCATCTCCTATTTTTGAAAGAAAACACAGCTGTCATTCAGAATGACACTCAGTGTGACAAAATCACCTGTGTACAATGACTCAAGGAGAGTCACTGATTTTAAGTTAGAACTTGAGTGCTATTTTTGGTTGGATTTGGACGTGTATATACATACATACATACATATATCCATCATACATATGCGTTGACTAGAGTGATATGATCGTCTTAGAGTCTCCCTTATGTTTATCCAATCAGGAGATCAAAGGAGCATTCACCGGGCAGATCCCCCTCCCCTTTATCAGATGATAAAAGGGGTTCCTTACGGAGCTCAGGGGCACAGGGGCTCTTTTGTCTGCAGTGGAAATCCTTAAAAGAACGGGTAAGTACCCGAAAATTAGGCCAAGGAACACACTGGCTCCACTTAATGCCTTTCCCCGATAAAAGGCCGAGAACATGCTGGTTGCATGATGCATTTTCCCTGTGAAGGCCAGAGAAAACACTAGTTTCATAAAGCCTTTGCCCTGCAAAGACACAGGCACTGCATCTCCTCTGGAGGTACACTCCTGAACTTGTACAAGGAAGGGGGCTGACATCCTTTCTTAAGAATAACCAAAAAAGAAACTTAAGTACCCTTCGAATACATTTAACCTAAATGTTCGCTCATTATCACTACTGAAAAGGTGACATACTGGATTATTGTTCCATATCGTTAAGTAAGCAAATGACTTGTGTGTTTAGTCTCCTGCATAACAGTAAACATCAACTTGATTTATCCCTTTTGATCATTTCTACACTGAAAATGAGAACAAACTGCACAAGACTGTAACAATGTACTATAAGTTAATAACGGCAAACAGACCCTCCATGAACTACATTGTATTTGAAGCAGATAGCTTGATCGTTCCCTTCTAGAATCAATGCTGTGACTGGCTGTGTCCCATTACTAAGGGCAGTTATGGCTACTTCACTGTGGATCCTTGTGCATGAGGCACATTTAGGTTCTTTTGTGTGTAATTGTTTGCTTTGGGGATTCTGAAAAGCAGGACTCCAGAGTAGGCCTGGCATTTGTGCACGCCACTGCTCTGTCTCTCTCCCTCTCGTGTGTGTGTGTGTGTTTGTGTGTGTGCGTGCGTGTGTGTATATCCTGTGCACAGCTAATTTCCCACGGTAGACTGCAGATTTTCTGTACAATCTTAAGGCAGCGTCAGAGCCCAGCAGGAGGGCAGTGTGCTCTTTTATGCTCCGATTGTCCTAACCGGGGAAGGCACTACCTGCTGGGCTGTAGATCACGGGAGCCCGGCTCTTCCATGATGGGATGCCCGTCGTACCAAGCGGCTCCCTGGAAGGAGGACAGGTCACAGTGCATTGGCGGGCGTTAATGGAACAGCAGGCCAATCACTTTCCACTCCGGCTCTCTGCATGTGCCCAGTAGAACACATGCCCTGGGTGGGCAAGCGGTGGTCATCATAGGGTGAATGTGAGCTGGGGGGGGAGGAGTTCCAACTCCTTACTAGCCAAGCAGGAAGTGGCCACACTGAGCACGACATGCCGCTCCTCTGTCTACTCCCTTACCTTTATTGACCTTCTGTAACTCCTCCCTCTCTGACCCCTCCCCATCTAACCCCTCCCCCTCTAAGACATCCTTCTTTGGTTCCTCCCTTTCTGATTCCTCCCTGGAATCTGACATGTCTCAGATCCTTCACTTTATGAATCCTCATTCTGTAATTGCCCTGTCATGGTTTCTCCAGTGGTACAATGGGCTACTGTGGCAATCAACAGCAATGTCACCATGTTCTGGAGATGTCGTACCTGGAAGAAAGGATAGTGTTTCTGTCTCTTCGCTGTCTGTACTGAACCTTCACTAATTGCTTTATCCACTCCCTGATTAGCAGCCTGTACTTCTAGTAACGAGTTGGTGAATTTGTGACCCAAGCTTATTTCTAAGAGGCGAGGAAAGCAGTACTATGATTTAGTCATTATATGCGACAGTGCATTGTTATGTAACATATATCTCAACAAAAGTTCTCTTTAGTCAGCCATGTAAGTTTCTGATCCTCATAACAGTGGCAAACTTTTTCATTTCTTATTGTATATCCATTCAGAATAGCCTTTAACCATCCTTTAAAATAACATTTGCGTGTTGAATTTTTAATATTCAGAATCTTAATACATAAAATGTTCCAGTATTTGCTGGAAATAAATCTTGACATTGATTGTCTTCTTTCCTGCATAATTGTGCCCTATAACCAAATCCAATATATTCTGAAACGTTTGTCAAAAAAATGAGCAACGCTGTCCTGACAAGTATTAGTGGTAGTTTGAGCGCAAGATCAATAAATGTCCAGTCTGCTGAAACATGCTGTTCTGGGTCTTACATGTAGATGCCTTGGAAAATGCTTATAGGCAGTTGTGTTGATAGCTGCTAGCCAGACAAATTGAATTTTAATTATCTGTGATCCTCAGCAGCTCATTTATCAGACTGATAATCGCTGTCACATCAAACCCTTGTGAAAGCAGATGCAAAAAAAAGGAGCAGCTCTGCAAAATTTACCATCACTCCACTGCAGCCTTTGGCACAACAATCAGAAGACTGCCATTCGCTAAATGGCTTCTTCATTGTTAGAGCTATTTTAACATTGAAAAGACACAAACTTGTTTTCGCGCACTGAAAATACAGTATGTGTGCGGCACGTACACTTCGCTTCTGACTTGCCACTCTTCCACTTGCCCGATTGCAATACTCCTCAAAAACACATCTGAGAGAGACATGCTCAAAGGACCGCATATACAAAAACACATTGCCGATAACATTTGCTAAATGGCCGAGAGTGCAGCAGCATTCAGTGTACTTGCTGGTCTGTGCCTCTGTGAGAAACAGAGACATAGATGTGCACCATTTCGTAGAAGAGTAACAAGGAAAATCCTGCCTAGCTCTCTTGATGTAGACAGATTTCATACAGGATGTTACCTATCTAATCCTAAATTACTTCAGTCATAGCCTGCTTTTAACTTTTTTTTTAAGCATATATTTTAATGGAAATATTTTCCATAACATTCCATACAACTATACACTTGTAGATGGTTATTTACATTTGCACTGCTTTCCTTTATCTTGACAGATCCTCTTATCCAGAGTGATTTGTGTAGTTTACCATTTTTACATTACATATTTACACGTTATCCATTTGTACAGCTGGATATGTACTGAGGCAATTACATTGCTCAAGAGCACAACAACTGTGCACCACCTGGGAATCAAAACAGCAACCTTTGGGTTCCACTACACCACAATTCTGCTATTTCAACTTAAATGTGTCTGTAAAATTACAAAAGTTACTTATTCAGCATTTGAGAGCTGTTCTGTAATGTAAGGAAGGTAAAAAGAGAATGTTGAGCTGTTTTGTGGGCCTGTTCACTGACTGCTGCAGCTGTCAAATGAAATTGATCTGGATGTGTATTCCTGGCATTTAGAGTGAAAAAAATCTATGCCATTTTCTTTCATTTTCCACATATTATTTCCACGTATTATTCCCAATCAGCAGTTGCCTGTGGGGAAACAGACATGCTTCTTTGAACTGTGCTGTACCCCCTGGAGGGTGTCTGGACAAAACGTGAGTGTGCGTCCCCCTCCTCCCGGACTGGCAGGCGAACCACAATGTCTCCACGCACTTTGCACTGAGTACAGAGTGTCACTTGCACCCTGCAGAAACTGTGCTCTCTAAAACCTAAATGAAGAAGTTACCTGCTCTCTCGAAGCCATGTTGATAGTTATGCTTCAGTCTAAAGTTTTAAATATAATAAAAATGTTCCTTTTGTAGCTGATGTAGGTGACCTACATTGATTTTTTTTCTGTTTATGTCGACATACATAATGTATACAGTGCAAAGCTCCTTGGTCTCCATGGAGAGTGCTTCTACAGCTGTGTTTTAATGCCATCTTCTTCCTGTCTGTTGCTACCACCTCTACCCCACTAAACCACCCTGCGCTATCCTGACTGAATTCAATATTTTGGAGTGAACTATCACATTTCCCTCGCTATGTAGTAGAGCTGTTGTTTGCAATAGGAGACTGACTGAAGCAAATCTTTGCCACTGTTTCAGCACCCTGTAAAATTCAATGAAAATAGGCAGTTATCAAATAGACTATGTATCTTGGCAAGAGTGGGGCACTTTAAATAAAGGTGGAATAAGACAGTTTTAGTGTCAGCATTCTACATGTCAGTCAATAGAATATAAAGAAGACATGAAGAGTCACTAACATGTGTGTGTATGTACATGTGTGTATGGCAGAGAATATTTTTGTATCTGTCTCTTTCTACATGGTCTTGCATGCATGGCCAAGAAAGGGGAAAGCCTCATTAATGTCAGTCTCTGAGAAGCTTGTATTGAAACTGGAAGGTTTACAGTACTGAAGGTGTCGTATAATAATGTTAGTGTGTCAGGAAGATTTATGACACTGGAGGTATTGTATATACTTGTATTTGTGTCCGAAAGATGTAAAGCACTGTAGATATAGTTTGTTAGCGTCAGGATGATTTATAGTGCTGCATGTATAGTATGTTTATATGAGCACATAGGAGAATTTGTTTTATCGTAGGTACTCACTGTAGTTGCAGTATTCACTGAAACACAGCAGCTCAGGGGGGCAAAGCAGGGGAGCTGGAATCACAGGTGATGCTCAGACACGTGCAGGGTACAAATACGAGGAGGGAGGGGTGCCCCCCCATTGCGACTACCCCCTCACTTCCACCTGCCTGGCCATTCACCATCTCCCATCGTGAGTTGTCACAGTCCAGAATGGCCCAGAGAAAGCAGTGCCCCTGCTGTCAATAGGCTGCTCCTGTTTCCTTTCAGTGGGTGACAAACCGCTGTCTGTACAAAATCAATACTCCTGACAAAGTCATGACTCACTGACACACTTTAAAAAAAAAAAAACTCTGAAAGTTTTTAACTTCTGTAAAAGCACTACACTTCAAAGTTCAATTAAACCTCTTCTGTACTGCTCACAGCTGCAATGACTTCTCAGGGAGGAAATCATAACAGAAAAAAAGAAGGACAAACATAATGTCCCTGCCTTTCGCCTCCAGATGCCCATGTTAATTAGTGGCTTTAAAATTGATTTATGCTCCTGTGGGTCAGCAGTGAGTTCAGTGGGAGGTGACCTAACTTGTCATTTTAACACACATCCACATATTCATTTCTTACTGGTTACCTGCTGGAAAGGAACACTGTTATGCTCTTTTGCTTGGAGCATAAATATCCTTTATGTTTACACTGAGAAATGTTAATCTCGAATGCATTTCTTTCTTTTTGTTTGGGCACAAAGCTGTGGCTTTTCCATTCAGGTGGTTCTGAACAGTGTGCACTTGCTTTTATGCGATGTGACTACTGCACCATGATACGGTTAGTGTGAATGCAAACTTGCTGAATTGAACCTAATGCACGGGCAGAAGCTTTGCACAGAAGCTGTGTGGAATGTTAACTTTCCTGGCTTTATTTTCTCACTGTGGTTATTGATAGGAATACAACAAGGCTCCTGGTTGTTATGAGAAATGTGGTATTTTAATGCAAATCCAAAAACAGAGATCAGATTTTGCTGTTGCTCTTTTTCAAGATGGAATGCAGATCTTTGGATTTCGGACAGATATTTGGACTGGGATGTCGCATGCTTACCTGAATTTTATTCATATTTCTTTTTGTTGTAGTCATAGGGTTTTGTCAGAGCGCTGGTAAGTTCTCCATACTCAATGTAAAGCGGCACTCTCTCTTTCTGGCTGAAAGGCAGAGGTCACGCACAGCCACTTGAGGCATTTCCTTCTATTATACTGACAAGGTCTGGTGCACACATACGCTCTGTGACTCACAGAGATGGTCTCTCGGCTGTGTGCGGCAGTGATGTCACTCCTCTCTCTTCCTGTACCAGAGGACAGCAGAAAGGAAAACTGGGTCAGGAGTGACAGGCAGGCAGCTGGAGGTTATTGATGTTTCCCTCACAATATAATTTAGTTTTGATGTTCTCTTATGTGGCTAACCAGCATGTTAGTCATACCTGAATTACGGTCACCCAGACTGAAAAAGATGCTGCTCAGATGTCCTGTAGGTGTTCTTGAGGCCTTTTCATATTGTAGGAATTAGGGTCAGTTGGCCATTTGTACAGGATCAGTGCTGCACAATTGGATGGCTTACAATGTGAGCCGAATACCTTGCTTTTAAATTCAACCCTTAAAGGGTTGCTGTGGGTGTTGAATCAGCAAGTGTTCTACAAGTTTAAATATTGTGTTTTCAAGCAATGGTACGAGAGAAGGACTTGAAACCATGAGGTTGCAGGTATATATTCTGACATAGCACTGCCTTTGTATCCTTGAGTGATCTGCTTGGCCATTAGCCTAACTACCCAGCCAAATAAATGGGTTATCTATAAACCAATGAGCTCTGAAGTCTTCCAGGTGGATGATGTTAGTGCATCACAGAAGATTGTTTTATAATGCACTGCAACAGTATGGTTTATTAACAGCAGGGTTTAATATTGCACTGTAACAGTAGGGTTAAATAATGCACTAAAACAGTAGGACGTAGTAACAGAATGGTTTAATAATGCACTTTACCAGTGGGGTGCAAGACACCAATGTATTAAATGCTTGCTCATTTTGCATTTTACATGCTGATGTAAATACTTTAATGCACCTGATGTAAAATGATTTTTTTTTTCATTTTTAGAACATCAAGATGTTTTTTTTTTTTTCAGTAAACAGGGGAAGTTTATTGTGTTATGCTGGATATTTCTATTTCCAGAGGAGTGACTATGCTGGCTCTGTTCCAGCCATGCCCCCACCTGGAATCTCTCTCAGAAAATGACTGTACTGAATATGGTTGAGTATGGCGCACTACCACCAAAAAGTAGGTCAAACGCAGATTGTTTTTTTCCATTGTTATTACTTTGTGATGTTTTTTTTTTCTATGGAAACACACCAGATGTTTGATGACTGCTTTTCTTTCCTAAGTATGACCCAGTGCTGTGCTTCGAGGTTTCGGCAGGTAGGTCTCACAGAATGGTCTCTCCCTGCAGGTCACCTACAACTCTCAAGGCTCAGCTCTCTGAATCAGCCAAATAAAGAAGAAAATAACTTTCAGTGTTTGTTTCCCACTATCTCTGTGTGCATGTTTGGGAGGAGAGCACTTTGGGGAGGTGTGTCCTTTGGAGGTGTTCAGCCACACCACTGTAAACTGAATCTATAAACTGAGGTGTCTTTTCACAGACAATTCTGATCTAGAGTTTTGTTCTGCACATTCATGGCATACACATGTGAAATGTGTAGTTGTGTGCAATTAGACAGCTTATGCATTACATATACATATGTAACACACAATCATGTGCAAATACATTGTAGCAATACATTAAGTAGCAAATATTTGGAATGAAACCACAATAGAGGGTAAGATACTGCTTACATGAACAGCGTGATTTGAACTGTGTTTGAACCCCCTGTGAGAAAAAGCCCCAGGACCTTTGAATGTAGAACCAATGAAATTCCAGTATTGCAGGGTATGACGTCATTGTCCTTAGTGTTCTTCTATGTAAACTGAGGTCAGCCACACTTGACTTCATGACAGCTCAGCAAGTACTGCAGCTGGTAGGCACAAGGCATACTTGCTTTTGACATGTTTGTCTGAGACCTCTTCAGAATCACATGTTTGGCTCAGTGACCTTTCACATTTCTGCTGATTTTGAGAATGTTGCCCACAATCTGACTGTAATGCACTCATGGTACAATTGTATGTGTATACTAACATATATGCTACTATGATGCTGAGATATATTAACAGCAATGTAGAATTCAGTAGACTATGGTAAACAGTAGACTGTGATAGAGAGTGATAATAGCCAACTTGTGTTGTACACTGCCTCACTTTTAAGTTGCTTTGGTGTCTGCCAAATGAGTAAATGCAATAAATGTAAACTTGTGTCATGTTGCTGCATAGCAACTATGCTGAGAAGCTGCAAGTCAACCAAGCCCCTAAATCTGTCTTCATAACAACATAATCAAATTCACTCCTTTAACTTTCTCTTGAATTGGCAATTGAAGGCAAAGAGTGGTTTAATGAGAAAATAAAATAAAGGGAAAGTGTTTGCTTGGGCATGCTAGGTATTTATAAATATAACTTGTAAGGGCCACTGACCTGGTGCGTGATTGATACTGTACATTTAAAAAAACACGTTCCCTGGGGTTTCTTGTCAAATGCTGATGGAAAATATGTTAAACCCATGCTTTAACCATATGTGCATGTTAAACAGTAATTTCAAGGTATGCCACAACTAACAACTCTGCTTATAACAGCCCTTGGTGAAACAGCAGCATTATTCACTATTGGAGTGGAGGGGGGATATTTTTGTTAGTGCTCTACAGAGCGTAGTCCTGTGCATGCCGTTTCTGCCAACAGAAGGTTGCCAGGGATGCGTTGTAGCTTCAGGCACCACAGGACACTGAGGGAGTCATGAACCTGACAGGGTAAGACAACACTCATGATTGACGGTTGGTTCAACCCAAGCACGCTTCCACCTGGATACCCATAATTCACAGATACAGGCTATAAATGGCTGGCTGAGATTAGGAAATGCCATCCCTGTCCTTGTCCTTCCACACTTTTGTGTACATGAGCACTTGGAGGTAAAGTGATTACACAGTAAGTTTGTATTGTGGAGACGGAGATGCTCTGGCCTACATGCTAGCCCCACACTCTGGGGCTGCTATATCAGTCTGAACAGCTCAGCAGGAGTAACAGCTAATTGCACCCCCTGTGCTTTTCTGTTCAATTGATTTCCTGAATTTTTAATCCTCTCGCCCTCAGCAAAGGCACTCAGATGTCCAGAGTCCCTCATGAAAAACGTGTTGTTATGCTTCCCTCTCTGTCTCTCCAGTCAAATGGTGTCAAAGTCTGTGTTCGAAAGGCAGGCAATGCCGGTGTGGCTGTTGTGCACAGCACAGTCAGGGAGAGTGACTTTCCTTTCTACATCTGAACTCACGCATCCTGTTGAGATGTGGGTGTCACTGTCTAATGAAGAGGATGGTGCTGAATAGGTGCCCCCCCCCCCCCCCCCCCTCTGTTCTCACGCACTTGATTTCTTTTGTCCGTGGATCTTAATTTGGCATGTACAACCTGCACACCCCCTCCTAAGTTTGTTACTTTGAAGAAGTGATGGAAGAACACTGGCTTTTTCAGGGAAGGCACTTTCATGTTATAATGGGCAGTAGTTGCAGATGGTTTTTCCATTACAGGACCACAAACACAGAGGAAGTCTACAAGCACAGACAAGGACTGCATGCACAGGCCAGGCAGATGTCAACAGCAGGAAGAATGATTCTGTGACAACTAGAGAGTAATAAGAACAGCTTCTCCTTTTGTTTTGATGTTTTATACATAAATACATTTTGGAAAACAAAAAAACTAACTTGTGTCCACTCTGGATGTGTTACTGGCTTTATCTAATGTCCATGATAATAACTGCTCTGAGGCTGAACAGACCACAAGACTACAAGAAAAAAAAAAAAAAAAACGCTTGAGAGAATTGTTTTAAAAATAGACATTTCACACTCTGATAGTGTCTAATCTCTAGTGCATCCCTTCCTAAGCTGTCATTCTACTTTACTCAGCCACAGCTGCTTTTCAGAGTTTTCAGTTTATATCCAGAGCATTTTCCTGGGTGGAGATGAGTTATGTCAGTAGGGGACTTTTAATGTTTGCACAGTGGTGCGAGAGCAGACAGCACACTCCCCTTTCACAGTAGGAGTCCTTTCAGAGACGTTGAGATATAAAAGCAGAAAATGCCATGCGTGTTGGTCGCGGCACAAGCTTGGCACAAACTCCAAGACAGAACAGGCCAAGCAGGGTCATGTTGTCTGGAGACAAAACAACAAACAGGAGAACAAAACAAGTTTCACAGCAGTCTGAGCGGAAAAAAGGATTTGTGGAACGATTGTGGGAGGCAGTCAATGCAATGCAACAGAAAAAGGCTGCCATGTTTGAATGAAAGAACTATCCTTATAGAGCCCGTTTCAAGCGTTTCAGAATGCTTCACAGTGCTGGGTAGGGAAACCACCTTAACCACCACAACCGCCATAACCACCACCAATGTGTAGCGCTTCCTGGGTGAACCACGGCAGCCCCAGACATTTCACCACATGTGAGGCTGAGGTGCTAGGGCAGGGATTTATTTATCCAATCCAGCAGGGGAGGATTAGTTGGCCAGATTTGGGATTTTGTTTGAACATTTCTAAAATTTAATTTTAAGTGTCACAGGATTTGAGAGTAAATGAAAATGAATTATGCCATTCATATAATTACAATAATAGGTATACACTATGCATTTAGGTCCAGCACTATATAGGATTGTTGTTGTAGCCATGAGATTTTTCCTGAAATGCTGAATGCTACCTGTGTAATGACATGCTGAAAGGTCTCTGCAACACAAAAGAAGCCTCTTCTGACTCTCAGGGGATGGGGCTATAGGGAACATTAACTTAGTGCATATCCCCAACCACACCCTGAATCACCCAACCATTCTTTACTTTGCTACAAATCATCCTACACCACCCTGCCTCACCCTATGCCACTCTGTCTCACCCCCCACACCACTCTGCCTCACCCTATGCCACCCACCTGCATCCTGCATCACACTACACCACCTCAACTCACTCCATTCCACCAAACTCCCGCCCCTCCATAGCCACCTAAACCCCTCATCAAACTACACCACTTTATCCCACTTCATTCCACCAGACTTATGTTACTGTGCGCATGTGTGAACATCATTAGTGTGTCCTTGCATGTGGCAGGCTCCTGAGGACATAACAATGCTGGCCTACATTCGATTTGGACATATCGACAAAGTACTGCTCAATAATGCATGCCGAGCGTGGGGACGTGAAGCAGGAAAACAGCCCTGTGATCAGCTGAGCTGCTGCTCAGGGCAGTTTAGACATTTTTGCCTTCTTAGACCTTATTAACTCTTCGCCACTTGTATCGCACATAACCTCTCTGTGACAAACACATGTGGTCCTTTCAAGTCCTTCCAGTGTAATCCTAAAACTCATTTTACCCCATCTCAACCAATTTTACCCAACTCCACTGCACCCCAACTAGCCCTACTTAACCCCACGCCACTCCACCTTACCCCACCTCGGCCAACTACACCCTACCAACAGCTTGGTTTGGGAGTACGTCCACATCTTGGTTCAGTTCCTCTCCCCTCCAAGCAACACTGCGTGGCCTGTCTGGTCCAGTCACACAGCGTTCAACATCTCCTTTCAATTTAATTGTGATAAAACATTATGGCCATGGTCCTGTTCTGCGAGTACTGATTAAAAAATAATATTTGCTTAAATTCGATTTGCAGATTTCATAGAAAAGTGCTTCTCGACTTGCCCGTATGGATACTAAGGCTGAAATCTAGGTCAATGCGTAGGGGTTGTGCAACACAATGAAAAATCAATGTGTGCTGTCGTGCCAAGACGTGCCAGACGTGACATTCCCCAGAGCTGTGTCAGGTCAGAGTGCTGTCGCTTCCTCAGAGAACTCTGCTAGACCAAACTCCATTGTCTCCCCATTAGGACACACTCTAATTTCCATAACATAAGCCATTCACATTCACAGTGGCGTATCTCTCGTTCTGAGATGGCCATTGAAACACAGACATTGAAGAGATAGTGACAAACCTGACCTTTTAATTAACTGGAAATACCTGTGCCAGGCTACTTCTGCCACTGTAGTATGCAAAGGAATCGTATGCCTTTGCTGAAGAGCTTAGGGATCTGCTTGACCCCTCTATGTGAATGCCACCGTATATGGTCTTGTCCTCCAGTACAGGTGTAACATTACCTGTTCAATTCCTCAATTTGATATATATCTACTCTGCTAAGAAGAGTTTTTTTCACTTTTCTTTTCATGTTATGCACACCTTAAGATCACGATTTACTGTATAGTTTCAACTAATTGAGGGACATTTGTAATGTTGTTATCAATAAAAAAGTTACTGTCAAAATATGGTGCTAGCATAGCTGTTCCTCTTAAGGTCAAGGCTAAATGGATTCCTCCATGCTGTCCCTGTGGTCTGGACATTTGAGCTCGTTTAGCAGAATGCTGTGCTCTCGCTCAATAAAACACATTATGGGAGGTGGAGGGAGGTGACAGTTAGATCAATATGGTCATGTGCAGTTTCGAAGCCCAATCTGGGGCATGCTAAAAGCTAAAGCACAGCCCCCCCACCCCCCCCCCCCAACTCTCTGCCTCACGTGTCCCTTTGGGGCTTTTCTCAGGAAAGGCACAAACCCAAAATGGCAAAGAGCAGGCATGGTCATCTGCAGTGTGGACAAAGAGAGGGGAAGCTTCAGTGTGTGTGTGTGTGTGTGTGTGTGTGTGTGTGTGTCTGTGTGTATGTGTGTGTGTGTGTGTGTGTCTGCGTGCGTGTGTGTGTGTGTGTGTGTGTGTGTGAGTGAGTCTGTGTGTGTGTGTGTGTCTGTGTGTGTGTGTGTGTGTGTCTGAGTGAGTGTGTGTGTGTGTGTGAGTGAGTGTGTGTGTGTCTGAGTGAGTGTGTGTGTGTGTGTGTGTCTGTGTGTGTGTGTGTGCGTGTGTGTGCCTGAGTGAGTGTGTGTATGTGTCTGTGTGTGTGTGTGTGTGTGTGTGTGTGCATGTGTGTGTGTCTGACTCTGTGTGTGTGCGTGTGCGTGTGTGTACATGTTTGCCCCCCTCACTTCAGTTTGAGGCCATGGAAAAGTGAACAACACAGGAAACTCCTCTGCGAGCCACATCACTTCCTGAAGGTCATGCTGATCGGGCCACAACAACAGGATGCCCTGCGCTGCATTGTTCTGGATCAGTCAGTGATGGGACAGAGTGCACTTTCCCCAGCAGCCCTGGAGTCATTTACCGCTACACAGCAGATCAAATGTGCAGTCTGCACATGGACCCTCAAAGGGCTCGTGCAACAAATACCTAATTTTTATTATGTAATAATTATACATCAGAAAATTACAAAATCAGCCATGTGTTGGTGGGAACAGAATTACAGTCAGATTGCATCACTTGTTTCAGGACATAGTCAGCTGAACACATTCCCTGGTTGGCAGGAAGAGATTTGGAAGATGAGACTCCTATTGCCCGCTGGCTGGGAAATCAGATGTAATCCTTTGAATAGTCTGTCAATCAAAGAAACATTTCTGATGATGCTGACACATCTCATAGAAAATCCTAACAGTTCTACACCAAAGGCATACAAATGTAACAACAATAATATACCTGGAATAAAAATATAAAAGGCACCATATTATTTTCCAGCTCTACTGTAGAAAGGGACCATCGATCAACTGCTGGAACAACCTCAAAAGAATTATTGCCATAGCCTTGAATACTTGTGTACTTGAGTTCACTTTGATGAACCTGTTTTGGCGCAGAATCTTCCAATTACACAGGTAGCCAGCCTCAGCTACTTTTAAATTTCTTAAACCAGTCATGTTGCACTCCTCGAGGACCCGATTTGAGGGCTTCAGTCCAGAGTCCATTTTAGTTGTGTCCACTAGGTGGCAGCAGACACACAGACGCAGGATAGGCTAAGGAGCTGCTCTCCTCCCCACCCATTCACACCCACTCCCCCTCTCTGTTCAACTCCCCAGTATTCCTCCGATATAATGCCAGTAAAAGAAGCTCAAGGCCAGGGTGTTAGCTAGCTACCCCCCTCCCATCTCCCAGGCAAAATGATATCCTTGAGTTATGGAAGGTTACACATGCAAGCATCTGTAAAAAAACATTTACTTACTGCACCTTGAAAGTGAAAGGAAGCAATCCAACATGCCCACATTACGCCCTTGGCGTGTGACAGCAATCTGCTTTGAAAGGAAGGCAGATAAAAGATTGCAAGAAACTTCCCTCAAACACAGTTCACTGCTTCACACTGCTGTGGCAGGCTGAGCAAGACGATGCATGTGTTACTTGCCATACCCAGCGTGAGTCTGTGAGTTTACAATCTTCATTGCTTTTGTTTCTGTTCAAACTGACGCCATTTTGAACCCAGGCAATCTGTTGGCAAATGCATGTTGCTTGTGTTGCTTTCATATAAGGGGATCATGCAAATGGGAATGGAAACAGAAATGTGAATGAAGCAGATAATATTGTTTTTTTTTAAATGCTCAGTGTGTGGCAGTGTGGGTAGCAGTGTGGCATAGTGGTAAGGAGCAGGTCTTGTGACCGAAAAGTTGCAGGTTAGGTTCCCCGTGAGGGCATTGCTGCTGCTTGGGCAAAGTACTAAACCCAGACTGCCTTGGTAAATATCCAGCTGTATAAATGGGTCACATGTAAAAGTGAAACCTATGTAAGTTGCTCTGGATAAGAGTGTCTGCTGAATGAAAATTGCTAATGCAATTTCATTGTGGGCAGTCTTTTCTTTTCCACTGCATTGTGGACAGTGTCTCCTTTCTCATTGCAGGGTGGTTTCAAAGCGTCAGAGCACCTGCTACTGTTCTTTGGCGCACGGATTATCAATCCTCTGCGGTCAAGCGTAATCTGGCGTAGTGAAGCTGTGGCAGGAGGGAAGAAGTGAATTGTGGGATGGCCTCATTCCATTCAGACACAGCCTCTGAATGCTTCATGGTAGGATCCGCAGTGTGCTGCCAACTCAAACAGTCCTCTGCTCTTCACTCATCAACATCGCAGAGACAAAGCCAATGTTTACTCAGTTCCCCCAAAATATGTTACAGATGGCTATGGCAACGTTTCCCTGTCTGCATTAGTCCGTCTCAAGCAAAAATGGTTAGATAGCAGTTTCTGCTTGATCTCTTTAGGCAGAATTAGGTGACCTATTCCTGGGCCGTTGGAGAATCGGAGCCCACCCGGGCTGAGCCCATTTTTCGTTATTCACTCAGTGCTAATGAGTGGTACACTAAGACCAGCATTCTTCCTCACAGCAGCTTAGATTCTTACCCAGAATACCCAAGAAGCAGTGACTAGGACCCATGAACATAAAGCAGAAACATGCAATCAATGTTTCAAATTACATCATACATGAGGAGGCAGCCCAGCAACCAGGAAGCGTGATGAGTTTGATGTGGAACTTGAACATTGATTTCAGGTGCTTTTTTCAATCTTCTGCACATCCTTCACTGCCAACAGAGGCACACACAGCATGACCCCCCTCTGTTCCCAAGTGCAGCTGATTGGTTCTGAACGTCTCTGTTTCATAGGCAGGAGCAAAATGGGATGTTTGTATCACGAAAAAGATTTCTTTGATTTGACAACTGGATTTGATGAGCTATGCCTACATATCACCCTTAACGATATGACACTTTTGTGTCATATCAATAAACAACAAGAAACTTGCTTTTTGGCTGTAATTGTTTTGTGTTATCTGGGGACATACAGGGGAGATAATGTTCCATTTGCAGATCAAATTAAATAAGTCATAAAATTTAGTTCCATCCCAGTCACTGACAGGTACATTTCGCAATTATTGATCCGCTGCATGGCAGATTCGATTAGATGGCATTATAAATCAGTCTTTCAGTAATCTGATAATCACATGGCCGGACACTAATTCTTAGATCAGAAGTGTGAAAGAAACCTGGCAGTGTATTAAAATTCCAGGGTGGTGTATGAAAACGCCTGTGTGGAAACAATGATTTTGACCCCATGAATTCCAGGCCATGTAAATACAGAGTCTGAAGGCACATTAGAACAAACACTAAGCTTAGCAACATAAAAAAACATGATAAATATATTTTAATGCACACCAAGGGCTATTTCTTAGAAATGACTAACCAGTTTAGAGGTGTTATTTACAAGTATAATTAATCAGAGCTTGAGCTGAGAGTGTTATGGAAAAGAGTCACCAAGAACTGGAAAGTGAATCCCAGGACAATGAAGACCAAGTCAACAGCTCTTACAAGAATGACCTATAAATGCTCAGCACAATCAACCAAATTCTTGCCTGTAAGGCTGTCTCATAAATGCTTGGTATGTCTGGGTAAACATGTTCTCTCAGCTGAATTTTCACCTCTAGGAAGATTCATAAACAGGATATAACACAGCAGCGCCTGGAGATTTTATTTTTAAACCACACAAGGCCTTTTCTTTTGTCGAAGGAAATGGAGCAATGATGCCTCTAGCTCTCACTCTCATTTTGTTTGAATGAATCTGACTTTAATCCTTGAGTTTCAGGGAGATATATTCTCTGGCAGGAAGGACACCATGCTGGCAGATTATAGTCAGAGTACTGAGTTGATGCCATTAAACCTCAGACCAAAAAAATCAAGAGGTTTTTACATACAGGTTCTGAGAATTTACCACAGAGCGATGGAGAATTCCCATCCCCTTGCTGACTGCATTAATGCCTGTTTTGAGAGACAGTGAGGAAATATATGTCATTTCTGTGGTCTCTGAGTGCTCCAAACTGATGGATGTTTTGTTTCTCAGTATCCTCTTAAAATGATAGGATTTCAATGAGACATACATGTTGAAAAGACTGTAATCTGCAAGATTGTACTGTTTTACAGAGCTGGAGTCTGTGCAATACTCTTGCTGCATGACAGGATTACCCAGCTTCAGTCCTGGGTTGCCCTTGGCAGTATGTGCAGTAGGATAGGTGTACCCCTCTTGTAATTGTGAGAACGGCTGTCACAAGCTGTCTAGGTGTCTGTAGGCCCTGGGAAACAAGAGGACAGTTGTGACTTATCCATGAGTTTCCCCCTTGCCTGGACAGTAGGAGAGAGGACAGCTGCTCCAGACGACTGGAGCTCAGAACAAGAGAGAACCATATCCAATCAGTGAGGATGCAGTTACCATGGCAGCACCCCGCTGGCCGGGGGGGGGGGGGGGGGGGGGGGGGGGGGGGGCTTTAATTCTGAGGACTGTTGTGTACCAACAGGATCATCATTCCATAATCTTAGCCTCTCCACACAAATGGCAAGCAACAGAGTGAACAAATAGCAGCAGATACTGGGGGAGAGCCCCTGTGATTAAATAGCAGTGCTGGCCAAAGCTGATATGAAGTGCTAGTACATGCCACATAGGATCAACAAAGACTGCCACAGAACCCAAGCCAGTGCTCCTGATCCAGAACCCCTGAGGGCTCAAACCATCACAACATTCAAACCATCACAACATTCAAAGTGATTCTCTTACCCAACCGTGACCTCAAAGATGGTTTATGTTTTTGTATATGTTTCTGCAGATGGCATATGTGGGAAGAAACTGTGTAAGCCTCCTCTATGTCTTCAGTGCTTTGCAGACAAAGTTGGGGATGAAGGGCAGGTTGTGACATTACTAAAAGTGACACAGAAATCTGCTGCTTCCCCCTTTCCTGGAGCGGACCACCACAGGAGCCATGCCCACAGAGTGGGTCACTCTACAGTCTTGTTCAACTTTCTGTATATGCCCCCAGCAGCACAACAGCAATCAGGAAACAGGAAACAATGTGGGATGGTGTAGTGGTGTTGTGGCCCTTTCCCATTCTGCAGACAGATCTTCACTCCACTCTGAGTGTAGACGGCTGTGGTTGCGTCTCTTCATTCTGTCAACCAAATCTTGGATGATGGGTTGTGTCTTCCGTTAATCTTGTTATGATGGCCCTTCAGCCAAGTCCAGAGAGTTGGATTGGTGGGTGGGAATAATGGTGTGTAATACTTCCTGCAAGTACTGATGGGAAATGTAGTCCAGAGATAGTTTAGTGCACAGTACTACCTCTATCCCCTGCACTTTGCCTCCTATGAGGAACCCCTGCATTGTGTGATGATGGAGCTGTGTGACAGATAGCTGTTGTGTGTGGCAAGCTCACTGCGTTGTGTTCCCATTTTCTCTGTCTTCTCTACAAGACTGCAGACTCAGTCAGCAAAGTTGTGCTTTTTCTGTTTGAATTGCCACTTAGTTTGCTGTCATTGTCAATCACCTTGATGTGTTTGTTTGAATAAGCTCATTGACTTAATATGGATTTTTTTTGAAGGGAAATGTCTAAACACATTATGAATGTGGCATAACAAGCAATACATTCTTGGTTTGTGTTGGATTAAATGTAATTATAACCTAATTAAACACAATGAAAGCTTTGAACAATAGCATTCACAACAGTGTGGCACAAACTATATTTATATTCATATCTTCAGAGCCATTCACTCTATATATGTAAAATAAACAGACATTTAAAGGGATTATTGTAATACTAAGGATGACATTTTAGAGCACCAATTAAAATATTATGACATTACAGTTGAATAACTGTGAATATATTTGAATATCACAGACGTTGCATGCTAATACATGAGCAACTGTTGTTAGTGATTTTCAAACTTTTGGATGTACCTCTTATTTTTTGGTGTAACTGATATACAAATTCAGCAGAAGTGGGGCAGCAGTGTAGCATACTGGTAAGGAGCAGTGCTTGTAGCTGAAAAGTTGTTGGTTTGATTCCCAGCTGGGGCACTGCTGGTGTGAGCCACTCAGGGTAAGAGCTTCTGCTAAATGACAATAAAGTAATCAAATATAAATTCAGCAATAAAGCTGTGTTTTGGTGATTTCTGCTAAAGAAAAGAAAAACATCTGGAACAGATCATGCCAGTCCAGTTAGAATTTGGCCGAGGTGAGGGCACTCAAAACCCCAGATGTGTGTGTGTGTGTGTGGTGGTTATCTTGCCAGGCTGTTGTGCCTCACTTTGGTGAGTTATTATCCTCCGCACGTAAAAAAAGTACCCTCTGTAACGTGCACAGCTCATTCTGTGTCCTGCTTTAACGTTGCCTTCAGGGCCGTGAGCACACGAGGGAAGCCCAGGGCTGCGTGATTCTCCTCGCACTCTAGAACAGCCTGTTCTGGTACCTCTTGTTATGATGGGGAAGTGCCTTATTTGTCACCAAAAAACACCCTTCTCTGTACTTGTTCAATATTTCGAGTGGAAGCATAGAGGAAACAGAAAGAAGGGGAAAAATAATTTAACAGGACATCAGCAAGAAATTTAAAAAGGCATTTGTCATTTGTCAAAATGTCATTTTTGACACAGTAAAAACATTAAAAATCCAATATATACGCTTGAAAAAGTGAAGTCTTAGAAATGTAAAATAATGTTAAAATGACCCTCATGTGAAAGGCACTTCTGCAAGAGCAAGAACCTCTATTAAGACAAGAACCTTTGAAAGCATGCATGCACAGCAGTGTGTTGTGTATGTAGCAATGTGTTGCTCTTTTCATGCATTTTAAAGCTGTTTATGCTTTATGTTGCAGCCAGCATGTGGGTAAATACTGAAATAAATTTAACTTTGGTTGACATTGAAATAACATTTTTCACTGATTTTAGCTCCCAGTAAAAATGAATTAACCTTAAATTGAACTGATGATATTTGACTGGTTGCGCAATAACAATTCCAGATCTCCCAAAACAAAGTTCAGGTATAACGGATGTTTAAGCATTAAATTAATTTCTGGTTTGGGATGCTAAATGCCTCAGATAGTAGGATCAGGCCTTAATGGCTGTGATTAATTTTTCAGTGGGTCTCAGAAGCAGCTGTTATATATAAATATACAAACTCTTAAAACCTTTCTGCACCAGCTGGATCACCACTAATACAGTCCTGGGGCTTACTACGGAAGCCAAGGCCCAGGGGTCTTCACATAAGCCGCACACTGCAGAGAAAGGGCTTCATATGATAGCTGAATCTGTGTTGCAGTATGGGTTACACACAAGCTTAGGCCTTATCCCGAATTATGTATCATAGTGCAACCCGGATTGGGTCCGATTCTCTAACCGCAAAAACCCGCACTGCACTATTGTGTTTGCAGATCTAACTGGTACATTTCTGTAGGGAAAGAACCCAGTGCCTTTTGGGGTTTGAACCGGTGCCTGAGCAGATTGAATAAGCATGTTAGTTGGCTGAGCCACCACCACTTCAGTCATGTGAGGCAGAGAAAATGAACTGACAAAAGCATGCTGGTAATGGAAGGAAGGCATGACCTCAGACATGTCTATGCTCAGTGGTTCCAGTGAATTCTTATAACCCTTCCCACACAACAGTGCCTATGCACACTGTGTAATGACAAGTGTGTCAAGGTTCTATAACGCTCTTAACAGACCAACATTCTGTGTCCTTCTCTGATTTGAAGACAGGTTCACTTAGTGGTATTGTACAAGAAAATTCCAATGTTTTTGATTGCATTTTTGCTATGCACAGGACAAAGGGACCTGCAGGTACATTTGATCAGAATACAACTTCTTTGTACTACAGAAAGTCATTCTGGGAAACCAATTTGTTCTTCTAGCTCCACTGCTGTTAAAATCTGACCTGAATTAAAATGAATAGTTTAATGATTGGACGGTTGCAGTGATGATGTGACCAAGTGCTCAGTAACATTGAAATTTATATCAGTGACTTCCAATGAATGTGCCTTTTGGAGATCCAGCACATTGTCTTTTTTTTTTTTTAAGACAACAGCTTAGACTACTCATCATTCTTAGTCATATGCTTTGTGATAGCTCAGATGCTCTGATCAAATCACATCAGATCAAGCAGAGTCCCCAATTTATATCAAACTGAGTCAGACTCTTATGGAAAAGGACATCTGGTTAAAACAGTTATTTTTAATAAAATCACAGGAAGCACAAACAAGGGCCAAATGGAAGGACAAATAAAATTGATCACGCTTTCCTGCACGTTTTACGTAATGCTTAATTTTTTTCAGCATGTACAAACCCGATTTCCAGCCACCAAGGACCATCAGGAGCTGGAGGAACGTTGCAGTAATGTAGTATTTTCCAGCTGTGCACTTAAACGCATGTGTGGAAGCTATCCTGCTTTGCAGTGAAACCACTTGCAAATGTTGTGAATAAATCATTAGTTTCCCTCACCCTTGGAAAGCATGCTGGAATTCTGCAAACCCGCAGATGACTGCCGAGGTATATCTGCGCATCAGTCAACCAGAAACAGTGGTGTCCCTGAGGAGAGCTTCATACGTGTCAGTCTGTGGTAAAACATTTTTACTATCATACTCATCAATCAATCAATAAATCATATTGTATTATACGCGTGAATTTAATTTACACATGAGTGGTTTAGTAGACCCAAGAGAATGTGAAAAATCTTCTCAAATTTTGAATTTGTTCAGAGCACTGTGGCGATTAGACAGAGTGTTTATGCTATATGTTGAACAAGTTATACATTGGATGTTACAATCCTAACATGCTTCTTGGAACAGCATTTACATATACAAATCTAGGCTTATGATGTTCTTATCTAGACCAACCACCATTTTAAGTATATTGATAAATAGGAGGGTAAGAGTTTTTAGGTTTATATCTCAATATTGCATTTAACTGAAAAGAGCACTCTGCACTCCAGAGCTGGTGGGAATGGAACAGGCAGCAGGGAATGGGGCCTGGAGGCCTGGGGCCAGGGCAGGGGGTATCCAGCATCACTCACCATGTCCCTGGCACACACCCTTCATGTCACCGGCGCCAGGCAACGGGCTCCCTCAGTCCCCCGGCCGCGTACTCCTGCGCCCCCATGACATCATTCCCATGCCATTCCGAGAGCGAGAAAACATTCTGCGCGCCCCACATGACCGGGACCCAGGGCCCCCGGAGTCGCGAAGTGCATCGCTCTTCACATGCGGAGTCTGTGGCCTTAAAAGGAGGCATGCTGTACTCACGGGCAGCGCTGGTCTCCTACTGCATGGGCCTGTTTCCACTCACCTGCCCTGTGTGAGGCCTGTCGGGACCGGGCTGAGCGAGGCATGCCTGGCACATGGCAGCACAACAAGACCAATCACCAGTCTGCTTTCCTCTGCTGAAGCTCCCATGATGCAGCAGGGTGGACAGCGAGGCGCTGCATTGTGTGGGCAGGGCGGGGCTGTGCGGCACTGAATTTTGCTTTACTTGTCATTAAGAAGAACACTTAGGCAGCCATGTGGACTGGCGGTCATGGATGATTTTGTGTAATTAGAGAGTGACACAGCTGGGTGTGGAGCTTACCCTTTGGTAAACATCAAGCTCATTAAAAGGATAGAATGCGAACTGCATGCTCTCAGGTAGGGGCATTACCTGTAGGGAATACATTATACAATACAATACAAACCCTACCATGAAAAATATACTCAGAATTCACCCATCTCCTCTTGAAAACAGCGTAACCTGTCACCCCTATTTTTATGTATTGAGGCTAACAAACTCTTGGTGACTCGTGAGAACGAGTCTGAGACAGGTGCCACACCAGTCCCCCTTTTCCAAAATGGTCCCTGCAGTGTATTTCAGAAGAGCTTGTCAGCCCAGGCTGATAAAATATGACATGATTGATATGAAGAGGAGGAGGAGGAGAAGTGGAAGTGCTAAAATTTTCTGACATCTTTCTCAGGCATTAATTAGTCAGTCTAGCAAGGATGATGGGAGCAAATGTTTGCCATGTGCAGCAGGAAATGTTCCCTGGGTTTAGATTAGCCATAACTATTGACCTTCTTTGACAAACTCACATTAATTTCAAACAGTTGTGCACAGGCTGTCCATGCGAACATTGCTCTTTCTATTTAAAAACAACAATCAGGCTCTCCTTCGTCCAGCAGTTACTTATATTCTAACCAATCCAGCATTCTAGCCCTCTCTTACTAAGGAACTATTCATGAGCAAGTCACAAATGCTGGCGCTACATGAATGGTCTTTTATGATTCCAATCAACTTCAGATTGGATGTGTTTATTTAGCAGTCAGGTACATCAGAGGTGACATAGGACAGGGCAGAAACATAAGGCTGATTCTCTACCCTGTGATGATAAGTAGTGATAAGTAGGGCAGAGGAACGGGAGCAGGGAAAACAGACAGGTGGGCATGTGACATACACATCTGAAAACAATGGATAGAGGCGCGCCATGAGCCAGTATATGGGTGTTTCTGTGGAGGTTTGTATTTATGTTCAAAGTGTTTGCTTTTCGGCCCAATTAATCAGAGGTGACATAAAATGGCAGCAACATGAAGCAGGTGGATGACATTTACAGATGTGTGTTGTTTATTAAACACAATGAGACTGGTCACATGCGCAGGTCATTCCCAGAAATACAAAGATGCACAGTAGACATGCAACAAGGTGTTGCCAAGCTGCCTTGGCTCCAGACGATTCTATTTGTGCTGGTTCTGGCAATAAAGATTGCCATGTTGTTCTTTTTAAGATTCTAGTGGGAACGGTATCAAAGTTTTCCTTTCAATGTGTTTCCTGTTCTGGTCGAATGTCGTCATCTTGGCAAAAAAAAAAATCCCTTGTTTTCCTTGTCAGAATGGCTTTTGGGTTCATAAGCAGCCAATGAGCACCGGGCAAAGAGCTCAAGAGCGCAACATTCCAAAGCTCCTCCATTAATGGTTCCTGTCTGCTGTAGCTGTTTGCTTAATATTATTATTTCTTTATTTATGTTTTATACGTATTGTGGGATGGCTTACGATGTGTTCTACCAAATCATGTGAGTGCAGTAAAAAAAAGAATCTCCATATGAAGATTCTCCTGTGTAAAATCACGGATAAATTCTGAGACAATAAGAGTCTGCAGTCCAGCACAGTCCTCCAAATATACACAACAAAGAAATGGAATATACAAGCACCCGTTTCTTCCATGATCAAGACTGATTGCTCCAATGTAATGTGAATGCACATTTCCATACCAATTTGTTGCAGATGTGCGAACGTGCCGGTTCGCCAGCCGAGTTTAGAAGGGCATCTGTCTTTGCAGAAGACCAAAAAAGAGGATAAAAATGCACTGGAATTCCATAATTACTCTCCGTTGCTTTTTTGGTGGTTGATTCATCATAACTGTGTCATATCAATGAGCTGATTGATGACAGTGCCTGAAATAGCACATGAGGGTGTATAAGAATCACACAGACTCAAGACCAACATGTGAGACTTTACCCTCACGCTTCCCCTTCAAGTTATTTTTAGAAATATTTATTCTTTGATATCATCTTTGACCTTTTATGCTGTCAAGTCTGCCTACCTATTCTTTTTAATGTGCCCCATACAGAGAGTAGATGGGGATAGCACCAGCAGTTTGAGCTGTGCCTGAAATTGAGTACACCAAAGAAAGGTCATATTCATATCATTCATATTACTGGAAATTATAATGATTAATAGTTATTTATTTGCATTGTAGACAATCTAATGCAACAGGATTTACAGATCAATATACACTGCTAACAGGCTAATGTGGCTATTAGGGATTATTACTTTGCTCAAGGGTACAACAACAGGGCCTCTTTTGGGATCTGAACTTGCAGCCCTCTGGAAACCAGATCCTTAACCACAATAAACACACAGCTGCCTGTGAGTAAATCACACAATAAAATGTGCAGGGTACATACAGACACTGCGCATGTAGCATGTATATTACAGGAAACTGACTGCAGATGCAGTCTGCTCACTGTTCATCGCCTTTCAGCTGTAGTCTTGGATCACAGTGATAGTGTCAGTATCAGCTATGCTGCTTTAGTGATATCCTGTACATTTTATTGGGTTCATGCTTGATAGAAATGTGTTTTAGGAGTTGAACATTTGTATATCATTTTTCTGAGCTTCACTTAAGAAATATCATGCATATAATAACAGTTAGCATGAAGATGAAGTTTGTTTTGGTGATATATTACTGTATTATTCAGATTCAGATTTAACCACCAATTTCATTTTTGAATTTCCCTCCTATTTGTAAATATGAGTCCTTGTACAATATGCTCTGTGTTGAATATGGTTGTTGCAGTATCGGTGGAATTTCCAGAAAGGAAAAGGAATTTTGCTTTTGGCAGCTCCTGTTCAGTAGACTGCATGCTGCCATCACTAATTACATTAATTACTTCATCTTCATAATACTCAAGGAATTTCAGATCATAAGCAGTATGCTCCAAGGGACTCTGTGTTGACACTGATCTGAATGTTTAAGTCGTCTTTGTATTATCTATAATACCGTGTAACTGACACCCCGCCCTCAAATGTGCATTTGAGCAAATTTTCAGCGATAAAAAATACATTTTGAGGATTTATTTATTTTATCTCACTGTTCCCCTCCCAGCAGAAACTAGGAAATGTTGATTTCAGTTGAAGCATTCAGCAAAATATGATACTAGTATTTCCCTCCTTAATGTCGCAGAATCTGAAACATAATACTTACAGAAACAGGACTGTGACGCTCAGAGGGGTGGTGAAGGAGAATGAGGGGCTGTTCTCCCACAGCCTGGAAGGCTTTAGGACCAGAGGCAGAAGCAACCTCACAGACATTCACCTGCACAGCTGAGGCCGATGGCCAATCAACCCAGGTGTTGCCTGTTGCCTTTGCCAGGCCTGTTGTAAACACACAGCCAGCCAGTCTTAAAAGTTGCTTAAGAGAAAAACAAATGGGTGTTGCCTTGCACTCTTGCTTCAGCTGAACTGCCAAGAAGCAGGGCCTTTCCTCCTCTGTGGTAAGAGGTTTTTGTTTTATTTGTTTGGTAAACATTTTCTTTCTTTCTTTCTTTCTTTCTTTTTTTTTTTTTTACCAGGTTCTTGTTCTAGTAGCAGTTTTTGTCCAATTACCACCTTACACAATGGCAACCCTGCCACAGATGTAGGTTTTACTGAAAAGGTGCTTGAACGCTTGCTGCTTCAGGGCTGTATGGAGAGACAAATCTAATCTGGGGAACAAGTCTTTCGTTTTCATAATCAATGCTTTGTCACCTCTAAACCTTATTTAGAGTTTGAAAAGGCCCAACAGAATCTGATGATGAGGGAGAAAACAAACAGGATAGAGGTTTTTAAGCATAAGGTTATTAGAACTGGCCTAAAATGATGAATTAAATGGACAGTTTGTGATGGTGCTTTTCATTGCAAAGAGCAATGCCAAAAGCTGATTTAATGGTTCTCGTTTATAGGACGCTCACCTTAATGCCGGCGGGCACGTGCGCATTAGGGATCATCCGATTTTGTTAATGCCAAATGGATGGATAAACGTCAGCGGATAACCTGCCAGGGCTTCTGCCTGTCTCTGAATGGAGGTGTGAAGGTAAAAGTAAGACAGCAGCACTGTGGTGCAGTGATAACAATCAGGGCTCATAACTCAAAGAAGGTTGCCAGTTTGATTCCCATACAGGGTAGTGTTGTTGTGTAAGGTGCTCGACCCGAATTTGAGTAAATATTTGGCATTATAAATGGATTACATGTAAAAAATGTAAGTCAGGTAAGTCAGTCTGCTCAGCTAATGTAATGTAATGAAACAGCCCTCCACCCAACAGTGAGTGGGACCCAGCGCAGTGGCAGTTGCTGGTGTTCGTTGTCACAGGAAGTGCAGGAGATACACAGGAGAGCCTTCAGCTATCTGATGCCAGAGGTCATGAGAATGTCGCTTGACCCTGGGAAGGAGGCCCATATCTCCTCTTACAACAGCATGTTTGCATTCCCTCCCTCCCAATATGAGAGGCCAGCTGTGACCTTAGCATGGGTTTTAGCCTTGAGTATATACCACCAGGCCACTGAGCTCTAATGTAACTGGAAAGGCTATACTTAATCAGCAAAACAAGAAGTAGCCTTTCCAGGTCTAGTTGAGTGTGTGCCCCTGTTTGAGAGGGCTCTTAAACCCTTGAGTGTAAAAGGTTGTTTTATCCACATCCTCTAAAAAGAAAGCTGGCATATATCTAAAAAAGGGGTTATTTGACCCTTTATGAAAATACACACTACCACAAAGCAAGCGACTTCTATGATACAAAAACGAGCACTATTCCAGTCCTCAACTGATGCAACAGTAGCTTCAGATCAATTCCAGATTTTCTTGGATCTCTTTTAACATCAATAACACAGACAGTGATGAAGTATTTGACATGGCCAGGGATTTAAGAACAAGAACATGATTAAATGTAGCACTGCATTAGAAATTATTAACAGCTGGCCTGGCACCATTAAGAATTCTAAAAATGCCCTACCACATGTCCAATAAAAAATCTGTATAAAATGTGGTCAGGAACGTTCCGCCTTATTGGCATTTGGACCGATTTAATTTGTGGTTTGTTTGCGTTGCTATCCACAAATTGCAAAGTTTGCATGACATTTTTCAATCAGGATAAGAAATAAAACAGGACAAATATATTAAATTCAAAACCAAGTATATGATTAAATAATGCTCAGAATGAAATGTGATTTGTACATTCATTAATTTTGAGATGCTGTGATCGTGCAATTATTTGTATAAAACCTTTTTTGGGCATGTCTCCACACACAAATAGTACCAGGAGCTCTACTCTGCACAGCTATGAGCATGTTTGTGTAGCATCCACCAGTTTTGCCAACAAGCACAATTAAGCAGATGTGTCACTAACATTACAGCAATACATCGGCTATGTATTTGGCTCTTAATTGTGCAGCCCAAACAAAATAATGACATTGAGTACAAATATGTGCTGCTCCGATTACCTCCTGTTGCACAAAAAAGTCAAAACTACTAATATAATGATGTGGCAGATCATTCAGTCTCGCTACAAACATGTTTTTTGTGTGCTTGTGTTCGGAGTTTGCACATGCAGAGGATGGTGTGGACTGATGAGGCTGGGAGCAGGTGGAGTGGTAAACGCCATTTTCCAGTGAAGCAATGTAACTAAACGCTGAGCTCAGACGAGCTTAACACGATTCACAGACGAGGTGCGAACAGCCCACAGCAGCATCAGTGTAGATCTGTTGGTCGAGTGAAATCAAATTCAGCAGGAATAGTGAGAGAATTTTTTTTTTTGCACATAAAGCCTTTCTCCCACAGAAGGCAGTATTCATATACTGCAGGGCCAAAGTTAATGACTGAAAACCAGGGCTCCATCTCATAAGCGCTGTGCATAATCTTGGCTCTGGGATGCACCGCATGACATGTTTGGTTTATGTTGATATAACTAATTATCGGGAATTAGTTACCTTCTGGTGGTTGGCCTATATATCCAGGGAATGCTGGTAGCTGTCAGGTTTGCATGTTTGTGTATATTTTGCACATGAATATTTCATATCTTAAAGAGCTGTTGCAGGGATGGCCCATATTTTTATGGTTTATTTTGGCTCTTATGAGAGGCATTTTCCCTGTCATGGAGTGAGAAAATGTGTGCGGTGGGTATTGGCAGATAAAGCTTTTTTTTTTTAAATATTAAAACCACTTCAGTTTTGAGGATCTGTCTGGGAAAGCAACGCTGTTGTAGAGGTCTGGAATAAGGAAGGACAAATCCCCTGAAATGAAAGATGGGTGTGAACATATTCACATAGATCAATAAGAGTGCACAAATACTCCCCTCCCCTTACCCCCCCTCCCCATATGTACAGCTTATTTCATCGATTTGTTACCACTTCCAAACACGCAGGGCCATTTGAAAAGGGCAAACAAGAAAAATAAAATTCAAAGGTAGGGAATGAGTGTAAACTGTGATTTACCTTCTCATAGCAGCAGTGTGACAGCTGCCAGGTTCTTTGTCCTGTCTTCTTTGCTTCATAGTGTGTTGTTTCCGGGCAACAAGGATGGCTTTGAGAACAGCTGTCCTGATCCTTACAGAGGATATTCTTCTGCCCATGTACCTTTCTACAGAAGTTACTGTGGTACTTATGGCATCTAAGATGAAACAAAGCTGTACAATTGCCTCTTTTGCAGAGAGTTACTATAAATTTCAACACCTTGAAGTTGCCCTTTGGTGACCATCTGGAAAAATCTAGGTCAGATATATGGTTAAAGTGACCTTCAGCAGTGAGTGTTCTTGCTAACAAGCAAGCTGTTTCAGAATATAAGGAACAGAAATGAAGCCATTTCCGTTGCATTAGGATAGGTATTTTTTGTGATGCTTCCATTTGAAATACCCTACTGACCTAGAAAAATCCACTGGATTCAGGCACTCCAATAACGAGAATGGAAAAATGCCACCAGAGATGGATAGTACTTTTTATCTCTCTGTACCTGCCAGTACTGCCAGCATCTAGGACTCAGCTGATTCAACACAGCTGTATTGTATACAATTATCTTTATTCCTTAATTTGTGTGTAACTGCAATGTTTTCTGCAGGTCAGATTCACGTTCCACAAAAAGGTCAAAACTGCTACAGTCATGATATGACAGGCTGTTCATTCTCAATACAGGTGAGAAGAGCTTTCTTAGCTATGCTTTACCCAAAGGGGTCATTTTAATGCACTGGACTCTGCTTCACCAGACTGGCTGCTATGGATTGTTGATGCTCCATTGAAATAAGTGCAGAAAGGCACGACAGAGCCGAAGAACTTAGTCATACACAGTGCTTAGATCGGCTTACTGCAATTCATGAAAGGGGTAACAATAATCCAACACATGCAATAATTTTATAATGATCTCTGAAATATAGTGCATGATTGACAACACAGGGGTGTTTTAGAACCACACTAGGAGAGCTAATGAGTCAATAGGAAGAGTAAAGAAGAGGGAGTTAGCAATTTAAAAAAAGACTGCAATGTATGGCTTTGAGGTCAAAACTTTTCAGCTCCTGTACGGAAATTCAGTTTCTCTTTGGAGCTGGAGCCTCAGTGAAGCGATGACATATTTTTCTGTTTCCAGGCTTGACAGTTACATGTTGTTATTTTTTGTTTCCAAACATTTTCGTTCACACATACGCTTGTATGCCTGTTCCCGTAAAGTGGCGCTATTGGTTGATGTCCTTCATGGTGTGGGGAGAAAGGTATGCTGGTTTTCAATAGCCTTGAATTCATGCTTTTCAGCCCTATCCAAAATAAATGCTTCAGCTGGCTCCAGCAAAGCAAACATACCACAGATGAAATACAGCCTCCAAATATTTTGGGCAATGCGTGGCAACAGAAGCCTTGGCTTGGATTTCCACAGCTCTACGCAGGACATGGAAAATTACACTTAAAACAGGCTCAGACTGACATCCAGCCACCAGGGGGCACCATGAACAGGAGTGATTTGTGCGGTGCATGATGGTAGCCATTGCCCTGCAAGGAGTAGCTGGAGCCTGGATGCTCCTGAAGACACAATATTTGTGTTGCAGACTCCCTAGAATGCCTGTTGGTAGGATTAGAAGTGGTAGAACATCCTTCTAATGTGAAACAATGGATTCACCCTGGGGTTGTGTGTTATCAGGATAAGGGAATACCGACGATTTTCCGTCCAGATAACGCCTAAAGTTAAAATGTTTTGAGGAGACTGATTGGTCCTGCTTTTTGGCTGATGAAGGTGCAAAGCTGCGTATGTGGATGGGTTCCTGAGCCGGCTGAGGTCTGTAGTTGCCAGTCTGGCTGCTTGCCCTCCGCCACTTCCTGTTTGTCCTCTCTCCCACCTGGCTCTGGTGTTTCCCTCAGTAGCAGCTCCGATTTCCTTTTCATGGTGTGGGTGCAAAATAGTTTGTCAAAAGCGGATAAGTCCAAATTAAATCCTCAGTCACACATTACTGTACCTGGTTCTTTCCCAGTAATCATGTAAAATGATGATACAGTATTATATAAGACACTGAAATTAATGGGTGCAGAGATTATTTTATCTTTTCTCACATGGAACTAAAGTTTTTGCACCAAGTAGATTTATACTGGATCTGCTCTGAAATTCTCTCAACATATACACCCTGAAGATGTAGAGGTAACTACATGTAAAAATATTTTACTGTCTTTCAGTTACCTTGCAACTATTCCCAGGACTTATCATTACCTAGCAAGCTACTATTACTTTGGCTTGAAGCTTATTATCATAAGGTATATGGGTGGCTAGCAAGCCACTTGTTGAAAGGATTGATCCAGTGTTGTGCTCTGCATGTACTTGCTTTAATAATAAGACCAGAACAGGCTCTCTGTGAGAGTATAAGATGGCATCCCATGGGTTGAGGGTAAATAAGCGGTAATCATCTTGCTAGAGTCAGATGCATCTCATTAACACAGTTAAATGTAAACAGAGTGATGTGTTCCACATAACCGCTCTCTTTTACTCACCCTAAATGTATGGAGAACAGCTCTTCACATGATCCCAAAGGCATTTCTGTGTGTGTGTGTGCATTTGGATTGTACATTAACCCACTTTTGATTTAACCACTGTAAAATGTGGAAAATAACAGCTGATGTAAAACTGAAAATGTGAGAGTTTGGACTCTCTCAGACATTTTCTTTTTTTTATTTATGAGCCACACTTGAATACTGTCAATGAGTGCATTCCACAGTGACACATGCATTTGCATCCTAATGTAACACATAATCACAGCTAAGAGGGTGGTGGTGGTGGGTGGTGGTGGTGGTGGTGGGTGGGGGGGGGGGGGGGGGGGGGGTGTCAGTGTAGCATAGTGGTAAGGTGCAGGGCTTGTAGCTAAAAGTTTGCCAGTTCAATTCCCTGGTGGGGCAAGGGCAAGGGCAAGGTACTGAAATGCCTCAGTAAATATCCAGCTGTATAAATGGATAAAATGTAATAATTTTAACATATGTAAGTCGCTCTGGATAAGAGCATCCTATGATGATATGTAATGTAAGATTCCCTGAAGAAATCCAGACTAAACCCTTTACTCCAAGGCCACCACAGCAGCTGAGATTAAACTAGTCACAAACCCAGCTCCAAGCCTAAATTCTGCTCCTCACCTCTGCCCCATGGTTACTGAGTGTAGGTGGAGCTCACAGTACTATTCCTTTTAAAGAGGAAGAAAAATGCCACTGTAATGGTGACCTCTGAACTCCTCTGCCAGGAAAGGGTAAGGGTTCCAAGAGCGCTAATCAGAAAGGATGGAGGAGTGTTACTTTTGGCCTGTTCTGCCTTGCGTTGCAGTCTAAGCAACACACAACAAAGACCCAGGCAGGCTTCGATGGGCACTGTTAAAACTTCTTCAAAACACAGATCAAAACAAGCGACACAGGGCGTGCTGGAAATCAAAGGCAGGCAAATGGAATAGGATTTTTGTCCTTTTTCTTAAGACTTCATTGAAACCATCTAACGTTTTTTCTTTGCTGCAGAGCTCGTCCTCTTGAAATATTTAGCATAAGTGTCAGCTGGATAGCAAGCTTGTGAGTGCACTGCAGGGGATCAGAGTGGGGGTCTTTTGTGCAAGAGAGACTTGTCAGATTTTTCAGAGATGAAGCTCAGCTCCATGTTCAAAGACGAGCAGGAAGCGTTGAGGAATCAATCCTTCCTTTCAGCAGCCAGATTACTTCAAGAGTAGTGACTCTATAATTGAAATTGCCTCAATAAGGTTGAGCTGTGAGTATATCAGAGTAATGCTCAATTGGAAAAGGACCTAGAACAAAGAAACATGGTCCGTCACTTTTACATGAAGCTCATGTCATAGATCTGTGATGTATGATTTTATCTTTATGTATTTTTTTAATTGTTGACAACATCTGCTTCATATACATGGTGGCTGATGTGTCATTTTTCCAAAGCAATGAGAGGGTTTGAAATATCCTTTCCTGAAAGGGTAAACAGCATTATTTATGATTCCAATTGTATGTCTCAAGTACATCTTTAATGTGAGAGCCTTGTGCCAGCTTTGGAATTCTGGGATTTCTGCTCAGAATTTCCCCTCTGAATCTTCCTTGCCATACCGCATACTCTTACTGCTATTGAAAGCATTTTAATTTTTACCTGACCAATCCTCAGATGAGAATTTTATCAAGACAATAATAAAGAATATAGAAGATCCAACAATAAATACATGAGCATAAGCTGGTTTGACATTCAGTACAGTATCATTACAATATTACTACACCAAGCGTACCCTGCAGAACAGACAGTATGAAGTGCCAATATATCGTTATTAACTGAGATTAGTAGATTGACAAACATCATCAATGAAATCGGCAAGAAAGGAAATCAACTAACAGCGCCAACAGATACCTAACTACTGGTATATATCCTCTCTCTCCTGCCTTAGTTTCTGCAGAGAAAAGATTCAGTGACGTTCAGTGAAATGGATGTCTTTAGCTGGTATTGATGTCAATAGAAGCTGACACAACCCAGCCTAATGCATATTCCCTCCATGCCTCTGGAACATTATAACAATATTTCCACATTGCTGCAGCTGATGAAATAAAAAAATAATGGCCTACCTAGCTAGTACTCATTATCTTGCACTGGGTTCATTTAAAATGTCCAGGAGCTTTGAGACCATCGTGTCAGTGAATCCATATTGTACCTTGGCATCTCTTACATACATCCCCAAGATTCGTTTGCAGGAGATGTTTGCAGCTCTAATATATTCATTTTCATGCATACATTTGTTTTTTTTCTCTCTTTGGTTTCCCTTTTGTACCTCAAGGTAACTGCCAACCTTGTGGCTTAGCCCTCCACCCCCCCATCCCACAGCAAGTAGCAGCTCCTGCCCTATGCCTCCCCAGGGAACAGGAGGCCCCAGGGAGGGGGGAGGGGGACAATATCTGTGATTGAGGCTTTATTTGAACCTCTTGCCATCTGAAGCGCTCTTCTTCCTCTTCATCACTTGGGAGCAAAGGCAGGGATGCGTCAATCACTCTGTGTCCTGTACAGGTGCACAAAGACACACATCTGAAGCTGGGGGAAAGATGAGAGGCTGCCAGAGGCTGGCAGAAAAGGTTGCCTTGCAAAAAGACGCTTTCATCACAAATCCGAGAAAGATGCCAGGGCGACGTGGTTTTTCGCTGCATACACAGTGAATGCAAATGCCCTCAACAGAACTCTGCATCTAACAGGATAAAACGCAGAGACACGAGTATTTACTGCAAAGCCTGCAAAGTCTTTGTGTTTGAATCATTTCTTGAATAATGGTCTACCATGAGAATACATAACAAAAATAGATCCTCACACATACAGTTTCATATATTCTATGAAAAGCCTTTTGTCTCTAGGATCAGAGTTCCTGCAATGCAATTCTTTTACATGACAAGTTGAATATTTTTTCCAGTTTGAGAATCCCTGGTCCTCCTTTGTGCCGCATTACAAGTATTTTCATCAGTGTTATTGACATGCTGTATGCATCTGATGTGAAACAATGAAATGATGTCTTGTTGCTTTAATAATTTATCATATCTATGTGTGAGGGGCAGGACTCTCTGATTGGGGAAATGGAGTCAAAGGGCTGGAAATGGGCTTATTTCACACCAAGGAACAGGAGAGTCACGTGCTCCTTTTATAGTGTGTATTTTTATATTGGAGAGGATCTGAAGGGAGACATCCCACACAGGTTGCATGCAGCCTCACAGTGAACTCCGTTCACTCAAGCCATGTTGGCTGATGTTGCAGTCTCCGTGCCTTCATCAGATGATCCAAGAAAAGTGCAGAACGCTGTCTTTTTAAAAACACACAAATGTGATCTCAGAATTGGTGTTCCACAACCAGTGATAGAAAAACCCATACAACTCTATCTGCAGTCACACTGCCCTGTGGGGTTTGGTTTGGTCTATAATTGGATGGGAGACCTCTCAGGAGAGCCAGGTTGCTGCTGGAAATGGTTTTCAGTGAAGTAGGGTCCAGTCGTCTCTCTGAACCAAGTGGTCAAACTATAGCCCAGTCCAGTAAAGGGCACACTTTGCTGTAGGAGATGTCAGGGATGAGATACTGAAGTCCTGACACACCGTAGTCATCAAAGATCAGTATTTATTGCTAAGTGTAGGGGTCTCCTCTGAGTTCTGGCTAAATCTCCGATAAGGTTCTTTCAGCGTGGCCATCTAATCATCCCCAAGTTTAACTGGCTAAATGAATTGCTTCTTCTCCACCTCAGCTTGTGTATGTTCTAGCGCAAAATGTCTGCCTTGCACAACACAAGTGGGGAATGCACATTTGTGTTGTGTCCTTTGAGAGCCTAATAATATTTTCTATAATAATAATTATTAATAAACTCAGACCTTCACTTTTTAGTTTTGTTGCATTAAAACACAGTATCATGTTCTAAATACAATTCTTTTCCAGTTATATGGGTTACATGAAATTATTCTAATTATTAAACCAACTGATTTTACGTTATTACTATAATTTTCATGTGACATGTACATTAATGCAATCAAATGTAAAGGATAAATTTACTACTGTATTATGACCGCATAATTACAATAAGGAAAAGTTTTCCATGTATCATCTAAAACAGGCATGCTGTCATCCTGCGTCACAGTTTTTGGTCGATAAGCATGCAGTCATGCTGTTTTGCCTTTTCAAAGATAATGCTCATTTTAATGGGAAGATGTCTTGTCTGAGCTTTGTTCAAAGCAAAGGACAGGTCTGTGTGAACAATACATGACCTATTTCTTCATAACACCTACTGACCTATTTTTGAAAGATTGCTTTCCTTGAACATCACATTATAAATACACTAACCGCATGTAATATTTTTGGCTTCCTGACAGTTATGGAAATCGGATGTTCTTTTTTCGCTGCTTTTGTTTATTTGACATTTAAGAGTGGGTATAAACTGTATAGAAGTACCACATTTAATCGATGCAAGGATACCCCCGGATTAAAGTCACAGCGCAGCACAGAAGCTGACTTTTTTCTCCTTCTCTGCACACACATTTCTGAAATCCTAAATTCCCTCAACTGCTGTGTGAGTTCTCTTCAGAAACTGCTTGCTGAAGACTAAAGAGAATCACTTTTAAATTAACATGTTGCCTAGTAATAGACAGAACAGTCTGTGCCCTGTTGCCTGTGTTTTAAAATGCTTTAGCCATGTGAAAATGACTGACGGGCCTCCTCTACTTAAACTAATAAATGGGACAAACAATACACAGGGGCTAAGTAAGACAAAGATGACAAAAATACCTGAAACCAAGATGAAATTGAAGTTCTAGTTTCAATTTTCTATCTTTTTTGATTAAAAATAATCAAAAAAAAAAGCAAAAGCCAGGAATTTGACAAACCTCAATCAGATTTGCAGCCCCCTCCCCCCTCCCCCCTCCCCCTTGCCCCCGGTGGGGCGTTCAGTTGAAAGAGCAGCGCCGGTTTGCGAATGCTTGGCTCGTTCAGCCATTCGCTTTCACTTGGTTTCATCATCTCACAGCGCGACCTAGGGTGCCTTCTTCATTAGCCTTTCAGACTCTGCGTTATGATGTCAGCTGGCATAACGCCGGAGTGTCGTCTTTCCGCAGGGGCCCTCTGACGCAGCGTCCGTGTGACTTCCGCCTGAGGCCCCGTCAGGAGACGCGCGGCAGCACACGTCGAGCGGGCCACGGAGGTCGCCACGGCGTCTCTCCGCAGCGTGAGTCACTTCGTCGCACAACCTATAATCACAGGTCAAGTCCTACTTTCGCCGGCTTCGATAAATATATCAGGGCGAACACATGACGCACCACTCCCCCCCCGCCCCCTCATCGAGAACAAATTAGACTTGCGATCGGCATTCCTGACACACTCTGCGCCCTCGGTGAGGGGAGCTTCGGAACAAATCAAGTTCAGAAATTCAAGAGACCTGTCAGGTGTCAAGTGTAACACGTTCTCGGAATGAAGGGCTCTGAGCTATTCCGTTCAGTGTGTAGTGCTTCTGACCTCTGCTCATCCAATTACAAGAGCATAAGAACTTTAGTGACAGGCCTCTGGTGCCAATGAGGATCGTCACTCTACCTGTAGTCCAGAATGAATCTGGTGAAATGTGAAAGTTACTGTCAGCTAATTTCCACCTACTGGTAATATTTGAGCAAATGAGGGATAGAAGGTATACTTGAGACAGGTGCTCCCACACAGGTATGAGTCCTGAGTTAATTAAGCAATTAATGTCCCATCTTGCTTATGGTCACATAAAAATGCAAGCCCAGTTGCCCATTATTTTGGCTGTCATGACCTGAGACCGCATATTCCATTATCATCAACAAAATGCCAAATGATGCAATTTCTTTTGGAAGAATGTTATTGCATCACTCCAGTAGAGGTATATCCCTCTGTATATTATGGATAAATGTAAAAATGTTACCCATGTAATTCCAGTACCAATCAAAAGTTTGGACACACCTACTCATAGAAGGGCTTTTCTGTATTTTTAATATTTTCCATGGTTTAGAATAATAGTAAAGACACTGACAATGAAATAACCCAAATGGCATTATGCAGTAATCAAAAAGTGTTAAACAAATCATATTTATCATAATCATAAGTCATATTTTAGATTCTTTAAAGTAGGCAAAAAAATTATAAAATTAAAACATTTTTGAAGAGAAATTCATATATAGGCATAAATTTTCACTATGTATAGTTGTCCAATAAACAGATTTCAAGCATTTAAGGATTTTAGCATTTAAGTCTTTAGATCAAAATGTCCCTGAATGCATGTTTCCCATCATCTTAATCAGGCGTGTCCAAACTTTTGACTGGCACTGTAGCTCTGGATAAAACCTCTGCTAAGCAAATGTAATGCTTGCAGAGAGAGCTGTTTAACCTCACCCAGACTGGATGTGCACTCTGTGCTCTCAGCCCTCTGAGCTCGGCTAGCAATGCCTGAGGGCTGGGCCTGTGTGCCAGCGGGGCGGAGCCACCATGTCTCCTTTTTCTGGGGCACCTGAGGCAGAAGAGGCAGGGAAACCATGGGGTGGCTTGCACTTTCACAGGCGTCATGTCTGAACTCAGTGAGCTGGATTTCTGCCAAAGGCGAAGAAAGGCATTCTTCTTATTACGCTTTTGAAGTGATTTTTTTTTTCTCCTTTCTGGGAAAAATAATCAGCTCTTTGTATAGAGTTGACAACAATATGGGACATCATGGGAACACCAAGGCTACCAGATGCAGCAGACATGATTATTACTTCTTATATGTTACCAGCTCCATCTGAGAGAACAGTGTCTTGCCACTTTTATCTGTCTATCCCCAGTTACCTGTATTTTTTCCTTGACTTCATACATAATCACAGTTGTGCTGGTGTCCCTCTTTGCTCCCCAAGTTCTCAGTGTCCAATTTAAGATTCAGATGCTGGGGGATTGTGGATGGAGGCGTAAGGTGATTGGGGTGACCTGCTCTGGAATCGAATTTTTGCATGCAAGCAGTTCAGATGCAGAAATTGAAAACCATTTTTCCAAATGTCACTGTGATTAATGCAGCCGGTAAATATGGGAAGTAAGTAATCTACGTCTTGGAGATGAACACATCCTCATCCTAAGGACAAGCTGGTACACATGCAGTTCCCCAATTAGCCAGTCTGACAGACGCTCAGCCCAAAACATCCCAGATTTCCACATCGCAAATACATTACCACCACAAAACCCTTGCAGACTAGATCACAAGGTGACCTCCACATAATAAATTACTGTTCACTTTATTCCTTTAATGACAGCCATTAAGTTTCTTGACAAAGCATTGAAATAAATGGGGAAAAAAAACTTATCTTTGGTTCAAGTACCCCATACAACCTCATCTTCAATATGCCCCCTGCACAACATGTGTGCTGCTAGAATGCTTTCCCCTCCCCCATTTTCAAACAAACCAGTTAACAAGAACACAGCAATAGTTGCCCCTTTGAGGTGACCACAGCTCCACTGCAGCACCTGCAAAGATGTAATCTTCCTCTATCAGACTGAGATGGCGTCTGGGGTAGAGCCGGGATGCGTCATTTGTCGGCACGTGTCACCGGGCGACGAGGCTACTGAAATAAACTTTCACCACGGAGCCGAAATTGCACAGGTTAACGAGGAGGCTGTATGAGTGTGGAGTGCAGTAATTACTGTCAGGACTGTGCCGCTTTGACATCTCCTTTCAACAGCTATATAAGGATTTCATTAACCTTCCAGGACCGTGAATGGCTGTGAGCCCTCAGGAAGGACCACAGATAGCAGCCCTGTAGTAGCTTTGCTTTTAGCATTCGCAACAAGCACCTAGGGAATGTAACCCTTTCATGTATATGGTCAAACACATGTGATTAGAACACTATATTAGAACAGCTAATTACAACTGATGCAACAAAGCGACATTCGTTCTAAACCCACTGCTTTTTACACATAAAAATGTTCCACAAATGCAATTTGAATACTTATTTTTCAATGCAGATTCACATAAGTTCCAACAGAAACAGCTTAACACAGTTCTAACTCCCAAATCGGAAAAATTCCAGCTAACGTTAGATTTGAGCAAATGGTGATTTACAGTGATTAGTTAGAAAGTATAGCAAATGCAGTGTTGAAAACTATGGGAAGCTTAATAACGCTAATGAAAACACATGCACTACATAGCATAAAATAAGTCACGCTGGGGGTCAGTTGGAAATATTTGACAATTGACAATTGACAATTCCTTGACAATTCCGGCTTTAATTCACACAATCTACAAAGCAATGTCAGACAATAGAAGTTACAATTAAAAGTATATACTTTTACACACCCCTGTTTTTGAATTAGCAATTGTACATAAGGGTCATACATGAGAACACTGGCATGAAGTCAACAGCCTTTTTTTTGTACTACAGGTTACACAGTGCACCACAGTGAAATGCGAGCTCTTTGGAGGATAGACGCTACACCTCTGATATCATCTGAGAAACTCGCAGAACAAAGCCAATTTGTTTCACTGGCATGGGTTCCTAGTCATGACACAGCAAATTTTGAAACCAGCCTGTAGGGCACATTCAAATATTTTTGAATTATTTACTAAAAAAGGACACCACAAATAGGATACTTTCCATTGCAACGGATGAGTAAATAGACACTGTGGCCCTCAAGCATTTTACAAACAACATGAGGAAAAACATGTTCATTTCAGACAAGAGGGATTGTAGAGGAATGTGAGTTAATTATGCCATTTCCATGTCAAGGACTCAGTTTAGTTTTACAAGAAACTATTGCATTTTTTTTATCCTGTGAAATTGTTGGTGAAATATTGTGGACACCTTTGCTAGCCGAACCTGCTGCAACGGTGATGAGTGCAACAATTCAGAACAGCGGCCAGTCTGTTCATGTGTTGGTGTTGACTGTTAATGAATCAAACAATCTCTTTACCTGCAGCTGTGTGACAGTGCCTTTGTGCTTCTTTTTTGTTCTGCTGTACAACAGAAATTACTTTACACTTCTTACACTTCTGTACTTTATATATATATATATATATATATATATATATATATATAATGTGTGTGTATATATATATATAATGTATGTATGTATGTATGTATATATAGAAACTGCTCTTCTCACCCGCGCATGCTGTGCTATTACTGAGGGGATGAGGAAGAGAAAAGGCAATATATTGCTTGTGACCGATGAGGTTAAAGGTGGGCTGGGGTTGTTAACCGAACTAGTCTGATGCGTTGTGTCTGTCAAAAATGGAACACATTCAAGTGGCAGAACACCATGATACAGGAGTGCAAAAGGAGCTGGTAGAGCATTATCTCAGTGTGGTACAAACCTGAATTTATAATGGAATAAAGTACTTTTCTGTGTCCGTCTGCCATGTAGTCCTATGATGCAGTTTGCATTTTAAGTAAGTAATGTTTTCATCATTTCTTTGCAAGTTGTGCCATTTTTTCAACTATTCAAGCAGTCTGATAGTTGGGGAAGGTTAATAATTGTTTATAAGCAACAATAACAATTATACATTTTAACTTAAGCATAACTTAGCTATGAAGCATATGTTTTGTGATGTCATTGATTTGGGTGTTTGCTGTGAATGCTTGTTCCTTAGTTTATTTCACATCTCTTAGCAACATCATTAATGATGACTTCTGGAGTATCAGCCATGGCACAATGCTCGTGTCATATCACCTTATTCATTGTTCTTGTGACTTGAATTCCTCAACCAGCTTAAACATGTCTGAGCATATCCTGTAATGTGTGTGTGTGTGTGTGTGTGTGTGTATATGATATGCATGCAACACTCTTGAAATGAATGCATCACACTTTCAAAAACAACTGCAGATCTCATGTTAAGCCAACTACTTGCAAGGGCATACCGCCTGAAGTATATCCTGATTTCAGACAACAACTGCATAGACTGCACAGTGTATGTTCAATAGCATCCTTAAGGTGCAATACAAATACTTCTCAACAGAGCCGGAGGTGACCTGCAGAACATTCAGTTCTAGACACAGGATCGTTTCACGCTTGTTGATGTCTGCACACAGACATGTGACTCTGTGTTCCCGTTTGCCTGGCACTACTAATACATAAGAGATTCCGCTTTAGCTGCAGTATAAGAAATAGCTGCAATGCTTTTCAGGTGTTGAATCCTCCCCCGTTTCCCCCGTTCAAGGCTAAACATTTCCCAAATGCACACATGAACAATCAGCTTTCCTATGCGTTTTGCAGATTTCGTAAATACACTGTAAAACGCATTCAATATGTTAAGAAATATAAATGTGCTCAGTAATGTTGAGAGGCGAAGACTAATCTTTCGTTAATAGTACGCTTCACGTTTAATGGCGTGAAAATATGCATAATAAATCACCTCTCATTTCAGCCCGCCCGAAGAAATAGCAAAGAACAGTGTTAATATGCATGCCTTTTAGCAGATTCAGGCTCCGGCTCCTGCACAGGGTCTGAGTCTTGCTTCCCCTGACCCAGTGGAGCAGAGGGGTTATTAGTCTCTGGTGGAGGGTCACGGGAAGGGAGGAGAGGGATATGTCTGGATGCCACACAGCGGGGTTACAATGGACTCGAGCCAGAGCTGTTATTCTCCCTTCACTGATTCGCCAGAGCCCTGAGATGTTTAGACAGGCCGATTTATAGGTGTTGAAATAAAAAAAAACCACACTGCTTTGGAGAGTGGGGTCATTTTTAGAACAGATACTGCATTTTATTTAAATGCAGTGTAGTGAAGCTCAGTGTGAGTGTTCTCTCCATTTTATTTTTTTAGCCAAACATGCTAACTCTTCAGTTCCCTCTACTGTCTCAGATAGCCCACATGTTTTCTGCACTTTGCCCTTTGTGAACCAGGCTATTAAATATGCATTACTCTTATTTAATTTTCATAAAGAACATTTTGTGTTGGTCGGGGCCATACAGTGCTTATGCAGTCTCACAGCCAGACTGAGTAGGAGTAATGGGTGAGTAGTCTGTGAGTATTATTGCATTTAATGTCTCCATGTCCCTGCTTTAGCTGAAGTGTAGGATGATGGTAGGACCTGAACCTCTTAGCTGCTCTGCATGCGATCTGAAGTACTTTTCGCCTGCTGGTGACTTCCAGCCTGGCTGAGCGGAAAACTACAGGAATGCAATGAAGGCACGGAGACCTGCCTGAATCGCTAATCAAGAGCTTCATAAATGCCTGAAATTGGCGCGGACAGGCTCCAGCCAGGTTTAATTAAGCTCCGTGAGCTGGGAGAGGGGCCAGGATAAGAGGGGGGGGAGAGACGTGGCTCAAGCACGGATAGGACATGCATGTTGTTCAAAGGGAGCACTTGTGGGGGGGATGCGACAGAATCGAATACATGAGCAGTTCAAGACGCGTGCGTGAGTGTGCATGTGTTTGTGTGTGCCTAATTGCAAATGTTGTAAATGTTGTGTGTTTGTGTGTGGATGCATGCGTGTATCCATCTATGTGTCGTCGTGTGTCTGTGCACACTTGGGTGTGTGTGTGTGTGTGTGTGTGTGTGTGTGTGTGTGTGTGTGTGTGTGTGTGTGTGTGTGAGATTAACAATTGGAAATAATATCTATGTGTCTATGTTGGTGCAATGTGAATATACAGGTATTAGTGCTACTGATTGTGGGAGCCATCATTTTGTAAATGATATTCTGTGGGAAATCCTCCTGTAATTCCTCTGTCTAATATGTTTGTCTTCACTTATAATATACCTGGTTCTTTCATGTCTCAGATTGGACAAGAATCAGGATATGTTCTCAAAGTGGCCCTCTCACCCAGAGACAAGGCTGTACACATTCACTGATCTTTAAATGATCAGGATGGCTCACACTGCAGTTGTAACAGCTCCTAACCCATGCTGATAAGGTAGGGATCTGTGACTCTGCTCAGATCCATTGCAAACTTTCCATAATGGTGATGATCCAGACTTGCGTCTGGTTGCAGAATGCGGAGTTAAAAGGAACATGCGTGGGCAAAGGAACATGAACAGTAACTGTTTTAACCTGAAAGAACAGGCTATTGTATCATGATCTCCCCCCTTTAAGCTTCTTCACTTAGCTTTGTTCACTGCTGCTGCCATTTCATCACATGGAAAACCCAGTGACTCTGGCTAGTCTATGTGAGTTAAGATTTATAACATGAAGGTTGCCGTTAGATATTGCAGTCGTTCATCCAAAAAGTTATTTTCGAATGTATTTAATAAAGGGATGAATTTTAACATCACTATGCATGTTACATTTTGCTTGGCAGAATATCTCTTGTACTTTCTATCCATCTGATATTTTGGATATTTACTGGGACAATTTGGGTTGAGCATCCAAGACTGTTTGTACATTTAAACATCACATGAGCAAAGTTAGTTACCACTCTCAGTTCACCACGAAATATTTTTATTTTACATCATTACTGTTTTACTGTTTTGTAGCCTGATTACAATCAGCGATCATTATGCAGAGCAATGATAGAAAATCTGCTTTCGCGACTTTGGAACCATTTGGCAAAACACACAAGATACCAATAATACTCTGCTATCAAAATTGCATGAGCTAAAATAAAAGGCACACATTTATAGCCATTTACTTATGGATGGAAGCATCACAAGAAAAATCCAGACCCAGGCAGTTTCCTTGTTTTTCAGTTCTGTGTACATGATGTCATTACATCAGTCTGATGGGGGAAAAATGATTAGATCTAGAGGTTGTCAGGCTAAAGCTGTTTTCATACAGCCTTGTCATAAAATGTTTGTATAACACTGAGGCCACTGTGGCTGTCTGGGTCATACATTTAACTGCCGCACTGGCCGTGTTGGGATTTTTCTCAGAAGAGGCAGTGCGGGGGTAGTGCCAGGGACTAGTAAAGCAGACCATGTTGGAAAACAGAGGTTTGCTTTGAGTGTCTGTGTATGGTACACAGCCCTGCTTGCACATCTCTCACACAATACCACCACCTGCGGCTGTACACAATGCATTAACCACCGCTACTCTGCATGGCTTTGCATGGAGAACTAACATTACTCTCTTCGCGGCAAAGAGCAGTAGCGGGTATGATACTTGTGTAGTACCAGAGTAATAGAAGTAGTGGGGCAGTTGTAGTAATACGAGGAAGAAGATTGGTAGCATTAATTGTTGTATTAATTGTCATTATAATACTATCTGTTGTAATAATACGAACATCAGTATGTATATTAACACTGGAGCTCCAGAGTCTGAGTAGTGGTAGAGGGAGCTGAGTAGCTTGTTTCTTCTGCGTTAATGCTCACATTCTCTGTAACAAATGGCGAAAGGAGCATCCTGGGAAAGCCGCATTATCCATTCATGTCATTGACAGAGCTGAGCGCGTGTTAAGAGGAAACGTGTGTGTGTGAATGAGACCCTGGGGTTCAGTGCAATGCGCTACTCTCCTCCGGGCAGAATGCTAATCATCCAATCTTGTGCATTTCTCCAAGGGCGTCTTTGATCGCTAAGCTCTGCGGCGCGCCATCTGTATTATATGCACTTAGCATGTGAAGAGTGGCATTCCTGGCATCCATGCTGGGAATTACATGGACCATGAGCCAAGGGGGCAATCATTTTCAGTCCTTATTTATTTCTCTTATATGAAGTGGCTTCATGAATGCTAGTAACTTGCCTGAACAGGGCTCTGCCTTTAGGGATACTAGCAGTAGGGAGAAGTATCTAGCACTGTGTTAAGGAGTGCTACAGAACAGCAGGGCAAGGATATGTAGCTGAAGAGGTATGACACACAGGAAGCAGGGCCCTTTTAGTCATGTATAGGACAGCATGGACAAAAATGAACCCAGATCACTTCATGCCTTTGTGGCTTAAACTTGAGTTATGTAGAAGGCCCCTGTGATCAAAATAGCCCAGAACTTACATTGCTCTGAAACCAACCACTTGATAGCTGATGATCACTGAGGCCTATTGTTAAAAAGGGACTCAAACCTTGGCATTCCGATGCTGCAAAACTCAAAAGAATTGACGGATTGACCTCTTGTTGAAGGACAACATGTGATGGAGTCTCTCATGTGCGAATGTGTGTCCTCTTACTTTCATGTATTTCTATAGATGAATAACAGCAGACTATTCAAAGACGTGACAAAATAAAAAAGTGCTCTGTTTATGTCAATTGGCAAACAAATAAAAAGTGTTAATGCCAGTGATTGTTTTTTGGCCTTCAGCTGGATAAACGGATGCTGAAGTACGCTTCTTTGAAGAGTGGAAAGATGCACTGAATGAAGTCCCGCAGGCTCTTTCAGCACCACTGGCCCCCTGCCGCCAATGGCTGATTATTCCTTGTCTCTTTGTGTTTGCAGAAAAGGCCACTTTTTCATTTATCTTCTCTTGCCAAGGAATTATTGGAAGTGTCAATAGCTTCCACAGAAATATAGATCAGTAATGACCTGGGGGGGGGGGGGGGGGGAAGGGGGTGCGCAGTGCGTGGGAATCCAGGCCTCAATCAATGTGGTCATATTTTCCCCAAAGAGCCCTTTATTCTTTCAAAAAGGACACGCTAGTGTGCTGTAAACCTCCAGAGCTCTTTCTGGGAAAGCCAAACTCCGCATCGTAAACGGGAGAGTCGGTACCGTTTTGTCGCTGTTGCTTCTGGTGATCCCGGTGTTGCTCCCTGCACACGTGGCGTTACATAAGCGTGGAGCAGTCCTGGGGCGGCTGCAGTCCCTGTGACGGAGGACAGGGGGTGGGGGGGGGGATCGCGGTTGCGGGTGTGGCGTTGGGGTGGCGTGGTACGCCCCGCACGCCAGACTGACGGATGAGTCTGCCGGACCCCGCGGCTACTGATCAGAGGAGTGACGCAGGACCCAGCAGGGCGGATGCATTAATTGCTTATATATTTATTTAGCCACGGGAGCTGCGGTCGTGTGTGTGTGGCAGCCACACTCATCCTCATTAGCGCCACGCTGCCTCCCTGCAAGCCAACATCCGCCTCCTTGCATTGGCTCTGCCCGAGCCCAAACACTTCACACCATAACCGCTCCTCTGTTATTGTGTGTTTTGGTTTCCTCTCAGGAGTATCCTTTTCACTCTCGTGATCTGGACTCAGTCATAGAAACCATCCAGAAATATAAAGTCTTAATTTCATGGCCCATACATGGCACTGCATACACAGTACACATGTCACAGCACCGGGGCTGTTTACCCCTCATAAGGACCTGACGGTAGTGGCTTCGTCTTCTAAAACCAATGGAATCATCCTCATGTTGTGAGGTGTTAATCATTACACTGTATTATTATACATACCATATTATACATTATTACACCTGTATTATTATACATACATGCATACAGGTCTGAGATGTAATTAATGTAATTTATATCAGTAGATTGGCTCCAGGCAGTAGCATGTCTACATTCCTGTGGCCATGAAAGTTTTCAGTTGTTCACTAATGTTGTTGTGCGGTGTTTCCTTGTTTGAAACCTCACTTCCTCATCAGCAGACGATCTGCTGGGCTCCTTAAAACGCTCACAAAGGCTGTGTTGCCATGGTGATCGAACCTCGCACTCACTACAGCGATAAACACAGACTCTCATTCATTTTCCCCCTACACCTCCTTTTGAAGCAACAAAGAAATATGATATGGTAATCAATAGTAAATCAAAAAAACAAAAATTAAACTAAATAATTTAGCCTCTTATTAATGCTGTTGGAGTTTTTGTTATAATAATCTTAACATGAATCTGTCAATACAATAAAAAAACTGGCTTGTGTATTACCATTCTGTTAGCAGCTCATGCATATGACACAAAGAAAGTTGCTCATCTTATTGGGTAAAATGGATTATGAATTCAAATTCCTCAGTGGTCACAACTGATGCACTGGTCAGAGCAGGTCTGACAAGAATGGCAAGGCAAAAAAGAAGTAACGCAGCTGAATATCAATGGATCTCATCCTTGGTTTCAACGCAGTGGAAGAAGAAACATCTTTATATAAAATGCCAGTCTCTATACTCGCTGCTAGTCAGTCATAACGCACTGGAGTGGTCCTTCCGCTTTGACTCCTGTGTGGAATCTTCTCAGCTCAACTTCCATAGGCGTTTGACGGCTCTCCTCCACACAGTCTCGGTGACAGATTAAGACTGGAGGCCTGCTGAGTATAGGCTCTTGCGTAACATGGTCCAGCGTCTTGCTGAGCATCGGTGTCTTGATGAAGTGTTGATGGCGGTGTGCTGTGTCGGAGCTGAAACTTTGACGCAGCCCGGGGGTGGGGGGAGTGTGGGGAGTGTGGGGAGTGTGGGGGCGTGGGTGATGAGGAAGCGTGCCGTGCGCGTGACGAGCGCCGGTGGTTCCAACTGGGAGGGGGGATCTGCGCGGGACACATGGCCTGGGCGAGCGGGCTGCTGACTGCATGCATTCGCACGTGACCAAGCATGGCCGCAAAACCAGACTGGGAGTAAGTGGGCTTCATTCACACAGCCCCTCAGACCCCTCAAAGTAGTGTGCATGCATGTCTGTGTGTGTGCACACGCTTGTGTGCATGTGTGTGTGCGTGTGTGCACACGCTTGTGTGCATGTGTGTGTGCGTGTGTATGTGCACGTGTGTGCACACGCTTGTGTGCACGTGTGTGTGCACATGTGTGCATGCATGTGCGTGTGTGTGCATGCGTGTGTATCAAAAAAATTTCTGCATAACTGCTCCACAGAACATTAATAATACTATTCCCTCTTCTTTCTGTTGAATTGTTTGACATTGTTAGCAAGAGTGCAATGTGTCAAGATCTCTAGATGCTGGAGCCCAAGGCAATTACAGCTAAGCCTAAGAGCAACTAAAGGTCAGCACTGAGCAGTTCTTGTAGGATTTTGTGGCATTTAAATCTTTAATGGCACCATTATTTAGGAGTAAAAGATAAACTGGTTCCTTTTGGCAAACAATGCCATCATGCAGTAGTATTACTACATTTGTTGTTGGGATACTTGAAAGTGCATATTTTATTATTTGCATACATTTTTTGGATAGGGACATGGGGCCACGCCCAGCATCTACAGCATGCAGGTGATACGCTTAAGCACGACTAAGACTGTCATCAAAGGGAACGGCAGGGGTTTTGGGCACAGTCTGTGTGGGACAGTAGTTCACTGTGGTGTCCACAGCCAGAGGCCTTCCTTTGTCCCCTCCTCCAGTCTGTTCTGAGATGCCAGGTGGCTGATAATGTAAGAGCCATTGCTCTGTTCTGTCTGCCCGGGGGCCCACCATATGGCCTGCCCTTGCCAGACCTGTGCCCTCCTCCGCCCAGGGTCCTCGGACCACCATGCTCTACCATCTGGGAGCTGGCGTCTGTCTCTCTGTGCTTCCTCTGAGGCTGAAATATGCCATGAAGGGGACCCCGGGGGGGACGACACTGCCTTGAACCCCCACCGCCCCTCCTGGCCCGTCACACAGTGACACCCCAGGGAGAGTGGCTTGCTGTCCCGCCTGGGATCTTCCAGCACCTACAATGAATGCTCTGACTTGCTTTACGTAACAGTTTTAGTGATTTCCTTGCTGTGGGCTTTTGACCATCCTCCCTTTCAAAGTATACATGACAGCCTGTAATGGTAAACCCTCGCCCAGTTCTAGCTGCACAGAAAGTCAAAGGGAAGGGACATTGTCTTTGAGTAAATCTGAGCGTTTTTATTGAGCTCATTTAAGCAAGTATTATATATATATTTTTTTTTCTTCTTGTACTTCAAGTAAGGCTGAATATCCTCACTGTTGCTCCAAAGGAATCTATGCTGACTGACAGTCTGATTTGTGGATTCATGCTGTTCACTCTGCACTGCACACGTCAAGTGTCAGTGAAGCCTGACCTCTAGCATTGAGTTTCCTGGAAATCTTTAACTGCAGTTGGAGGTTTTCAGGCTATTGCCGTACTCTGTGAGCCCTAGAATATTGAGCTTTTCATCACTGAACGCTGCCTTACATTATGTTATATTTATTTGCTTAGCAAATGTTCTTATTCAGAGTGACTTACATAGGTTACAATTTTAGATGCAATGCAGATGTTAAGCATCTTGCCCAAGGGCGCAACAGCAATGCCCCAGCAGGGAATCAAACCAGCAACCTTTGGATTATGAGCGCTGCTCCTTACAGCTGCATCACACCGTTGCCCCACAGCACACTGCAGCCCTTTAGGGCAGTCCATTTTTCCATCATTATTATGTAGGGATGAAGTGGAGTTCTGAACTCAACCTCTAGGGGGCTCCCATACTCTCTCTGGAAGTGTTGGCTGATCATCTTGTTTTGAGGGAACCAAGGCCTTTTCAGAGCTAATCTGTGTTATCCATTTGTCGGGGTGTGCATGTGCTTATTTGTTTCGCCGCTTGATATGTCTCCTGCTCAGTAGTTTGAGAGGATACAGCGTGGGCACCCCCAGCAAATGTGAGGGTCCCCACGTCGTTTCTCATGGAGTCATGCGGATTAGCCTGCAGTGCTAACACAAGGCTGAGTCAGACTAAAATGGGCTAAAGTGGGCTAAATCAGATTTCAGACCTCTGGTCTGTGCTGTTCTCATGCTGGCCTGGAGCCAGAGAGGAGCTTACAAATGCAGAGGGATATTGAGCAGGCCGAATATTTAAAGATTATGTTTGTTCTTCCTCAGTGTGTATATTTCAATATTAAAGTATCGTCTACAGTGCCATGTAGAGGCACAGCATGCTAGGATTTCCAAGGCACTGTGCAACTGTGCATCTCCTACACCTTCCACTTACACAACCGTATGTTTTTCAAGCTGTTTAGGTAAAGTCCCATTCTTGTACTTCTGTGCTCCACTTGCGATTCGATCCAGCAACCCTTTATAAACGCTTCAGCATTATGGCTCTCTACCCTCCCCACGTGCCAAAATTAAACATTTAATACAAAAATAAATGCATGGTTTATCACTTAGTGATTTTCAGCATTTAGTATGTTTAATCTAATTTTCCAAGCATTTAAGAAAAACTTACACTAGCAAATTTTCCTAAATGTTTCAAACCCATAAAGACACCAAAAAGAGGTAAATCGCTGTCAACATTCCTTTTAGGTTTTGAATGTAATTCAAACAACTGTCCATTTTATACCAAAATACTCCATTCCATTTAGTTCAATAGATAATGTATTGTAATTAAATTATTTTGTGTCTCCATCAGAAACAGTGGACAACTGATTTCTTGTTGCTCAGCTAAAAGTAAAGAGCACTGACTGCTGAGATAAGCTGAATTTACAGTACCATGCCTTAGAGCTCCAAGCTATCATTTCAAAAAACTCCAGTCATTCAGAACTTATATATAGGTTCAAGAACTGGCAGGTAGAGGTACGCTTTATGGTACCTACACATTATCAGCCTATAGGCCAGAAACCTAAAAATATTGTGCCAGAATGGGAGAATTGATATAATTTAATGCTTTCTTAATTCATCAATTGAAATTAAAATGGATGTTGAACTGTTGTTTAGAATATGAGAATTTAAAATATTGTTGAAGTTCCAAAGTGGAATCAATGGGAATCTGGTTTGCCTCTCACCTTATGAGTGTTACAGTGCAACCTGTGTGACCCCAGTGACACAATTTGTTCTGTCCTTCATACGGTCATCTGTGTACTGTCTTTTAAATCTCAAATTTGATACACAATTGAGTTATAAAAGGCCAATACAGATTTCTTAGACAGAACTGTGAAGGCCCCATGAGTTCATCAATAAAACCATATTTTCTCCCCAAATCTGAGAACCAACGAGGATGGTAGTTTCCAGAAACATTTCACCACGCGTTTGTGTGAGTCAGTGAAATGACTGTGACACGTGTACCACAGGGTGGTAATGGCCAGCTTCTTAATTATTCATATTCACAGCACAGAGAAATCAAAGCCCATACATTATTTTTGTGGATCAATATGGAATAACAAGGCCCTGCTTTAGCTTTTAAATTTCCCTCTCACAAAAACATGCTTGGATTTCTTTGCCTAACAAACAACTTTATCCAGTGAAGTGCCCCATTATACTGCTAAGGACAGGTAACACAAAGGAAGCAATTCACTCAAGGGCACAAAAAAGTGCCCCACCTCGGGTATGAACCTATAGCTCTGTTTTTTTTCATGATCCAATGCTGCACTCGACTGGTCTCTCTTTCACGTGTCCGATAATTCTGCACACAGAGAGTTCTATTTCTACCTCATTGCTATTCTAATATCCATTCTAAGAACCTCACCTTATCTCGCAACCCATTTCTGTGTAATTTTTGGCTCTCTGATATAAGTGAGCAACAGTAGCAGAGCGAATCTCATGCAGAGTGTGTCTGGGGAGAGCCTCTGTGCATCTGAAAGATGTCCCTACAGGACTTTCAACAGAACATACAGATATGGATATTTCGTTAATTAAAACTAATGTATTGCCAATTGTTTATAGAATTTTTCTTCATCCCAAAGAATTAAAAAATTAAGTCAATAAGAGGTTTCCTTTAAATGTAAAGATACAAACTTGAAATCTGCTTTCAAAGGAATGACAGAGGAGAAGTTTGTTTATTATTTAAGTTTAATTAAGTTAATGCTGTGTTCCATCCTTTACAAAATGCAGCACAGCATATAGCACAGTACATGAGTACATAGGGAAATATAAAATCTAATAAGGAATATAATTTTTCTACATATTACAAAATGTAACAAAATATGCCAGTTACTGCTACCTTCACAAGTGGACATATATTCATGTCATTCAGCGCACAGTCTTATCCAGAATGACTTGCATAGGTTACGATTTTACCATTATCATGCCCTCCATAATTATTCATCATTTGAAACATAAAACAAACATGGCTTGGCTGAGAAAATTGCACACATTACATTTTCTTCCACTTTATTTTTAATCCTAACAGCAAAGTCACAGTGTTTGTGAGTGATGAACTTTATTCTGCCTCGCTGTCGGTGTGGATGGTGTTGGAGTGTTCCCTCCTGCTCAGTCAGACACATTGAAAGAGTCATAATGACAGTGTGATCAGTCAGTAGCCGTATGCCGGCACTCATTTAGACATGCTATGTTTATCTTCAAGCGTGCACAAAGTGATGGGACACGTTTGTCTCTTGACAGGCCTACAATAGCCCCCATGCTTATTCATGTGGTCGGAGGCTCAGAGAGCATAGCAGTGGCTCCCAGCACGTGCAGGCCACCCTGTTTATGTGTTTGTGTGTGTGTGGGGGGACTGTTTTTACTGCTGTTGATAACTCTGGCTGGCAAAAGGAGCCGGCACGTTTCCTTTAACTGTTAAATATCTGCTGGGTGATGCCGCTCTCCTGAGCCGGATATTCATGGATACTGCACTCCCAGGCCGTGAGCGATAGACATGTCACTGTAGTGTTCATCACGTGTCAGCATGGTCCCAGGCCGGGGAGAACAGGGGGCGGGGAGGTTTCTTTTAACAAAGAAACACGCACCCCACGGATTCAATTAACAGCGGTCTTCAATTTTAAATCAGACTTAATGACATGGTTACTTTTTCCAACACAAACACATTTGCAGGTCGTCACTGAACACGCTAAGCAGTGTTTGTGAAGGCTAAAAGTTACACTTGCATTGAATTGAGAGTGGTTGAATCCAGGGGGTTAGTTTATTGACATGGCATGGTGCAGAGCTGAAAACAGTCTTCCCAAATAGATTCAGTCATGGATAACAGAACATAGATGAAATACTTTCAAAATGCTTTTATACCAACAGACTTTGAAAAACTTTTGCTGCAAACTCAGTACAAGTATCATGCATAACAATAAAGGAAAAACACCCTACAGTTGCCCTGAATGAATGTGGGCCATTAGAGGAGAGAAGATGACCTATAAACTGGAAAACAATTAGCTAATCTAGAACTTGCTAGAGACATCTGCTCTTGTGTGACTTTTCTTACATATGATAGTGGTGATATACTCGAGCTTTGTAAGGGGCCTACACTTTGGAAGAAAGCGTTTTCATTTGAGCTTGAAAGTCTTCAAACAGCAGTTTTCCTGGCTGTTCAGTGAATCAAGGTCTTCCCCTTGGTAGTTTACAAGCAGCTGAAAAGTTTTTTCTTATAGGAAGACTGCCACGAAAATGCCCAGGCAAATTATGGTGTGGTTACAATGCTTTTACTGGGGTGCGTGGTGATGAGTGAACTTAAAATTGCGCTCCTCTTTGCTGAAAGAAAGGTGTGTGTGCATGTCTGTGTGTCTGTACATGTGCATATGTGGGTATCTGAGTATGCATGTTGGTGATTTGGTGTGCATGTGCATGCTAGATATAAATATACTTATGTGTCTGCTATTACATGCTAGATATATGTACACAAAGTACAATCTAATCAATATAAAAAGCATTACCATGATATATGTACTGACAGTATTGAGAAAACCATTAAAACCCATCAGTTATAGTTTGTTTGTAAGCCAGGTTCTGCTCAAGGTTTCTTCCTATTAATTAGGGAGTTTTTCCTTGCCACTGTTGCCTTAGGCTTGCTCTCAGGGGCTCTCAGGCCTGGGAACAATGTAAAGCTGCTTTGTGACAACCTGTGTTGTAAAAAGCACGATACAAATAAAATTGAATTGAATTGAATAATTAGGTATATCAAGAGGGAATGTAGTGTATTTTACTGTACTCTGCTAAATGTTATTCTAGTAACATGAAATGTGGGTACTGTCTTGTTTTAATGTGTTAGTGGCTACTGATATTAACACTAATACTACCAATAGGCTAAACATTTTCACAGATGTTTAAGTGTTATGGTTATAAGAACATATATTTTTGAACATTTTAGTTTGTATTGGATTGGGAATGTTAGCACCTGGAATCTCTCAGACCTCCAGCAAACTCTTGTAGTTGTGGCCCTCCCTACAGAGGGTGATAATTGGTTGTAAATGAAGATAAATGAAGTGACCTGTGCAGGCCAATCCAAGCCCTGCAACTTATTACAAATGTGGCTTTGTGGGTGGTTTCTTATCAAGAAACTTAATGTATGAGAAATTGCACAGTGCTTCAGAATACATGTCTTTCCCCCTCATGGCCAGCTGTTGACATCTGTAATTATCATTGTCACTAGAATATAATAGGAATGTATTTCTATAAAGGCATTATCTTTGGTTTTTGGAAGCCATACAATTATGCTCTACCCAGACTGCATGAACTGAATGGTATATGTATATGCTTGCATATGTACTATTCAAGTTAGTGTTTATGGCTTTCATGTCACATTTATTACCCACATACAAGCTCCAATGCATTTATTTTTCAGAAAAAAAAGCATTTGTTAGCATCCTTCACCTGTGTGAAAGCAATTACTGAACTTCAGTTAAAAGAACTGAATTCACACAAATGGCATATTTTAATGGTAGTAATCATACAGTACACAAATAAAATATATTTTATTATTATATCTTCAAATGTAATTTACATTTACATTAAGTTTTTCACTCTTACTCAGAGTGACACACAAGATGTCACACAAGATTTAACAGTATGCCTATATTTTTTTTGACATCGAATGACATACTAGATGTGAATATATTTAATGTTACATTTGCATTTCTATCATCCAGCAGTTGCTCTTATCCAGAGTGACTCCAGAAGTGAAGCACAATGGGCATCCAGTAAAACAATACAAAACGGTGTACAAAGGAAGAAACCACCACCCATACACGAACAAGAGCCAGCTTCAAATACACAATCCTGAGACCAAAAATGTGCACCTGGCCCAACATACGAGTGCAACGTAACATGGCTGACAGGAGTGTTATCATTACAACACAATACCAACACATAACCAGGGCCTCCCTCGATGGGATCCGAATATAGACACACCCAGCTACGCAGTCTTTTTCTGTTGTGCTGTACAGCAACCTGAAACTCCCAAAGCAGGGATTTATAAACCAGCAGGTTTCTTTGACAACTGCCAACTGATTCAGCATCTGATGCAACTCTATTTTAACACAGCATTCTGAGCGGTCCCTCCAGCTCTATGATTACTACTCAGTAGAGGGCAGCTAGAAATCTTTCAGGAACGACTGCCAGAAAAGATAACCCTACATTAACAACTGTGTAAAAAGTACACAAAATGTGACTGTAATACGCACTCATCAGAAGGAAATGCCAGTATTGACATGTGGAGTTTATCAAGTTTCCTCTTTGTAAATAAGCACTCCTCCTATTCTCTGAAAATAATCGGTGTGCGCTTTGCCATTTATAATTCACTTTCAAAATGTATATTGCTTTTTTCATTCCACAAAACGACAACAAACTTTCAAAATAACCCCCCCCATCACCTGGTAAAAGGATGGACGGCCATTTCATCCAAGTCCCTAAACCACCCTCCAAAAGGCAAGGGCAAACTTTCTTCATGGCTGTCACATTAATGGTAATGATTTTGTTATGCACACAGACTTGGTGAAAGGGTGATGCCAAACTGCTTCTTTTGTGAGACCGGCGCTGCAATCATTACCCAGAGGTAGCATCAGACAGCCCGTGATTGCTTTTCAAGGTTGAATTTATAGCATTCTCTACAGCAGCGTGACTGTCAGGTGTACGTCTCTGTCTGGAAAACTCACGTGTGCGCAGTCATGCTTTTTCACTTTGTGTCAAACTCACTTTTATTCTATTATGGTTACATCAATTCAGATGCAGTTATATATACATAGCCAGATTGCTGCATGAGTTTTACGTCTAAGAAAACGTGTGCTATCCACATGTAATCCCTGCACATAAGCCTCTGTTCACTCTATTAAGTCGGCCTCAGGCTGTTATTATACATTATTATAATGTCATTATTGCACACAGAAATAACTCAGAAAGGGCAAACTGTAGACCATAAATAATTTATTAAAAGAAGAGCTTTTATAATAGCTAATAGCACAGTTGACAGACCCCAAATATGATGATCTGCTTGCATCTTATCTTGAGCCAGAGGGAATGGGAGAGGCAGTTGATTGACAGTTGTATTACACAGTAAATGATTCATGCAACTGTAATCAAACTGTGTATACAGTAGTTGGAGGTCTTTTTACAGGTAATGATATTTTTCACAGCTGTGGCTTGGGTTGTAGGGTTCATTGCTTTGCCTTTCTCCCTGCCAATCAAAAAGCTTTATCGGCACCGAGGCCATGGCAGTCCGAACCATCAGTGCTGTCAGAACCATCGGTGCCGTCAGAACCGCTGTCAGAACTGCCCTCATCTCAGTGTGGGAGGCATGCCGTTAAAGGCAGACAGATGGAACTGCAGCTGATTGTGTCAAGGCCCCGATTTCCTCCCACACAGACGGGGTCCAGACTCTCTCCCAAACTCTAATAGACTGCTGAGGTCCCCCCAGTCCTGGGCTCATCAGACTTGATCCGATGAGGCTCATTCTCGAGCTGTGAGACGCGCTGGCCTCGGGTCAGCAAACCTGCACTAGGGAAATGGCTACTGCCCTTGACAGAGCTGCATGTGCTTGAGTGCTGACCGTTATTGCAGGAGGCACGCACCTGTTCTCCACCACTCCTAGAAATATTGCCCCTTAATGAGAATGATACTTTTAACCGATGAACAAGAGGGAAATGGTCCATTATCACAGCAGAAACACCGGAAAAGAAAAATCAGCCGGCTCAGCAGATAATATTGGACTGGTGATCCTGATGATGCATACAAGGGCTTGCTGATAAGAGACATTGGGAACCTCAGATTTTAACATTGCCAGGGTTTATTGTACTTACTTTTTGTAATTTTTGTTGATCTGACAGAGTTTTTTGAGCCAGGAACAGAGAAAGAGAGTTTGGCCATGGCCTAATGTGCCTGCATCCTCATTGGTGGTGGCAGTGGAGGGCGTGGGGGGCTGGCGGGGGTACTCAGTTTATTGTAATGAGAACTGCATGGATGCCCTGTGTGAAAAATCCATCTTACAACTTAACGTCAACATCACTGACCTCACTCATATTTCTAGTGTCTTTAACAAGTCCAGGTTTCTGTCCATTGCCTCTTTTTTTGCAATGCCATTTTCCACAAAGGCATCATACTTTCTGATCTCTTTAAATCTCAGTGAAGGCAAACAAACTGATGAAGCTGTAGGTTAGACTAAATTAGCAATGGCATTCATTAAATATTTGTGATTTTTCACAGTTTTTGGTGGCATATGAGATGAGGGTGTAGAACGTGTTAATTTGTCTAGGCTCCTTTCTATTGGTTTGAAATAATATATTTTTCATCTGAGCTCCACCAATCAAAGCTGGCAGTGATATAAACAGCCTGTTTCACCTTTTGCTGAATTGCTTTTGTTTTTTTAACCTATTCACATTAAAGTTAATGATACGATGTACTGCATCTTAAATAGAAAGCTTTAATGATATTTTGCCTTTTAGTTCCATCACCTGTTTTGCAGCCTGGTTCCATTTAGTCTTTGTAGTGATAAGTGGATTAAAACTAAGAGCAAAAAATGATTTTGTTTCAGAGCCTGGTTCAAATGTGTTTTGCTTGGGGCAGAGGAAACGCAAGCTCTCGGCTCCCCAAGGGACATGGCTATTACGTAACCTGAAGAAGCACAGTCAGGCGTTGGGAGGGGCAGAAGTGGTCCCCAGATTCTACCAGGGTTGATGGTTAATTAAGGATCAGGCATTTACAGCTTCACCCACCTTTCATAGATATGGGTGATGGCTCATATTTGGATTATGCATATATATATATATACATATATATACATATATATATATATATATATATATATATATATATATATATATATATATATATATATATATACACATATACACATATATATATATACACACATATATATATATATATATATATATATAATATGCAGGACAAGGGGTCCTCCAGGAGAGGTTTGGGAAACACTGCTGTAAGGCTTAATTATAAAAGGCATTATCTTTGGCCCTGGATCAGTTAAAATCATGGTGAAATGAAATGGCAGGGTATTCTGGGTGTAAATACATATATAAATAAATATATAAGCTCATGTAAATATAAGACTGCGCTCACTACCTCAAAGATGAGAGGGGTGGCTTTATTCTAATTCTGTTTGATAATCTAAAAAAAGAGAAACCGTGTTCATGCCTTTTACACATTGCTCCACTATCTGAGCTCTTCAAAATCAGTACTTTTCTTATGTTGATCCAAGACTCATCTCTTTTAAAAACGTATGGCAGAAACATCAATGTTCCAAGGCATGCTTTGCTGATAGTGGACTGCAACAATATTGATTTGCAGATTGAAATATTTCCTGGATAAATGTTTAGGTAATGCTTTACTTGCAGTAAGTTGAATGTTTCCTGTAAATGTGTACATTCCTATGTATACTAAACCACCACCCAAGTCCATACCTCACTAACCTTCACCAGCTTTTACATTCACACCCTTATGCCTACACCCACACTGTGACACCCACACCCCCAACTGTTACTACACTCACATCACCATTCCTACACACAAACGTCCATACTTATACCCACTCCCTACTCCCTTCAACCTATACCACACCAGTGACCTATACTCTCACTTCCTTACCTACACCTAGACTTCCATACCTTCACCTACACCCACTCACTACAATGTATACTGACACCCCATTCCCTATACCTACACATACACCTTACAGTCTATAGCCATATCCCAAAACCTAAACCCACCACCTCACCCCCTCATCTCAAAATGTCACACCTATTCCCATCCCCTGCATACTGCCCCCACTCCACCTACATTAGCAGAAGCCCTCTGGACTCATTATCTCTGAGTACCGCGATGCTGCCCTAGCTTTGCTTGCTGATAGAGGGCCTGGCAGCTCGAATTTCCATGATGCCCAGATGAAGTATCCAGCCAGCTGAAACCTGTTAGGAGGGGAGCCCTTTAACAGCTCCAGAAAACTGAACCCAGGCAAGGCTCCAGTCTGGGCCGTGGTGCTAATTGAGTCTTCAGCTGGTAAACATGGCATGGTTTTGGAAGACAGGGCTGCTCTCCTCTGCTCATTAATTAAAGCCTTTGTCTGCGAAACTCAATTTCACAAAAGAACTCATGGAAATCGTGCCATGCCTGCAGTGTAATGAGGTCGTTAATGGAAGCATTTATGCTTGTTTTATACTTTTGATGCAGTTGTTTTTTTTTCCCTCCACATAGCAGGCTCTCAGAAGCCTGAAATGCAGCAGACCTTTTACTGGTTTATGGGCTCTGTGTTGTAAGAATTCTTGGTCCAACCATATTTTTCTCCCTCGGCCACATTGTTTTGTCTGTTATGTGGGATACTGTTGCTTCATTAGCACCATAACACTTAATGTCCAATGTCTTCAGAAAGTGGGAGGCCTCATGTTCTCCTCCTTTATTGTCTATGGATGTTTATGCATTTTTATTTCAACTTCAGTTGCATGTTAATAAGAGTGAACAACTATAACAACAAAAACATCATAAAAAAGTTAAAATATCTAAGCATCGAACAGTTATTTGGTTTTATCCCATTTGGTTTTGTAAGGAGACAGTTTTGTGGAACGGCATGGCGTTTGATCCGGAGACACACGATGTGTCTTCGAATACAAATGCTGGAGACAAGCGATGTGTATTTGAATGCAAAGCGATGTCGTTACATCCGACCGGAGCCAAACGGTGCCTCTTGTGAACCCTATGGAGCCAATTAGGTTACAGGGCTCAGGAAATACCCAATTTGAGAGGGAGCTGATTAGCTATGCACAGCTCCACAAAACCAATCAGACACAGCATCCCCGCTGGTCATCATAACTCATATGTAAATGTGCCTGCTATTAACTGTATAAAAAAAGAACGAAATGCTATAATAGTTGAACATCTGCTCAATGCTGATGTTCCCACGGCTGGCTGTGCAAATAAACCTACCTGTCTTTTGCTGCGAACATCGAATCTGCTTCTTTGTCGTAACGAAACTGGTGTTCCGGACTTTTACTAGTTATCTGTTATCTGACTATTATTTCATACATGCAAACGCTCATCTTGGCACAGGTACTGATGAGACCAAGAGGATGAGAGGAAGTAACAGGAGTTATGTTTTAATTTTATTATCAGTGACATCCTTGTATTATTGTTCCAGGTACAGTTTACAGTACATAACAACTATAACAGCATGAGAAATGCAATGGTAAACTGTTTCCTCAGGACACTTCCTGTCCTGGACAGGAAGCTTTGATCGTTTCTTTTCAACAGTTTCCTTTGATGATGCAAATGGCTGGTTTAATGTAAATATTATTTCATGGACATTATCAACAATACAAAGGATTCTGGAATGACGAAGGAAAATGCCAGCACCCCTGTGACGGTGTTGGCTGCTGTACTGAACATGAAACAGCAGAAGGAGAAATTTATTACAAATACAAACAGTTTATTTTAAGAATCAAAACACAGGAACCAGTCTGACCAAAGCCACACCCAGCCAAGCTGCTCAGAAAATTCCTCCAGCTCTACAAGCACACACCTGTATGTAGTAAGCCTTTACTTATGCAGGTGGGACTTGTCAGCCAATGGCTGGCTACCTGACACACAATCTCAGACCAACAATTATGCTGTTTTAAAGGAACTTGAGGGAATACAGATTTGTTACTGATAAATTTTTGAACCGGTGATTACATCAGTGGATCATCCATCAACACAAAACTTAAAACATACATTACTGGCAAAGATTTTTAACGTCAATTTTGTGGACAGGTGAAGACTCTCCTGCACATTGCCCTATTGGGTGCTTGTAGAAGGATCTAGGACATGAGTAAATATGTTTCAGTGCTGTAGTATTACCACCACCACCTCTGTAATGGCGGGGGAGAGCTAATGATCACCTGCCGATGTACCTGAGCACGTAAACACATCACATGGGTTTGGCGCATTGCAAATTCCATTCCTGTTAATTATACTGTGTGTGCAGATACCTCAAATGATAGTGTTTGATGCTGAAGTCATTGGGGCTCCAGATTTTTCTGTGTTTTTTTCAGCTGTTTCAGCTGTATGTCTTTTTGTGATGACATGTGAGCTATGAGCATAGATTTTAAATCATAGTTTTGTTGTTCAAGCCAACACTTGAATTTCCTTTCAGTGAAGAGCAATTTGTCTTGTCCTTCAAAAATATAATGGCGATAGTTTCAGTAATCTGTGCTCACATCTCAGAACCCAAATTCCTTTCAAATGACAGTTTATTCAGACAGGTAATATATTTTAAATTACTAAAATGATAACATATAGGGATGAGAGGCTGGATCCAGACCACTCTAGTCATGAAAAATTGCCATTCATAATAGACTTCAAATCATGGTGTTTCAGCTAGATGAATAGCAAAATGTTATGGGGAGAAAGAAGCTTTTTTTTTTTTTTTTTTTGAAAAATGAAAATTAAAAACCTACGTCTTGCTTTTTAATGTGGTTTGAAACGTGTCCTTAAGTGACAGTTTCTGCCAGTTTTGAAGAGAGAGGGTTGATTTTCTTTTTGAAGTTCCTTTTTTTAACATAATCTTGACAGTGGAAAACTCTAGAAACAAAGTATTCTGACATCTCTTAAATACTGCAATGGCTTTCTTTCTGAAAACTTCCCCTGTGATAAATTAGTAGCGTCTTGAGGTATGCACCGAATTTCACTCCAAGTTTTGCTTTGATGTAAGAGAATTAAGTTCAAATAATCCCATCTGTAGCCTATTATTAAAACACCATCTTCACTAGAATTTAGCTATACTATTTTCAGCCTATAAAATGTCTATTTTAAACTCGGTAGTGAATGTTTATTTAAAGTGTTTATATTGTACATCTATTGATCCTCTACTTTCATCATCATCCACATACTTGCCAGTAATAATAAATCTGTTCTGTCAATATCATTTCTAAATGGTTAACTATCTGTGCAAGAGTAGGCCCTCATTGGTTAATGAGCCACATGCTTGATCAGTTGTGCATTCAGGTGTATGGCTGCGGGGAGTTAGACAGGTAGTTATTTGTCATGTGCTTCTGTCAGCACTGGTCCTGGATTGAACTTGAATTGATAAAAAATATTTTTTGGTAATATTTGCTTGTATGGGCAACGCACCAGCCAGTACTGTCACGTCCAGCCATTTTGAAAACTGTTTTGAGAGATCTGTTTTGTGTGTAAAAGCTATTGAAGGAGGCAGGAGCTGAAAAACACAGACCTAAGCACCTCTATTGGCTCGTCTCTGTCAACAAACTCCTCAAGTCCCCCGTCGCCAACTGGCACGCTGCCTCCTAGCAACAGGTAATTACCAGGGCGATGAACGTCTGGGCCATGCCATCACCCGCCCGGCAGCGCAGAGCCCTCCAAAATGTCTCCCTGGATACTTGCTCTGATAATTCACCGCCACTGGGCAGTCATTACCACTGATAGCGTCTCATCCCGTCCAGGGCATCAATGCACAGAGAGACGCTTATGGCATTGCCTCAAGCAGAGACACCACTCCACTACGCTTTGCTCAACCCTCACTGAGTGAATGATCTGTGCCGTCTGTGTTTTAAGAGGCCCCGTAATGGGTCCTGCAACACAAACTACACAACATAAACTGAACTATATAATATCCCTAAAGGCGGGGTCTTGACCTCCTGTTTGAGTGTATGTGACTGATAATCATTCTCCCCCAATTCAGGTTACATGTGCACGGGCTAACCTCAAAAAGGCAGTCCATTATAAGGCACAAAAAGCTCTTTCGCAGCGTCAGCACACACAATGTTCTGCATGACCGGAGCTTAGTATTTCTCTTTAATTCACGCATCGATTCAAAGGCAATTAATGAATCATACTGAGAATGATTATGTATTAAAATATTAATATGAAAAAGTAATTAGGATTGAGGTAAAGCTGAGCTGACACCCTGCTGCCAACTGCTTTTATTTTTCTCTTTTAATGATCTGCTACGCAAATAGGACCCCTTTCAAAATGAGATGACACATGTCAGAGCCTCCAGCTGGACTCTAACTGACAATACTGAAAGAAAATGCCAGATTGCTCATCATAAGGAGTGCTGAAAGGCATCCTGTCTCTTGCACTGCAATGTTTTATCTGTCAAAAAACCTCATTGACCCCAGGAGGAAACTACTGTCTGGTCATAAAAACTTGCTCAAGTTTTATAGTCTTTGTGACGGTTCGAGTTTTGGCCTATCAGATGTGAGCAGCATAGATCATCAGTAGAACTGTGTCTGCGCCGTCCGACGCTTCTGAACCAAAATGAACTTGGCCTCTGGAGGTCTGTGGAGCTTACTTTATTTAAGGGGCAACAGACAGTCAGAGACAGCTGCCAGGGGACAGATCCTCCTTTAACACTGTCGTGCTGACAATGAGGAGAAAACAGTGACAGGTGCTAAGGAGAAACGCATGCCTGGCCACCTGTTCCCTTACCTGCCTTCCTACCGCCACACAAGACGGGAGAAAACGCGTGACGGTGTCGTACGAGGTCGTGCTCGCGTTAAACTTAATGCAACTGGTTCTAAAGCAGCATTAGACTGTGATTATAAAGAAGGCTAAAGCTCGGAACAGTGTCGGGGTTGGAGATGCGGCAGCGCCTGAGAAAGTAGACCATCTGTTGTCCTGAAAGATCGAGGGTTGTGCAGGCTGCGCCGTGTGCCATTTGGCTTTATCAGTGCAGTGTTGATCTGGGGACCGGTGTCAGTGAGGCCGACAATCTGCCAGTTCTAGAAAAGGAGAGCTTGGGTAATCACTGCGTTCTGCCTGGACGGGGTCGCTGCTCAAAGCACAAGAAGCTGTGCTCCACAGAGCATGGCCTGAATCACCTTATGCTACATCTTTTGGAATTTTAATGCGAGTAAATTGCATTAAATTTATACAGATCATACCTGTGATGTAGACAGCAGACACTCACCGGAACAACTGCTTATTAAGACAAGCAGGAACAGATGGCTGCATGCAGTAAAGGTCATGTCTGTAAGGAGAGGAGCACCTGTTTAATGGCAGAACCTTTGGGCTTGATGGCTTAAGCACCGCAGAGATGATCATTGGGACTGGCTACCGGTGCTGAAGCTATACATCCCATTTGGGCTTCAGCACCATTCTTGCCCTCTACCCTCTCTATCCGAAACCCTCTGGAGTCACCAGGTTGCAGTGCATTGCTGGAAATTAGTTTCTCTGTTGGAGCTTCAACAAACTTTAGTTATGTGCTTGTGTTCACGTCTCCAGTCTTATAGTAGCGCATGCTGCCAGAGATCATGCTATCATTTTGGGGATAAAACCCAGAGTCAACTGCTAACAGCTGAGACAGAGCTTTGCAGGATTATGAAAAGAGTAGAAAAAATGTTCAAAAATGAGTCCTGTCAGATAATCTAAGCCTGCACCTGATAATGTAAAGTCTGAACAAACATCAAGGGCTGTGCTACCACATGCAGCATGGCAATTGGGTCCATTAGCAAACACTGTGAGCAAAAGAAGGCCCACGCTGAAAAGAGTGTCCATTCAATGCATGTCAATATATGGCATACACTTTAAAATAAATAATAGATAATGTTCTGTAATGTGTATGCATTTAAACATTCATAATACATACCCCATTACTTGTTGCAAAACAGCATTTTTCTCATAAATATTCGAAACTAACCAAGGAACATGTCAATGCTATACACTGATAGAATCACTTATGAATGCACTGTTGAGGGATTTAGATTTACATTGCATCCAAGTATAGAGGAGCAGACAGCATCTAAAGACACCCCCTGACTTATGACTCTGACTGAGGAATGCATTGTTGACATGTGAAACAGAAGTGTTAAGAAGCTTTTACACTTAAAATGGTGTTTACAGTGAAGAACATCTGCTCTAGTTTTAGCAGTGTGCAGTGCCTTGTAGGTACTGTGCATATAAATGGACAATTTGTAGATTGGGCCCAATTTGGTCTAACCTCAATTATTTCTCTTTCTTTATGATCAGTAGAATTAAATCAGTGTAGCATGTTTTCATACTTGACTAATACTGATATCACATATTTCACACCGTGGATTGTAACACAAAGAACTTTACAGGGAGGTAAAAATTTAAAACAATGACACACTTTTGATAAAGTGTAAATCAAAACCAATGCCAACACAGCACGATGCAACAGTGGTTCATACATTAATATCAACCGTTACCAAGATCATGCTGCTAAAGTCGCAGTTAGGTCCTCGGCCTGTTTTTAAAAAGATACCATGAATATATATTTTTTGTCTTTATGGAATAAAAGTGATGTTCAATATTGAATTTAATCTGGGAAAATGTTGAGGTCTCATGCATGCCAATGGTAGCCTCGTTAATTGGCGCTGCTGGGGGGGGGGGGGGGGGGGGGGGGGGGGGGGGGGGGAGTTTGTATATGGTTGGCGTGTCTACTGGGCTTATTCTGGCTATTACGTGCATTGCCTGAGCTGCCCTTTAGAAGACGAAAGATATAAGAAAGTTAGCAGTGGATTAATGTGTGGTGCCTCTGCCTTCATCACAGCTGCTTCTGAGAGTGTGCGTCTGCCACAGGAAGGATCAGTTTCTGAGCTTTTGCCTTCTCACTTGAGGCGACCAGACACTGACTGAGAATTTTAATGTCCTACTTTTAAAATACGCAGTAGTTTTTAAAATAGGAAGTCGTTTAGTCAGTGCAAACATGCAGAATGTTTTTGCAATGGACTACATTGGGGAAAAAAGTGCTGTCTGATTATGACAGTCTTTAAGCCATCTATCATTAAGCCTCCATATCATTGTCAATATACAGAATAGATGCACATCAATGTGCTGGTAAAACATTGTTTTTGTCAAAACAATCCTATTAAATAAGGGTTTGGTTCAAAAAACATATTGGGGCCAAACTGAGAAAGTGAAATTAATCATTGTGCTATCTTAATGTATTGGCCTACCATCATATCACCAATACGCCAACTGTCATGATATCACCAATACACCTGTATCGGACGACACAGTGCCATAGGAGCTTTCTTCTGTTACTGTTACAGCTGCTTGGTCATGTGAGAGATGACATAAGGCCTCACATGAAAGAGAATACTGTGTGTTATAAGCTGTTACATGTTTACATATTGTTTACTGCTATTTCATAAGTGTTTCCTAACAGACTACTTAACATAAAATGTCCTGACTTGTTATGGATATGTGAAAGACAGTGTCATGTCTATGAATGCATTCTGTAGCCTTCAGGAGACAGGGTCTGGTTAAAGTAAATAAACTGATTCTGAGCAGACAGTTCCCCTGGGATTGAGTCTTAGTCTTTGCTTCTCAAAGTCAAAGAGCATCCCAACATCCCCAGAGCTGTGGCTGACCAAGACACTCTCTTTAAACCTTTTATCACAAAAGGGTCTGGCACTAGAATGCTGTGAGAATGGGATTCCTTTCAAGTGTGGTCTCTTTGGAATAGTTTTTTCAAAGGCTGTGTACTTGAACAATCTTCAAGCAGATGTCTGTCTGGGGAATAGCGGGGTTTGAATGCTGACATTTTTTGAGAACATTTTGCAGTTGCTGTACTGTACATTGGGGACTTTGTTTCAAAGGTGAAGCAATCGCATGATTTTTCTCCTTGCTCTTTTTTAATCAGTATCAACATGAAAAACGTTGCCCAAATCAATGCTTTCCCCCCAGCAGCCAGAGATGATGTTATGTGTCTTGGTTACAGTTTGGTCAAGATGTTTTTAGGATTTACTGGTTAATACTAATAATCCATTAATGGAGAGCTATCGAATACCCTAAAAGAGTTGGCTACGATCATTCATACCCTCATGGAACAGCTGAGGGCTGTTGCACCATCAAGTGCAGAATTCTGCTCAGTTTCCTATTCGTGTGTTGTATTATGAGTTATTAATACGAATATAGGCTAGTTTATATTTTGTTGTGACTGTGTATTTCAGTGTAAGTGCAGTCTCTCTTGTCTGCACATGCTAAGCCTGTGACCTTCTATCCGCAATCTTACTTTATGCTCCAAGTCAGTCTTCAGCACTTTCCAAAACAGTTTCCAAAGTAGAGTAAATGATGGAGGTTGACGGCATCAGTTTTTTAGCAAAATGAGGAAGGACAGGAAAACAAATTTAATTCTCAATTACTGCAGAGACACATTCATATTACTGCAGCTGGAGAATGCTATTACTCTGCATTGTCAGCAGTTGTTATCTCAAGACTGCATCTCACGATTTCAGAATAGCCAAATGGTAATATTAGGATCCTAACTTAATTTGGTATGTGCCTAATGACGTTTTGTGCAATTTCAAGAACATAAGATAAATTATTCTTTAATTCTGGGGAAAAAAATAATTGGAAAAAAACTCTGCACTCACTGATGCCAGTAAAACTGTAGTTAATGATGTTTCATTCAGTTCAGTTTATTTGACATTTGGTGCTTCAACATTGAATGAAAAAGGAAATGAATGTATTAATATTTATGGAAAAATACCAAAAAGCAGATACATTATGAAATTAATCCTTTATTTCTATAAAATGAAGCTAGCTGACTCATTTACAGAAACTATTTCCTGTATTTTTGGAGATTTTGAAAATATTTAGGTGTGGGAGGCATCAGCCAGCTACATCACAATAATGTTTATGGCTTTAATTTTCCCATTGATGTTGGTAAGCAACTTGCACAAGGATAATCAACAAAGAAACCTATCTTACATTCTAATTACATCACATTTACATGAAAAAATAAATATTAAACAAAAATACATGGATTGGACACAAAATCATATACTGTAGAGTACCTGTAAAGGTTTTGCTGTACCGCTGAACCATAAATATGGTACTACTTACGTAACTCACATTACCTCACATGCAAACATTGTGCTGTCGGTGAAGGTTTCTTGCTGATTGGACACCTGAAATAGCTTTGGTATATATAATTATGGCTGGACTTCTCACCCTCACACAAATGGCATAATTCACCAAACCACACAAATCACACAAATGGCATAATTCACACAAATGGCATAATTCCCCAAACCATACTTGGGGATCACACAAATGGCATAATTCCCCAAACCATACTACAGTTAGACACGTCCACCTATTAATTCTTTGAATTCATAACAGATATGGATAGTGAACAAAAAAAAGCCTATGGAGGAAGGAAAAAAATCAAAGAAATTCTATTTCTAATTCTACTTATTTGTGACTAAAAGGGGCATGTGATTTTTTTATAAATGCTTTTTTCCTTTATGCAGCCCTGTTTTGGAATCATCAGTGGAATACTGCAGTAGGCCCGTCTCACTGCAACAACATTTACAGGAGCACAGGAGCGCTAAAACAAGACAAATGCAACCCTCCAACACACCTGCATGCAGCCAGTGCCTATTTTTCATACTGCAAGTCACACAATGCGCTGCAGTGGTGGAGGCACTCATTAGAGGATAGCTGCTACCCTGCTGACATCATCTGAGACACTCATGGGTGCCTGGCGATGCCAAAAAATGGTGAGACAAGGTATCACTGCCAGCATACCTACCCCTGTTGTCATTGGAATGAAGCCAAATTGTTCTGCTGTTGTGGGCTCCCAGTCATCGTCTGCTGATAGCATGGCTGGGATCAAACCATGGAGCTCAGCTTGTGCTCAAGGTAGCACCTTAAAATAATAAGATTATTATTATTATTATTATTCCAGGAAATATACCTCTACCTAAAAAAGAAATGAATGGATTCATGTTAGGGGTAATTTGAATGACTGGTTGGGGAACTGAACTCACAACTAAATGGTTGTAGTTTTGAAACCTGCGATTCAATGCTGTTGATCTAACTTCAAGAAAGGGAAGAAAATTTGTTCAATTGTAAATTGGGCTTGATTATAAGTTCAGTGTGATCAATGTGGTATTTAACATTTGGAAATATATTGCATACGTATTTAAGATGGATAAAGGCATCTCCCAAAGACTAAAAGAAAATGGTATATTTTAATCTGATACTCTGTCTGGGTAGCTTCATGAATGGTCTTCTAACCAACACTGGTGAGGAGACGCATATGCGCCCTCTCCATTGGAGGCTTTGTAAGCCCTGAAACCCCCTGTGGTTTTCAGAAATCATCCGCTGCCCTCACTGTGTCTGATCACTTCCACCTCGGCCATCTTTCCTGCCAGTGCAGGGTGACAGTTATCAAAAGCCCCCCCCCCCACATCCTGTTTGTACCACATGCCCGTACTGCTAGTCTGTGTACGCCGATAAGACCAGGGAGCATCTGACAATGGTGCGGAATGACTCTGACGATGGTGTGGAATGACTGTACAGTTCCTTGCAGGTGGACAAATACGGTGCCTCTCCATGGCCAAAATTATCCTCACAGTGGTCTGTAGATTTTTGGTAGTGCTTTTTGGTTATCTTGGATTTCAGTTCTGCAAAATCATTTTTTTTTCCCTCTTTCCTGTTACTAACGTCCACACGTGCAACTTCCAGGCTGTCTATTCATCATGTGCAGTATACTCATTGTTCCAACATGAATCTGGAACATACACTGGCCACTTCAATTCATTTAAACCAGCAGTCATGCTGGAGTACGAGTGAAGTTTGCAGATAGTATCTAAGCCAAATCTTCTCATAAAAACATTCAACATGGTAATGCAGTAGCCTTTACACCACAGTTGTGGTTTGCAGCTATCATATCAACAATCTATAGAAGTCAATTACATCTGATAAATCTAAACTTATCACAAATCTAATCAAACTGTTTGCTTACAATTTGGAGAACACTTCTTATGAGAATAATGTCGTCTGCCATATTTTTTATCCAATCTTTTTTTTTTCAGAAATCTAATTCAAATTCTATTAAAGAGGTACGTGGGATGAATTAAGTCATAAGAATTACACAGAATCTATTTAGTTGTCCATCTGTGAGGAACCATTGAAATGGAGATTAAAAAAGAGGAACATTAAGTTGAGATTTACTAAGACTTAATGCTGTTCTGTCTTTCAGGCAGCATCTATTTCTGCAAAACTATCTCTGTGGAAACAGCAGGAAGTATCCAACTGAGGGGGAGGAAATTTCATGTCATTAAAAATGAACTTTCCCCTCAAATGAAGGAGAAGAACTATGGTTGAAACCAGGGGCTCCTGCCTGACAAACAATATTGACATTACATTAGCATGAGCTGTATAAAATTCACTTAAAAGGTCACTCTCCCATTAAGTTATCCTAATAGCCATTTGGTTACAATATTAGGGGAAAAGTGCAAAGCCAGTGGATAAAATTTGTTTATTATTGTTGATACTAATATTAAAAGTAATGCCACTACTAACATTAGTCTTAGTAGTAGTAGTACAAGTAATAATTGCGGTGTTTGTATTAATAGTGGTATTGATCTTTTATTTATTTATTTATTTATTAGATGAGCATAATTTTCTTGTGTGAGACTATAGGCAGTGCTGTGCCTTTAGCATATTAAAGTAAGTGGAATAAATCTGAAATGGAGAAAGGCAGGGAAGGTGTCTTCGTCTATGAAGACCCTTCCTGTTTGTGGACCCTGGAAGTGGTAAAATGGGAGCTGTATCCATGGAGAAAGAAGTAAAATTATGATGTCCGTGTAGAGATGAAGCAGACCTGTCCGAGAACTACAGTTGGAATTGACCTTGACGTAGGTGCCGTACCTGCTCACCACACTGGCCTATATTAGTCATACACTTTTAACACCTCTTATTCACCCCTGCTATTTTTCACAGTCCTCAGTTCCCTGTAATTTCCGCTTTCTCAAAATAACATGAAAGCATAGTGTGCTCATTCATGGTTCTGGTAACATATGAAAGATTACACTTGGAGTAGGCCTATTATGCGGAAATCAATTTTTAGGCTTTACCTAATTTACAATATAGTAGATTATGCAGGTTTTTTACCCCTTTTTGTAAAGGGCTGAGATACGTTAAATCTGCTTTTTTGGCTTTTAATATCTAAGGTGTCAGTGCTCATTAGAAAAAATCTTTGCAACACATAAATTGCAACTGGATTCAATAGTATGTTCTGAAAATGTCCCTGTGAAGTGAAGAAATGGCCAATCTGTCATCCTCCCTCAGCAGCTGTGACTTCACAATGATTGATCTCCTTATGGGGACTTTCTGCCAAATCAGCAGAAAAGGAAAGAAACACATTTAGCATGATCAAATAATGACTATACAGTATGCGCAATGGGTGATACATAGGATGAGCACATTCTATTGCAGTGCACTTGGGGCAGACCCAGCATGTTTCATTGCTGATCGTTACAGGGTGAAGCAAAATGTCCGTCATTTCAAAAATGCTCTCTTCGAGACAACTGATCGACACATCGCCACTGCTACAATTGCTTTTGTCTCGTGAACAATGTACTGCAGCTCATGGAACTGCAGTTCTGAGATTGAGTCTGCACACATTGTATTAAGTAAAGCTAAAGATTTAAAGCTAATATTTCACCCTTTATCTCTTTAACATTTTTTTTTCTGGAATCTTTTTACCAGGTTGTTACTGCAGATGTGATTGTGAATGGGATTATGGAGACATTAGAGCCTTTTCATCCTTCTTCAATCATTTACTTTCAAAACTCTGAATGTTGTGAAAGACATTGGTGAACATATACCCAGTGTTAGCAATAAAACCTGAATAGAATAGCAGGTGAATTACAGGGCAGGGTTTCATGTGCATTTCTTGTGATGTTTTTTCTGTTGAGTGGTGCAGTGAGATTGGCTCTTTACTATCAATCCACACTGTGTAGCAGACCCAAAGAGACTGAAATTGCAAGAACGGCACCACTGAAAAGAAAATGACAGTGATGAGGAGTAATTGCATTTGATCGGGACTCAAAAAGCAGGCAAAGGAAACTTTCACTTCATTAAAAGCTGCAACAAAAGGTCACTCACGTGGCAGCATCACACTTTTATGAATTGAATAGGAAAGAAACATCAAAATAGGTTCAAATTTTTTCAATTTATGGTCAATGCTCTAAACAAAAGTTCACCAGACACACAAACGGCTTCCAACTACACAGTTTTTCTTTATTCCCATTCAGTTGAGTTATTGATGTTTTCTATATCTAGAGCTCATCTTCAATAGAAAGAACTGCAGTTTTGCCTAATTTTGCCTGTCTTTTCTTTCCTCTTCCTTGCATTTGCCTCTTCAAAATCAGTGAGCTTGGTGTTATGTTCCTGTACAATGACTTAGGATACATTCTGGTGTTCCTATCTTGGGCAAGGGCAGCCTCTGTATTTTACCTCTTACGCATATTCTGTGCAGAATGCTGAGCAGTGATAGGCAGAATTGTATGCATGTGTCTGCGTGTCTGTGTACATGCATGCGTGTGTGTATATGTTTTGTATGTATGCATGTGTGTATATGTACCATTTCTTTGTGTGTGTGTGTGTGTGTGTGTGTGTGTGTGTGTGTGTGTGTGTGTGTGTGTGTGTGTGTGTGTTTGTGCACATGTCCATGCGCGTATAGCCTGTATGTGTGTGGGTGTATTTGTGTATGTGTGCACGTATGCGTTTGTGTGGGAGTATATGTGTGAATGTGCGTGCATATGTATGCGAATGTGTGTGCCGTGTGCGTGTGTGTATTTGTGTGAACTGATGGCTGTTTAATGGAAGATTGTTGAGTGAGTGTGTGAATCATGTACACCTGCACATGACTCTCCTGGCACTCAACTTTCGAGTGTTCAAAAAGAAATGAAACTGAAATTATTGTCTCTGCTCCCATCACGTGAGGAGTGCAGCAGCTGTGAACGGTGGCCTTTCGGTAGGTCTCACTGAGGTCTTCTGAGTGTAAGGCAAATATCTGAGCAGTGACATCAACTTATCTAAACTCGACACACCTGTCATCTGCACAAAAAGTGTTTTTAGAGTCTCTGTGCAGCTTCAAAACCATCAGCATTCCCTCCACCTAAGAGGAGAGTCACTTTCTCTAGTTACTCTATTCTGTCTGACCACTTTGTCTTTTGTCTTTAATTTTTTCGCAACAGGATTTCACGGCAGTAGAAAGAGCGGTGATGACATGCCCTTCGCACCCCATGCTGTATGTTGATACGTTTGCTGTCGTGTTATTGTAGGGTCCACCCTGGCAGAGTCGATGAAAGGCCGTGATTATAGAGCACATAGCAAAGACAGTACTGAGACCAACACAACAACAAAGAAAAAATAAAACCGGGCGAGTGTAATTCTTTGTCGTCTCTTGTCTCCTTTCTTTGCGAAGACAGTTGATGGAATTCAACACTTTTCAATGGATCTAATCAATTTTTGAAAAATTCATTCAACAAAATGAAATGAAACCAATTACGTGTTCCAGGCATAGAGAAAATACCCTTTTTTTTTTGAAAGTAGAGTTCATTAGAATTTGTTGCTGAGATGGTGCAGATAAAAAAAAAAAAAAAAGATATGCCAAAAAGAATTGTTCACTTTTCCAGCAACAACAGAATGTGTCCAGATTTCTCTGCCTCACAAATTTTTCTGTCTTCTGCCTACGTTCCTTCTCTTTCCCTGAGAACTGCTTAACAGATACGTACATGACATGTATAAACAGCAGCAAAAGGTGCCAGCTATATCTGACAAACATGGTTGTATCCATGGATTTAAATGCTTGGTGGTGCCAGGTAAAGGTTTGGGTGAATCCAACCCACCCAGCCTTGTAGAGCTCCCAGTAAGTGAACATAAAAAATACAATAAAGTCAAAAGGAAAGAGTTTCATTTGTCACCATTAATTTATGACTGCGGTGTCAGACAAATGTAATTAGATAGCTTGCCAAGGATATTTCAGTAAGGAGTGCCCTGTTAAGTGGCACCTTCACCAAATTTTAGGTTCCTCAGTGTGACACACCAAACTCAAATGACACCGTGTGGGACATTTTATGTATCTTGCATCTCCACAGTAACCGTCATTATCTGACAGGTTCTAGCTGAGAGCATGTTGTTTGATATGCCATAGACCTGCCCCTTCTCTTGCATAAAAGCTAGAATTGATCAGTCTCTACTCAGAACTTGTCAGACTTGAAGATCGAGCCTCAGCCTATTTTTAGTCAGTGAATTATCATGGAATTAAGAAGGTAACAGTAGAATGTCCCAAGGTAACAGGGTGTCACTGAATTGTGACCTTCCCATGACATTCACACTTGCCTCAGACTGGCTCACATTGCAAAACAAGCAATCTGGAATTTAGCTGCTGCTTTGATGGGTTCTGCAGTTTGATTTTATTTAAGATTATGGTAATGTAGAAATTAGCCGTGTAAATGAATCAGAATAGTAATTGTTTTTTAAACTCATTTTTTTTAAAAGCTTTATAAAATCTTTAAAACTTTAATCACTCAAATATTGTCTTGATATGGTGATCACAAAAGCTATGTGAAGTGATGTGCAAAAGAAATTCCATCTAAGTTTTGATCTTGGGAGAGAAGAGGATGCTGATTTACATTTAAGTTCTTTGTCTTATATTTTAGCATATCTGATACTTGCAATATTCTCCAAAAGCATGGTATTCAAACTGTTACTGTCCATGTATCCAATAGCTTTAGCCCTGTGTCTCAGGCTTGTTTTCCACTAGGATTTAATGTATAGGGATCAGAGTTAATCCCTGCAGTTTCCCAAATGCAATCACACCAGGGGTCAGCCCTACCGAAATGCAACCCTCTTCTGCCCAGATCTGTCTACTCCTCCTCAGGGCAGTTTTTATCCCCCCCACCCCCCCACCCCCCTCAGTTTCTGATGGTTCACCCTGGTGGTGTGATTGGAGTTCACTGTCTTCAACACAGCAGAATGAGGAAGCCAGGTGGTGACAGAGGTGAGGTAGAAAGCTCACATTTAATGAATCTGTTCTTTGCATTCTGTGTTCAACACTTTGAAATCAATTATCATATTGCAGTCTGTTGCATTGGTAAATCTTCCAAATTTGGACCACAGCAAGGACAGATCAGCAAATGCTGTTGAGTTTCATGTTTCAGCGATGGAGTCTTTTCAATGGGGAGGTCCTCATAACCCACCAGAAATAGCCATAACCCCCACCCCCACCCCCACCAGCAGCAGGACCTTGAATATGCCACTCTGACCTTGAGACTGTTTTCTTAGGTGCAAAGGCACCTTGTTCCAAAGCACACTGGAATTCGGACAGCAATAAATATTATAGTGCGTGTTGATTTGAGGATTTGTGCCTTTTCCAAGCTCTATCCCACGGTACATGCAAGCGCCAGAGACCTTGACAGTTGTGTTCTTTATGTTTCTCTTTTGGAATGTGTGTGGGCTTCTGAAATTTACCTTTTAAAAAAGGAAAGTCTAATGTGTTTAGAGCACACTGCTAAATGCTCTAAATTATTTTCAATGTCATTCCCAAGGAGAAATTAGTTATGACAATAATAATGCAGTTTGGGTTTGAGATGAGTGGGAGTTAGCCAACAGCATATTTATAATGCTTTTAAATGGAAGATGTGAGCTTTAACTGCTGAACAAATGTAATTATATTTTGACCATGGTGCATGTTGCATAATGTGCAATTTGCACCAATTAATGTCTGTGGAGGTCTTCATTTTGACTGAACTGCAGTAGAATGTGGATCTTGCATTCAGTAACATGTTTTGGCCCTACACCTTTCGAAGATTATATATGTTTAGGAGTCTGCAAAGAAAGTGAAGCAGTCTGAAGAAGGGGAAGTCAAGCCGTAAAAAGGATGCTGCCGAGTTCTATTGATTCAGTTTGTTTCGCAATTTTCTTAACTCTTTCATACTGTCACACCACTGTTTTCTCAGTGAAGTGCACCCTTGACCGTAGCATACTTTTGATGTTTGTTTCAAATCATGCTTCATTGTTATCTACTGCTACTATAATGTGTTGTCATACTATAGTATATCACTATTCTGAACTAAACTACAGGAGCAAGTAAATCATGTTTCGGAAGACGAGAATCATCTGTATCAGAATATGCTTTGTTGGTCAAATTCTGAACCGTGGGTTCAAATACTAGGGCCTGTAGTACAGTTCTGCCTTTTTTTCATTCCATTTTAAATAGAATTTTTATAAACTGTATCCTCAGTAAGGCATAAACATTAGTCAAGTGAATAACAAGCAGAATGGTAAAAAACTGGTGGTAAGTTGCAAGCCTACTAATGTGAATGAAAAAAATAAACAGAAAAATCTTTTTAAACAAAAATGTGCTCAATCAAGTTTTAAAAACTTGATTGAGCATGCATGCATTTTAATCTGTGTGTGGAGTTTTGATTTGCTACACCCTAGTTCATCCCAACTGTATCTTTAAAAGGTTTGGCATTCATTACTCCCAAATATTGTGTTACGTGAAGTGAAGTAAAAGTGATATTGTGTGCATAATAGCCGTGCCAAACATATCGGTTTATTTATAGGAGGATGACCTTTGACCCTTTCGTGCCTTCACTCCGATGCGTGCTTTGACTGCCGGCGACACAGAGCTGGGATACACAGTCCGGCCTCTCTGACCTCAGCGATGAGGTCCACTGCACGTGTGTCAACCATTCATGGACGTTTACAAACCCCAGCAGCTGCACGCTGCTTCATCCCCGGGGCAAGCAGAGGCAGGGAGAGACAGGTGTGCTTACGAGAGGTCTGGGGGGGTTGTTTTGGCTATGACGTTTGTCCTCCGGCCTTCATGGTGCGCCCCCCACTGATGCAGGGGTGAACACTCCCTCCCCCCTTTACACAATCCTACATCAGCCCTCGCCTCTCCAGCTCACAAACCTCAAAATACACCCGTGGAAAAAAAGGAGACTCCAAGCTGACTTGTTTACTTAGGTTAATTGCTTTGAAAGGCTGAGATCCTATTAGTTCAGATCTGTTGTCTGTCTGTGAACCACACAGGCTGACTGTACAAGAGAGAGTGGCCTGACATTACTGTTGCATTATGTTAATTATGTATGCAGAGTTTATCAATTTACTAAGAATAATAATGATAGTATTATACTGGGAACAAGTAAAAATAATCAGAAATGGTCACAGGGACTCATCATATTTAGAGTTGCCATGTTTGGTACTCTGTGGGCCAACTGTATATCATCAGTAAGGCAGGATTAGGGCCATTCTTACTCTCACATGGTCTCCCATAAAGATTAAAGTGTGTCAACTCTGATACTGTGCACCTACTGAGTGATTACGCTTGAGTTTTATCCAGACTTTGGTGCTCCATGATAGAATGGAATCATTACTTAATCATAAATTAATTACCTTATAGTGAAATAATGTATCTAAGTAAGAACACCTGAACATCTAACCATGATCACTATGATTAATCAGGCAAATTTTTCTGACTGACTCGGTCCTCTATAAGTGTAATGTACTATACTGGGGATTACCTTTAATCAGAAGGTCAAAATAGTACTGCCTAAGCCCCTCCTACATTTGCTTTCATTGGTTTCTCAGAAACAACATTGTGTAACATCAGCATTTATGGTTGTGGAGGTACATATGTGGTATGCTGTACATATGTATGTATGCTGACCGAATGTGTATCTTAATTGAGATGTATATTATTTTTGGAGAAAAATTATGCTGTCATATATGAAGGATGAAAATAATTTCTTGAACAAAAATCATACCAAAATGGGAATATTGTAGATGGAAAAACTGCATCTCATATCAAGCAATATGTCAGTATAACAGTATACTGTAATTAATTTTAAAAATCATGCCTTCCTATCTTGCCTCTTGAAGCAAAAAATCCAGCTACTATCTGAGTTTAAGAGCGTGAGAGTGGTGTCTGTCGTTAATTTATTTTCAGGCCTTACAGTGTCAGTTGACAAAGTAGCTATTCGAACCGATAACCTGTATTTGTGCAAGAAAACCTCAGTGGTGACTTCAAAGAGACCATTCTGCTTTGTGTATTGTATTTTTACCTCACCAGCAGCATACCTCTAATTCTTATCTCTGTGTCCACTCCAGCAAAAGGAAACAGCTTAGCTCCCTGCGAGTGCCTGGAGGCTAACAGCATCTTAAGAAGCCATGCTAAATTTAAACGGCCTCTTACAGGAGCCTTGTATCCCAGTCAATGCTGTGGATGGCAGCTGGTCCTCATTCATGTTCTGCACGTACACTTGGATGTGTTCTTAAACACCGAGAAGCTTTGAGTGAGCCCTCCATTGCTTTTGAAAAAGAAGAGTACCTTAGGCATAAATTTTAACTGTCTAGAAAATACAAATACAAACAGAAACAGTGTTTTGTGTGGGGGGAAAAAAGGCAAACTGGTTTACATATTTTTGTAAATAGTTTTTGTCTTCTTTTTGAGTTGTCTGTCTCTGTTTTTGTCTGGATGAAGCGCCCATGGAGACAGTTTCACTGACGTACTTAATCAAAACAATAAATTATACATTTTTGTTTCCTGAGGAAATCAAGTTCCTTCCTCCGTGCATAAAAATAGCTTTAATCTGTTCCATGCAAGGTTGGAGCTTATACCCAGTGGCAATTAAATAGTAAATTGGCTTCAGGGCTAACCTTCCTGCAGAATGTGGGACCATAACCAGGATTCCAGGCTAGGATATGACAAGGAAACTAATATTTAAAGTTAGTCATATGAAATTGAAATATATTGTAGTACACTGATAAATATGTTGCTTAGCTCAAGAATATATTGCAAATATTATTAAGATATATTACTGCAAAATAGTTTGCATATTTTAAATATATTGATTTTAGCTGAATAATATATTAAAATATATCCCCTCTCTCTCATTATCACTATATTTATATTTGTATGGGTAGCAAGCACTCTGGAGTAAATTATGTCTCTATTAAACAGAATGGTAAATATTTCACTTAATGACACCTCCTTTTTCCACTTTATTTGATGTGTTTTTATCTGATAATGAAGTATAACATTTACAGTTTTCCCTTTATCTGTGTTGTACGCCAACAGAGGACTATGCTGTGTTATGAATTGTAGTGAAATCACAAGGGAGGATATATGAAATTGTTGACTTCTCCAATTGTGAAGCTACTAAGTAGACTGTAGACTGTGCGTCTACAGGCTATAGTTTATGTGCACTACCATTAATTTTTACTGTCTGTCAAGGGGTTTTCCTGGATCCCCTTGTGCAAGTCTGTTCACTGTTTTATAGTCATCACTTGCATTCTCCAGGATCCTCCATTTATGAAACACCCTGAAGATTACTTATTTACTTATTTACAGTCATTAACGTCATTGGGTGAAGCAATTAGGTTATTTGCTTGAACATAATAATGGTGATATTGTTCCACTTACTGTACATGTTGAACCATGTACACACTCATGATCTCAGCACTATTTGGCACTGACACATGATTGAATATGTTTGTGTTCATTTTGTTCTGTTTTTCACTTTGTACAAGCTCTTTGGAAGTTGATCTGCACTTTGGAAGAGCACCCGCTAAATGACAAAACATAAATGTAAATGTACATGGTACAGAATAAATACAATGTTTGTATAAACTTGTTATTCTAAGTTAAGGACGACTCACAATATGGTGCTATAGGACTGAATAGTGTTTAATTTACCGGAAAGTAAAAATAATACTAAAAACAAAAACAATCAAATATGTCTGTCTATTTAACTGGCAGTATGTATCCAAGCATTGGCATATTCGAATCAGATACTGAAACATGCAGTTTTACTTATGAGTGATTATTGTTTTACTCATGTCTCATTAAGCTGAAAGTAGACAAAAAAGGAAATGGAACCAAAATAGATTCTATTTTCTCCAAGATTCTGCTTTTCGCTGTCAGAACAAATCTGGCGTAACTGGTGCTGATGTTTTGCTGCAGGGAAATTTGTCTGCAATTGATGTGGTGGACAGTGTGCCAAAATTAGAGGATATTTAGAGACAAACACATGTGAGCTGACAAAACCTTGCATTTTATCCAGTTTTCCTTTGAAAATGGTATTAATAGATTTGGATTTGGCCAAATTTTCCAAGGATCAGGCTTAACAGATGATGAAACACCACTTAAATTAATTTATTTGATGATCTAATGTGAAGTGTTGTCTTGTGGTCTCCCAAAGGCCCATACAGGATACAATTCGCCCTCTTCCAAATTAGTTTATCGAGGAAAGCCCTTACCCAAACAATATTAAAGGTTAGGCCCTTTCTGGGGTTTCCTACAGAAATAACCACAATGATCCTGAGTTCTAAGCTTACTTCTGTGCTATCTAGCCTCTTCTGAACACACATAATTCTGATGCAACATCATACCATGCCCTTAATAAATAGCCACGCTTGGACCATTTTTTACTCCCTGCCTTATCTTCTTCCGTTTGTTCTTCCTTTCCCTCTTAACTTTCCTGTTGCATTACATTCCAGAACCCCTAAAATATTTTCTAGCTCTGGTCTCTGCTGCTGTGACTCAGTATCAGCATTTGTTCATTGTTTTCAGTTACAAGTCAGAGACACTGTTCACAGCAGTGACAGCGTCTCCATCTCTATATTTATGCATACCATTGTTTAAACTGGAACAAAGCACATTATTTCATTAAAAAGATGAACACACTGGATAATTTTTAAAGTATAGCATCGCAGAGAGAAAATTAAGATAGTTTACAAACAATTAATTTTATTCCAAAAAGCAAAAAGTTGAAATTCTATATAGGTGCTAGCTAACCCAGTATTTTTGGGAAATTGATTAAAGGGTTTCTGAGTCACTAAGACAGTTACAGTACTTGTACTGTGCATAGGCTGAGCCCAACAGCCTGGGTTTAAACCTGGCTGTATAATCTGCTGACAATAACCTGGAGCCTACAATGAAGGAAAAATGGCTTTGTTTCACCAGGGTAGGGGTGGGCAGGCCAACCAAAGTCCCCTCATTGCACCACTCCCGCCAAACTATGACCCATTTTTTTCCATTCAATTCTTTAGCAGATGCTCTTATCAAATATTTACATAGCATACATCTGGCATATTATCCCATTTACACAGGGGGACATTTACTGCAGCCATTCCACTTAAGACCTTTGCTAAAGGATACAAAAGCACTGACCTGCATCTGAGAATTAGAGCTGCAGCTCCTCAGCCACAAGCCCAGCTCCTTGACCGACTTTTACACAACAGTGGGCACCTTTCTTTCTAATCGGTTACATAACGTTACCCTGTTATACAGTTCAAATTACTTACTGTGGCAAGCGTTCTTTTTAAAATGTGCTGCTGGTGTTAACAGTCCTTTAGTATGTGACTTAAAGAGTTTCACAGCTACAGTCCAGTTAGTGTGTATCTGATTTCTTGACAATGATTATTGGTCGATACTTAACCTTATACCTCGGCAAGGGCCTGCATTCATTAGTGACCTTGTGCAGTAGCACTTTTCTCAGAACTGAGAATACACTGTGATTTCTCATAAATGAGAATTTATTTCAGTTTTGACCCCTCATGATGGACTTTAACAGTCTAATGTGAATTTTTTATGCTATATGTTAAAAACAGGATTCTTCTGTTCTGATATTACCGTGATTTTAAAACAGTGACTGTTTGAAAAAAAAAATGTCCATGAATGTGATACACATGCAATATTGAATTCTGAAACTTGTCTGTGGAAATATAACTGTATTTATGTACCTCAAACAAATGTGACAGATTATTTGATATACCTTCACATGTTTGCAAAAGATGGCATCATATTTGTTTTTTTTTGTTTTTACTGACTTTCTCAAAATGTACAATACAGAAAATAAATTCATATTCTTGGAAAAAATAAAGTGCTATTGAGTGGTAGAGAAACCAAATTTGTGATTTTCAGTGGAAGTCAAAAGAAATATGATTACATATGAGACACATAACAGAGTAATCGGGGTTTATTTTTGCCACTAAAGATCGCTTCTCTTGACACAAAAAGCCTTATCTGATTTTGACCCGGAGTTCAGTGGACCAGGGATTTAGTTCCTGCTGAGTTGTCTCGTGATTGAAACCGGATTGTGACCTAAGGTCGGCTATGTTCTCCAATTAAGGAAATATTAATCAAGATTACTGTGTGCATCTCCAACCCTGCCACATGTCCCTGTCTTTCTCAGTGTTTTAAAAATAGCTCCCAATTTCACCCCCGACAGTGTGCGCAGAGAGGCCCAATCCTAACATTCGGATGCTTTTCTATGGTACAGAATTCGACCAGCGTCACCAATAACATCACCTTTCTGCTGCACCAGCCACATTCACATCTATTGGATTATTAATTGTGTACCTTTAAATTTTATGTCATGGATCAAGATACTGTGTGGATTTAACTCATCCCTTTCAGAACAGGCTTTGGATTTTTCCAAACATGAGGGGATGAATGATATTCTGGACAATATTTGTATTACAGTCAGCTATCATCACATTTTAGGCTCATGTCACTACACATGAAGTCTATTAATTATATATAATGAGTATATATATATTTATTTATTAACACATCATAACCATTTATTGTATGAGGTGTATGGCGTTAACAGCCTTGTACAGCACAAGCTGTGTGTGAAATGTAATATTCATGTAGGTTGGTAACCGATAGGATCAATAGCTGCTGGAACAGAAGTCTTGATGACCAGTGATTAATCATCATTGTGAAAGCCTAAAATCAGTATTGGAATCTTTTGCCTTAAACAGATATGAATGGATCAATGTAGCGACTTGATGATTCAGTTCATGGGGTGGGCATTACTCTGAACCGCTGCCAAAGAGAAAGGGAAGATCAGTGCGGCAATTGTGATCATATAGCTGCAGTTTTTACTGCATGTATCCCACTCACACACACATACACAGCTCTAAGCATTTGGACGTATCAGACAGTTCAACAGCACAAACATGCAGCTGCCATTCATTGGGGTAACTGACGATCAAATGTAATTGTGTATACCTCTTTACACAAGGGGATGGCCACCTACCATTTGTAAATTTTGTTTCTTGGAAGTGATTCCACTGATTGCAAATTGCTCGTCATTAGTGCACTGTGATCATGAACAAGCCACAGATTCTTTGTGCGTGGACCAATCAGCTTAGTGCAGGTCACATTGAAAATTCTTTCTGCCATTGGCTGAAAAATGCAAGTGTTATTTTCTGGCCCATTATGAACGAAGGGACATTGTCTAAAACGGAACATCCATGGGGATGCTTTCTGATGCATACAGCACAGCAAACACTTAGAGTGCAGAAGGAATGCTGAAGATGAATATCAGGTCATAATAGAACTGTCATCATAACTAAAGTAAAATGGGACTAACTTACAGTACAGAGTGAGTAGCATTCATTTATTATCTGTTATAAAACTGAAAAAGGGAGAGTAATAATGGACAGCCTTCCTGAAAATGACACTGACATATATTGCTGATTGAGAGCAGAAATTCCCAGTTGTGGATTTGCATTGGGTTTGTTATACCCTCTTCCTCTTCTGTGGGACAAACTACATTGGTTTTACCTGCCCTGAGGTGTGTATAACCTGTGCATTATTTCATCTAGTTGCTCTATTTGCACACATTAATGTGTGTTGTAATTCTCAGGGGAATTCCATGCCCATATCAGTTTTCCTTCATGAATGTGGTTATGTGCTCTGCGGTTAACAAGCCTCCTACGGGAACAGCTTTTGTTCAAGATCATTTCTTTGTCACTAAGAAGCCTCACTTTCAGTCAGTGTCATTCGTATTATTACAATTAAGTGCTTTCAGCTCACAGAGACACATTCTGGAAACAGGGGAGTCGTTGGTTGCTTGTGAAGTGATTTTGAAAACCCCCTGACTTTATCCAACGTTTTTTTTTTTTTTTTTTCCTTCCGAACTCTGCTTATTTGCCTTCCGTTTCATTCTTCATTCTGGTCATACCCACACAGCACAGCTCATTTGGTCTGCTGCGGCAAACATGCTTCAGATGATTTGGGCGCGGGAACAGCAGATAAGGAATACACCAGGGATTCCTTTTTGACAGGTGATTACAAGAGAATGAATGGGTTACCAATGTGTCCTGCCTCCTCACGTGTGTCTCCGCTATTAAGCTGAGAGGCCATTAGTCACAATCTATTGTTAGCGGCAAATTCCTGCCTACTAGGGGGAAAAAAGGCACACGAAAGATTAAGCACGTGCGCAACAAATGTGGTCTGAGCAATATGTTAATGGCATAATAAAATACATTGTCTGTGTAAGCTCATCTGTTTTATCCCCTATGTCTCCCCAAAGCACGTGTGGACTCTGTTAAAATAGGGCACATATAAGCTGAAAGCACTGCCAGGATTAATTCATGTGTTCCATTTTCTGACACACTCTGGGTGTATTAAACGTGCCATCAAGGGTCCTACATAAGAGCTGTAGAAAGCCTATGTGCCTACATAAGACCTCTGTAGCTCTTTCATCAGCACATAACACACAATGTATGTATATACACACACACATACATTTAGGTGTGATTACCTCAGTGACGTTATATGATTGAGGGTATGTATACTGTATATATAATATGCTTTATGTATACTAGCCTTTCTACATCTCACCAGACCTAAGTTTTGTTTATGGAGTGAAGCTTTTCCAAAAGGACAGAGGGTATTTGATCTGAGAGTCACACCTCTGTAGAAACAAACCACAGCGCTTCAAGGACATCTTCGCTGTCTCCTCACATCCTCCCTCAAAAGAGTCCTGGGGTCACATGTCACACTGCTGCAGATGAAATGGGTTCCACTGCCACCCTAAAGGAACAGGGTCACATCGCGCTGTAAGTGTAAGCAGTGACATATCGCTGTGAAAAAAGCAATCAGAGCTGTGTGTGCGATTCCTTCCGGGTTGTAGGGAGGGCCTCCTGGTGGAATGGAGGGTTTGCACAGCAGTATTATATTTGCACAGGGACACACCTATATTCATACAGGGATATTCCGATTTTAGCACAGCAATATTACTACACTCATACAGGAGCAGTCCCGCGTGTGCACATGGACACTCATAATGTCCAGTTCAGTTCAGCGATGTTCCTGTATTCTCACAGGCAACATTAATGAATCTCATCTGGTTTTAATGGAGCACCAGTCCCACACGATACTGCTACTGCAGACAAGCACTGTGCTCAGAGTAGGTCACTGCAAGTGTACCTCTTAACATTAGTCCTACCCCCACGGGGAAACCGTCTCCCAGCGCCACTGTGCCCACGTGCCTCGTGGCCCTGGCAGCCCACGCCAGGCCCTGGGCGTGCGGGGTCGCCATGGCAACGAGCTGTGGGAACAGCAGCGGTGGAATGTGAGTGGGCAGGCAGGTGTAGGTGTCTGTCCTGTGATGTGAACCAAAGAGTGCCATCGTGATAATCAGAATACCGGAAAACCACTCTGTGACTTGTGATGAACTTACACTACAGAATGAACGGCATTCATGTATAAATACATGCTATCAACTCAGAATGCTACAGAGAAGCAGGGCAGAATTGTGTTCTTCTATATGCAGCTTGTAACCCTTTGATATTGTTCCAGTGGTCAAGAATCCCAGTACCTGCTCCCTCACAAAATAATGGTAGCATTATGTAGCAGTATCTGGCAGTTAACCAGAAAGTAAGATTTTAAAAGTCTGTGCAAATATGCCCTCAGTAGATCTTCAAAGTACTAAAAGACATGAATGTGAGGGGTGATGGTCTACCGCCATGCATTGTTTAAAGGCTATGATTTATGAAGCAAGTGTGCTATATTTAACAAGACACGTGCTTGAGTGTCATGTGGGTCTGGGTTCAAGCCTTGGTCTTGTGTTCATTTGACGCTCTGTGTCATTGTTTGCTGGAACAATGTGAGAGACACAATGAGATTAAACAGATGTGCCGAGTGTGCACTACAAGGCCGTCTTCCAACAGACCCTTTTTTAAATCGTGGCGACTGCAAAGCTTCATGAAGGACAATGATTTTCTTTGTTCTAACATCACCACCCCCTGGCATGGCCTTGATTTCTCCAGTATGGCTAACAATGCAAGATAATTCAGAGGCTTAAGGCTTTGAAAGGTGTCATTTTAAAAGTTTTCAAAGGAAAAGTCATATCTCTCACTTTTCATATTTCTAGTTTCTTACTTTGTTGAACTCTCTTGAACCTTTTGGATCTCCTGTCACATATATTGTGTATTTTGCCATTTACTTGTGTTCAGTATTCGAACATATTTTTAAATATAAAATATTTTATAAAATATAAACATCAAAGTGACCAATGTATAGTAGCGAACAAGCCAGCTGGTGAAGCTTTTGGTAATAAAACATTTTATGATGAATATTACCTCGCTTTATTTACCCCTTACTGTTAGTAAATATTCTGGTGCTGTTGGACAGAAACAGTGTATAGACAAAAAAAAACAGAGCTGCTTTCTTTTCCATTTTTATTGAATTGAATCATTCGATCCAGTTTGGCTTACCAAATCGATTCATTAGGCTAGCAGCAGAACTGCTGTTTCTGTACAGCCGGGCTGTGGTTGTCATGGTAAATAAAATTGAAATGTACACATCTGTACCTTTTGCAGAGACTTCAGCATGTTCAGCATTTGAAAAAATAAAACTTAACCGGCTCACTCAACGTGTTGAAAGAGGTGGATAATGGTGATTGAATATTCACCATTTACATAGCAAACTAATTTTTTAACACTTTATTTCACATCACGTTTTACATTCGTATCACATTAATAAGAATACCGCCTTGCATCCATCACATTCAATGAACCAAGTATATCAACTGAACTATGTGGACCAGATGAGCCAAAGAACTAAAAGCTTGAAAGAGCAAAAAGAGAATAAACACTGAAGAAAGACTGAAACATATCAGACAGATGTCTGGTCAGCCGATGTTTTAATAATACTTCCCGTCAGACGAATTAATGTACTTCAAACCTTTAGTTGCTGACAATTTGACTGCATTTTGTTTGAATAGTGTATTTCTTTGGCCTATTTTGCATTGTTCATTCATGTCAGTGCTTAGCATGTTGCTTACTTCCATTTAACAAATGCTCTCAGGCTTCAGAAGACCACAACAATCACCAGTTTTGACTGGCTTGTAGCATTTAAGATTTCTGATTAGTTTTCCCAATATTAAATGCCACCATTAAATACACTGCCATGGATGTGTCCTGTGTTATCTGTGCTAGAGATATTCACTCCCTGATGTTCAGTGGTGGATCTCCAGTGTGAAAAGAATGAGATGACAGAGAAGATTAAGCGTAGTAGCAACATCCTGACAGAAGGATCCCAGAGCTGCAGTTAATTAATAAAATGCCTTGAACAAATGGCAGATTCTTAAGATGGCACCGCGCCGCGATATTGGGTCACAGGGTCAGCGCAGACAGTCCGTGTGTTTGAGACAAGGAAATGTCATTTCCCTTTTGTCATTTATCATCCTGATGGCAGGAATTATCACGTGCAGTCATCTTACAGCAGCGTCGGCCCTGGCTGTCCATTAAAGATCAGGTGCTCGCTTTCCTGCCAATGTGGTCTTGTTTATCCGGGTGGAGATGGAAGATATGGACAAAGACGGCTTCAGTTTTTCTCAGTCCTACAAAAGGCTTTGTAGAACATATAGATCCGCCCATGAACTGAAGATGGTGTGTTATCTGATGTATTTCACGTGTACAAATTATTTTGCGTTTGTGTCGAAATACTCTGTCCTGCTTTTGTCAGTGAATTAACCAATCAGTCTACAGTCAGATATCCCCGAAGTGTTTCACAGTGCACTGTTTCCTGAGGGAGTATAAAAACAAAATCATGTGAAGCTGAATGGCAAAAAACTGAAAAATGATTTTGTGACCCTTTGCAAAAGGCAATCAAGGCCAACTCCTGTGAAGTGAAAGGGGTTTGCTGGCTTTTGATAACATAAGGATAATGTAACACAATATTTTCTCAGTTCTTTTCTAAATTGTCCTTATCTCACAATGTGTCTCTGCCTGACAGTCTCTGCATGTCCCCCATAGACATATTATCATTGTTTGTAAGACTGCAAAGAGATCTCAGGTGCTAATGTAATGGTCAAAACCTGTCTCCCTGTCTCACACATGCCTAAAGCCTCCCAGTAACGGAAGCAATCCGTGTTGTGCCTTGAGCTGTAATGAGAGCTCATTGGTATTTTCTGATATTGTCTGACAAATCATTGACTCCCAAGGCATTCAATGAGGATTATTTATTTAACACTCTGATGGGGGTGGGGTGGGGGGGTGGGGAAGCGAGTCCCATTCCTACAGATTCTGACATTGTTAAACAGCTCACACCTCTCACACAAGTGGACTTTCAAGAATTCCCCTTGTAATCAGGCGGGTGACGGTTCATTTTTCAGTGTCAGTGACTAATCAGGCGATCTGAAAACCAGTCAGAGACTGGTGCGATCTTCCATGTTTTCATGTCCTCATTGGTTCCCTTTCATTCTCGCTCAGGGCTGTGGCTTAATCAAGGTATGCCTGGTAATGTTGAAGGGATTGATGGGTTGTTTTTAAATAGGATGTTGACATTTCACCCATATCTGCAATCCCTCTCAAATGCAATAAATATAATGACTGTTACTGCATGCATGTTGCACACAGCTTACCCCTGAAAATGGCTCATTTCTTTCATAAAAAATGATTAGCAAAACACAGTTAACCATCTGTTGCTTATTGTAATGTATAAGGTAACTGTTTGTGATATTGTACAAAACCAAATGGATTTGGCTTTTTCAAACTACTGTTAAATAAGAGCACTCCATCTACTGAAAAGAAATGAAAGTAAAAAAAGGTATTAAAAGGTATTAAGTTTTAATGTTGTAACATGTAATAGATGTTAAGACTATAATGGAATGTTCTGTCTTTAATGTAAATGTAAAACATATTTTAAAATAAATCATTAAATATGTTTCCATTCATTATACTTTATAGCATTATTTGTTGCATTCAGAACAGAATATTGCTATATATTGCCACCTAGGAACTTTAAGTAATCCTTGTCAATAGCAAATAATGCACTCTAACACTACTTTAAAATGTAATTTATACAGACATCATGTGCTCAAGGATAAAGGTGCATTTGGTGCTAGCCTCTGGTAGGTCTTGCTATGATGTTCATTTATATTGAATTGCACAGCAGATAATGTTAGCTGTAAATATTATTAGAATCCAGGAAATGGATGGTTTTCTAACTCCGTTTCTGACCAGCATCAGTTGCACATACTGGTAATAGAATTGGAGAGCCCCCAATGACTATGTTTGATTGTTTCCCCACAACACACAAAGGAAAATGTGTCACAAAAATAACAGTTAAGTCAATACTTACATCACTGATCCTCCCTCTGACCTGCTTATCGGTTTATTGAAACAAGCGCGTATGTCTGAGAAACCCACTCCCCTATCCATTTTAGGTAACTTTTTAAAGTTTGCCATCTATGGAGGTCTTGGTCATCACTGACTGTGAACATCGATATTTATGCGGGGTTTTTGGGTACCCAACTAGGAGCAATTGCATCTCCCAGAGACAGACGGAGGACATAGCCCCATCAGTTTGGACATAACGCTGTCCAAGCTGTTGAGTTGTTGACATTGTTGAAGCTGAAGCCTCCAAAGCCATCACAATTAATTTTGCGGAGGCTGCGTGATGAGTTTTTGAAACCGAGAGGACTTTGTGGGGAATTACGCACTTTCATTAAATCTGTCCCCAAACATGCAGATGACCCTCTGTCCCAGGGAGGCCTTTGATTTTCTCAGAACAGTTAACTCACAGAAGCTTGGCACTGCCTGTTACATCATCAAAATCCAAACGGTTGTTCTGACAAAAAGTAATTAACACTTGACTAAAGGCAAGCTGCACTTAACATAATTCATATGTCATCTATTGGTGTTACCAGGCTTACTCTCATCTCATTTGGGTGTGTCCCTATGCCTTGTGGAGTGGTCATAACCCGCTTTGATGGAACCAGCAGTTGCTCTCTGAAAATTTGCCCCTAGGTGAGTTTGGTTAGATCTATGCATTCAAGTGTTTTCTCAATGGAATTCCTGAAAACCAGGAATCATTTCTGCTGCATGTTTTTTGAAGATGTTTTTGAGCTGGCATCATACTGTATAACTTCATTAGACATGCACTGTGAATAATAACCACAAGGCTGACAATGTTTTGGAGGAAAACCCAAAGAAACCCTTTAGAAAAGTGAACCTAGTTTCCAACCTACCTGTAATCATGAACCAGTGTACAGCTATTATGCTTTTTGAACTCTCAATACAAAAAAGGTCAGTTTGTCATCAAAAAGTTATGCCTCCACCCAGTACACTCCTACTTTGCTCCACGTGCGACTCTTTGCTTTGCTTTTACACAAATTGAAAAGAAATCATAATAATGGTGCTTTGGTTTTGCAGCAGGTTTACATTATTTCTGTTTATGAGCGTTTTAGGGAGAATTGGATAGGGAGAGTCAAAGTCACATCTAAAAGACAAGCAAATGGCACTTGTTCTACCAAAAACCTCTCAAGCTGCCTGTGCCCGTTGTCAGTGTTCAGCGGCTTCAAATATACAGTGTCTCTTGATCCTTTTCTGATTCTGTAGTTCAGTCGATTAATCAAAAGTATCACTGAAAAAGGCAGTGACCTTTTCTGACAAATTTTTAAAACTGCAGCAGAGAAATTGACAACTGATACAAAAGACAGAGAAAATGGAGACACCCTTTGCTCAGCTAGCACTAAAAGACAACAGCTTAAATATTTTGTCCTCCATGTTCTCATGCAGAGGTTGCATAACTGAGGTGGTCACCAATGGCTGACCTTAATAAAGGCTACAGCTGTCAGCTGCCAACTGTATATCTGTGAGGGAAAACAAGGATACTGGCCTCTATTGGTTCTGCTGTTCCGTGTCAGCCATTCTGTGTGCACATGTAATTAGACAGCATGAGCAATCATTTATTGGTTCTCAGGGGTCAGCTAGAGGTTTATGTAATTTTGGCCTCATACGCGCGAAGTCACCCCGCCATGTGTTTTGTTTTGCGGTGCTTATGTCACCTCCAACAGCTGTGTCTGGGGACGTTGGGTTTTCAATGTGATGATCTAGGCAGTTTCAACAGCGGTTCCTGTGGGTTGTCACGTCGTTGATCTGCACACATCTGTTCCTCCTGATAAAAGGACCGAAAAATGAGTGGCATGCAGAACCAATAAACAAAGCCTGAGGAGATGCTCAGAACGTTCTTGGCCCAGCCAGAGTCTGCATCAGAAGGGGGCGTGTGACCCAGTAAACCCATGCAAGCCAAATTAATGCTGGGAAAGTATTACGCTTTGTAGGAATTTTCCATCTTTTACATCGTCTGCATAAGGAGAAATTTACAGTGCGAGAAGATCATGTCGTAATTTAGCTCGCTGCAATAAATCAATTCATCTGCTCGGTGCAGCTCACTGATCAGTATTTTACCCAGACAACCGTGAAGCTGATATGGCAACTGTCTCCTGAAATGAGCCTTGTTGCAGAGAGAGTTCTGCAGCTGCAACACACGAATATTGAATAGTCAGCTGAACATATCCCTATGCATCTGCAGTTGATGTATAAAAATTAACCCATAGAATCAAGTTTTCATAAATCAGCATTGCAAGCGCTATGAACATGGCATATACTCTTGATTCATCTTTATGTCTATGTCAACACACACACGCGCGCGCACACACACACACACACACAGTTTTAGTGCAGAGAGTGCACACACATATACAGTATATATATAGTGTGCACTCTCTGTACTGAAAAATTCATTTCAAGCTCCAATTTGATACACTGGTTATATTAAGTACTGGAAATAGAAGTGACCTTTCAATAGAAGTTTCAGTACTAAAAGCAGATATGATTCAAACATCTGGAAAATATGGTTTTAAAAAAGGACATACTTTAGTATCTGACTGTGAATCCACAATAAACCATTAATAACAGTATTATAACTCTTAAACATGTGTCCCCATGACTTTGCCCTACTGATCTCCCTCCATTTGCTAGTGTCTATTACTGTTGGACAAACCATCAACAATGTATTTGTGAATTATTCATAAAGCTAATATCATGCAGCTTCATTAAACATTTACAAGCAGAATGTATTCCAAAGTGTTCCCTTTATGACATTTTAGATGCTGTATGGCTGTTTGGGGTTTTTATGATGATACAAGTATGGCCACGTGTATGGAATTCTAGATGTAACTTCAAAGAAAATGATCAGGCCACTGCATATTCTGGTCTTCCAGAGGTCATGCTGAAGGGCCGTCTTGGTATCCTAGGTAGATTATCCTACTGAATCTTTCATTGAAGTGTGGCCAAGTCTGTTGGGTCTTCTCTGTGCCTAGTTAGGGAAAACATTAATCTTCCTTTAAATGCATGTGTGGTGGTTCTATCACTAATGAAAATCCTGGTTTATGAGTACCATTCACTAAGTACACTGTCTGTATGTTCCACTCATTTTTCCCCCAGGGACTCATTTATATATATTTATTGACTAAGAGAAATCTTAAATTAATTTTCAAGTATGAATTAATTAGTCATGTTCAATTTTAATGGTGAGGTAAAACACTGGTAATTTATCAGAGAACAGCCTTAGGTGCTATTTAGCATTACCATCAGACATGAATGGTGTGACATGAATGGTTCTTCACAATGAAAACAATTATGTTGGTAATGCAACAAATATGCGGATATATGAAAAGTATAATTGTTTTTTGTTTTTCTACGCATCTGCCTCTCACTTACTGTCTACACCCCTGAGGCACAGCTCCTGCTTTAATTTTTTGTATTTTTTTCATATTTTTTCTTTGTGTTTTATTGGATGGTAAGCAATCAGTTGTCCATATAATTGTGAATGGTCCATCGTGATAGCCCTGACAGCAAGAAGGCTTTTTCTTTAATCCCATTTAACAAGAACAGATTATTCTCTACAGCTCTGCCCTGCCTGTGTTCAAGGAATAAAAATAGCAATGGTTTGTGTCAGTCTTCAGTGCTGCTATTTGTTCTTCATGACGCCCCGAGTGTTAAGGCCTTATTAGTGGTTGATAATAAGCCTATGGGGAGCTGCGAGGCTTAACTGGGGAAACTTGGAAGTGAAAGCATTGGTTCCCCCAATCTGTGATGGAAAATCTAGTGATTTTCCAAAAGCCTTTGGAAAGCCAAAACTTTCTGAAGCTTTTGGACACAAACGACAAATACATCATCCCAGATTCCGTAGTGCACAGTTTTTGTTTATGAAGGTTAGTTTCTTCTCACAGTATACATGTGATAACATTCAGACTGTTTCACATTTTTAATTACTGTTATTAGTAGTGAATTACACACAAATTTCTCAGGATTAATCAAGATATTTTGAAAGATGGGTATTGGCTACATTTCTGTTGTATTCTGATAAAAACATATGATGTTATGTAACCAGTGTAAAATCAAACACAGAGACATGCTTTGATCTTAGGCAGAATAGCTGAGCAGTTTGAGGAATGCATTTTTTACTACAGGAATTGGTTAGTGTGCAAATTATGATTCAATGAAGGTGACGTTCAAAGTCACAGACGTATATAGCCTTATGTGTAAGTAAATCTTTGGGGGGTAAGTCAGCTAATGGTTTGTATCATGTCAACTTTTTTTATCGTGAGTTTGAATCAAATTGATATTTTCTCGGTTTTACGTAGTTCATATTTTAGAACAATGAAATAATGGGGTCAGTAGCTTGTAGGGGCTGGTCCCATTGACCCAGTTTCTAACAACGAGGTAAGAGCCAGCCAGGCCTTATTAGAGGTGATTCATTAGTTTTGAAGATCATGCTGGTCTGTCATGCTGGTCACCTCTGAAAATAAGATGAGAATTACAAAACAGGAAACCCAATACGAAAAAGTGTTGATTCTCAATTGAATATTGATCCAGCTCCACTACTCAGGCAATGTTGAGGAGGGCACACCAAGTTCTCAAAATCTTTGAGAAAAAAAAAAGCTTTCACTTTTCAATCATCTAAAATATTTGTGAAAGAGGAAAAAGAAATGGAAATGGAAATTGTTTTCTGGAAAAAGGATGCCATACGTTTGAAAAGAAATGTGTTAAGTTGGGTTGTAAAGGCTGAGTTATCTAAAGGCTGATTTGCACATGCAGAGTTTGTCCCGCCAAATCTTTTCCTGTCACGGCTTGTCACCGTGTGCATCAGTTTATGTGTCCACTGTGGATGTTGGGCACAGTCACAGTGACAGAGGAAAGAGCTTGGGCAGGGCTGAGAAAAAGGCCTCAAAGCCATGACAAAAATCACTGTATTGTATGATTTGTATGCACTCTGAATGATTTAGGAGTTGTGAAAAATTTCATGGTCCACTCTGAGCCTCTTTCACCTCTCTGGAGAGTTCCTGTCAAAGTGCAGAATGCCTCAGGAAAGTTTAAATTACCTCTCTGGTTCTGTACACCCAACAGTGTTAAAGCTCCTTTAGAAGGAGTCAGACTGAATATTTTGTAAAAGTATCATTTACATATGTAGTCCCATTGGTCAAATTTCATTATTGTTTTCGGAAAGCCTGAATAATTAAAAAAACAACACTTGATGCACGGTGATATCTTAGCAATACAAATATATAGCTAAACTGGTGTGAAATTACATGTGTGTTTTACGTCAAATCACAGTCCTAAAACAAAACTAAACATCTACAGTTAATGAAAAACACAAACAGGTCCGAGCTTCAAGCCATGTAAGGGAAACTGGCAAAGGCAAAAGAAAACGTAGATTGTCATTTTCCTGTCAGACTAGGTTGATATCCTGGAGACTGTTGGCTTGTGACTGTGCTCTTGAGTCAGGTTGCTTGTGTTCTCCTTTCCGTTGTATTTATTAATTTATTTATGATCCAGAGACATCTGTTTCCCCTGAGCGACAGAGAGAGACCTGTGTGTGAGCAAAAGCAAATTAGCAGCAGGAGGCGCAGGACTAACACAGCCGAGCGCCATCGGAAACTGCCAGGCACTGCAACAACCCTCTCTTTCCTCTTCACGTTCTATCAGCAATTTCAACAACAACAACAACAAAAAAAAAAAAAATCCAAATGCTTTGAATGGGCTGTGCCCGTGATTAGCCGATCAATTCTACTTCCAGTTGATAAGCAGTGCAGACATTGCAAGAATGTACCTTCCCTTGGCCACAATGCTTTGTCCTTGAAATGTGCCAACACCTGTTTCTGAAACATTGATAAGGGGTTGTTAAAGTTCTACATTTGTTCTTTTATTGTTCTTTTCCCTTGCCATTTCTCTGCCATGTGAAATCAAGCTTTAATGGGCTTCAGAGTAATGTTGTAGCATTTTTGTTTCATAATGTTTTATTATTTTGGTACATTTTTACAGGAATGACCCTGATGGCTTCCGTTGTGCAACACTGGGGTTTTCTTCAGCGATGTCCCAGTCCAGGTCACTCAAGTTTTCTTGCTTTATTTTTTTGTTACATACTAAGAGACAAGGAAGCACCCTTTTACAATAACAAACAATTTTCCTATGTTATCATCTTATTATGACTTTCCCCAAAGTGGATCAGGCTGACCATGTCCATTGTTGTCGTGTGGTAATTCAGCAGCATGACATCACTCGGATTCCTGTGTTTGGGGCAGCCTGCTGAAGGCTGTCCCATGCCTGTCTTTTGTTCTGGACTGTGCACATTGTTGTTGGTCCGGTTATTTAAGGCAACTAAGGTGCAACACTGGAAAGAAGCACTCCTCGGCCACAGATCTATTGCTGGAAATGCGTGCGGCCTTGCATAATACCAAGGCCTTGAAAACACAGTCACGGTCTTGGCTGAGTCTTTTCAGGTTCTCCGTCCCTGTTACCTTACCAGTAAATTCCAGAGAAGTGGACTGTACCATACATGTAATTTAAAAACAATGTTTGGGACAATCTGATAATAATGATCATAAACACTACTATGCACTATTACAGCACCAATTGTGTTGTTCAGTTGTGTCACATGGTTTAAAGGAAACAGTATTTGATACATTTTTATTTTAAATATTTTCATATCCATTGTCATTGGTCACTGTGACCAATGACAGTGTTCAGTGCTCAGTGTTATTTTTGTTAGTTTTGTTTTTCGAGCTGCAAACTGAGTGACTATCAGGAGCAACTTCTATGTGAATAAATACGGTATCCTCAACCAGTGCGGCAGTTACCAATTTAGCAACATGGGCAGGGTTTCCAATCCAACAAAGAGGAAGAGCTTTTATGGATGCCATATCATTGTGTCAATATAATTTTATTACCCTGAATCACTCTGTAAGAGCTGATGGTGCACTGTATTTTTAGCCTGCTGGTGTCTTGTTTTCAGGTCCAGTCTGAAATATCAGACACCTTTCTCCCCTTTAAAAAAAGGCACCTCCCACAAAGTTTACAGTGGGTACTACGGTGCTGTAGGGCCATAGGGAAACAGGAGCCAATCAGAGATAATCTGCTGCCACTTGCACCTCTGTGCACAACACAAGATGCCTGCCACATGTACCATCAGAATTTGGGCTGGAGCTAAATGGATTGTGGACTATTTATTTTTTTTTTTTTTGCACTATTCATTGGTCAATAAAAAGGTAGAAAGATGTTTGCAATTACACACTAATGGCCTATTTTACATTTGTGAGCATTTACCACCAACTGTGCACGCTTGCAGCATGCGCCAGCTGCATCACGCTGCACACGTGAAACAAAACGTGCGCAAAACGTGAAACAAAACGTGCGCAAAAGTATGATTTGGCTGCAGTCTGGCTTCTCTATTTTCGGTCCCATTTGTCAACAATTTGTCTTCAGCGGGCTGAACGCTTGCTACGTGCTGGAGCTTGAGCTACGTGCTTCTTAGCAGTGTATTTTGAGAACTGTTATTAAATTGAGCTGTTATTTAATTCAATGCTAGGCTTCCTAAGTCGAATCAGGGCTCCCTACTCCCTTACTGAAAATCTGATGTGAGATACTTTGGGGTCGTTTTTGAATCACATTAAGAAAAGTACCACAGGCGTATTATTGCCAGTGAAGAAATATTTCTGAAATCAAGTAATTTCCATCTGTTATAGAATCTGTCTTTATATATATAGTCATTCATGCTGTTATCTCCTCAGGGTTGGGCTGTTCCCTTCTCTCTTGTCTAAATGCCTTTTCTTTAACTCATCTTCAGTTTGCTAAGAATATTCAGAATACCAGCTACCAGCTGCATTTAGAAACAATTTCAAAACAGAAAAAATCTGACTTGTAATAAGTTCAGATGTTCCACCAAAGTTCCTCTATTTTTGTTTTAAACGGGGAACTTCTCTGTGCAGGCCCCTAAATTATGAAGTTCATTACCCAAACTCATAAGGACAGCACCGACAGTCTCAAAATTAAAGTTTCCTCTAAATACAGATATTACCAGGCCTTTAGCATCTGACCTGTACTTAGGATTTTCATTGTGTTTAATTTCCTCAGATTTGTATTGCTTAAAATTGTAATTGTATTATTCTGTCATCTTCATTAGTTTTTTATATTTAATATGTTCTTTGATTATAATTATCTTTATTTTTTTACTTGTTACTTTATCATGTTCTCTGCTTATCTTTTATGGCAGTTCCATCATCTACAGAACGAGTGGTGGCATTGAAAAAACTCTCTACAAATAAAGTTCTTATTATAATTACTATTATTTTGTTTATAAAAGCAGAAACTACATCATGTATTTCAAGGGCTTTAAACAAGTCTGCCATATTTGAAAGGCCCTTAACTTGGGGGGTGGGCTATTTTTTGCGGCTGTTATTGCCCCTTCCCATAGCCTCTCAGACAGAGGTTCCTGTGTTTGTCTATAAATGAACCTGCAGCCTGTCCTGCTTCTGTGACCTCAGAGTGACTGTTGGAGCCTGTCGTCACACAATGAGGGCCATTCAGGCTGGTGGCGTTGGGTGGCTCATAAGACCTGTAGGTTTTGTTATGAATGAAGCGAGAATGTCTCTTCCTGCAAGTGCTCTCTGAATAAGGGCTTTGTAAGTACTCTTTAAGTAGGAGTCAAAATGATCTCAAACATTGTGCCCCAGTGACAGACTGACAGACATAGTACAAAACACATACTACAAGACATAGTACAGTACATTCACGTGTGTGTATATACTTTGACACTGCCTCTAAATTTTGTTCACGGAAATCTATCATTTTTAGGAATAAATAAATGTCCTGAAATTATGCACCTGTTTTAAAGTAACTCAAAATCAGAGGCATCCTCAGAGCTTGAAAATTACTCTGATAGGTTTGATGAACAAAATTAACCAATGTGGAATGATGGTATGACCAGACTAAGACTTAACAGTAAAGTAAAGAGCCATCCAGACAATTGAGAGTTCAAAACTGGAAGCTGTGCAGACACCCTACTCTCTGGAGGGTGCTGTCCAGCATAAAGCATCATCACACCCAGGGCTCATAGAGGTCAAGGGTCATGTCCGAGTACACAGGGAATATTCTGATTTGTTTTTTATGGTTGAATAATCCTGGCCCTTGGGTCAACCTCTGACAACAAAACAGGAAGCGACCAGAATGTGTTTTTACTGCTAGCCATTGGACTCGGTCTGCAATTATGACTTTAAATCGCAGCAAAAATAGGTTAGTGCCTGCAATACAAACAACCACACCCACTCAGCTTCCTATATTTATCATCCATATAATTTCTTCCCCTATATTTTATTGCACTTTTGCAACAAACATCCGTAAAGATAGTAAAAGGTGTATTGCTTGCATTAGGCAGCTAAGAGTACCTGAGGGGCAAGATGACACCTTGATGACTGTTTACTTGGGCAGCAGCCTGTATCCAGGGCCTCACACATATTACATTTGTACACATGATCCTTTTATTCCACTGAATATTTACTGAAGCAATTCAGGTTACACGTTGACCTATGACCTGCTGCTGATGACTATAGTTGTCTATTCACTCCTCAAACTGAATTCCATTCAAGGTGCCATTCCCCACACTTCAGATCTAATATGAATGTGGAAAAAGTTGTTTACATTTTTTGCTAGTATTTTTAAATGCACAGAATTTGCATGTACTCGACATGAGTGGAAAATTTCACTGACACTGATCTTCTAAGCTTGCACTGTTCAGCCAAGATTCAGCTAAGGTTGTTTGTATTTTATGAGGTCATGTACCGTTCCTGCAATTCACTTTTATAGATTTAATTTGTTAGCTTCTTGCTCCATTGACTCAGGGATATTATAAACAGTTGGAAAAACAATATGTAGGACAGACTGTAGTGATAATAAATGCATAATATAAAAGCATCGCCTGAATGACTGCATAGTCAGGTGGGTCTGCAATGCTATTGGTCAGATTTCATCCACAGTCCACCTTTCCTGTGTTTCCTGTTTCCTTCTGTTTACAGTGGGCGATCTTCTCATCAGTGAGTACTGTATCACATTTCTGAGGGAATGTGTTCAACCAGGTCACATAGGGGTTTTTCAGTGCCAAGCAGAGAACGATCCAGATTCTCTATTGCACCTTTCTCTCTTATCAGCTGCTTTACACATGCTATATGAACTCCCTCAGCAGTGGCTGCCTGGTTGAATTTCTTTCTGGCAGAACCAGAGAAGCTAAATAGTTAAGTTAAAAGCTGGTATCTCCCTCTAAGAGTAATTCTTCCAGTTCAAATTCCTACTGTCACGTGATACATCCACACCATGGGAAAGGAAAGGAACAGACAGCTTCAACCAATCCAAACACTTCTGTCAGACCTCTAGCAGTGGTTGTATAAAACAAATACCAGTTTACAGACATAAACAACAGTTGGGCGAAGTACATGTGATTTATGAGAGAATAATATGGGTAATATCTGCCATGCAAAGCTTAGTAAAATAATTTGTTTTTATTAACTTTTCTTGCTCCATCTATAGCCAGAGCTAGGGGTATGCTTAGCCATAGGGATTAGCCAGTATTAGAATTGTCTTGAAGGAGGTTTTTCTGTAAATTCTTCTCATAATATTAATAAGAAGGAGAAGGGAAAGAAAAACAAAACCAGTATAATGTGGTGTAATGATGATGGTAATTATAAAAGGGGCGGAGCCTGTCCTAGAACAGCAGGTACTGTTTTTCTGTTTAAGAGCACATTTGAGCTGACAAGTCCAGCTCGGCAGCATGTCTCGCCCTTCAAGAGAGCGAATGTGAAGCACGCATATCAGTGGAATTCCAAGCATGCTAAGATTCCTACATGGCTGGTTCAAGAGCAGGTGAGATTGCACCCACAGTGCAAAAAAAAAAAAAAAATTTACTTGTAAGAGCATTTTGTCATCACATTGCTTATCTGCACCATGCATTTCATATATATGTGTGTGTGTGTGAAAAAGGAATGTTTAATTTCATAATTGTTCTCTTTCCGCATTTAAAACTTTCACAATACTCTTGCTAAATCATTCACCTCTTGGTGCAATGTTTGTCATTAGTCATTAGTCCGGCTGTAAAACTTTCACCTTGAGTGAGGCATGCAGTCAAACTGAGCACATCCACAGCATCCGGTATCAGTATGATCTCATTTGAGTAATGCAGCAAAAGCAGACGGGGCCCAGCGTGTCCCATGGCCACGGCTCATTGAGGATGACAGAAGATAAGGCCCTTAAACAGCATGCCAACCCCACTGCCCTTCCCTGAGATTCAGGAATGCCTTTTATCAATACAGTCAAGTTTAGCTTGACCGTATTCTTGATTCCAAATTGGCTCATCTCACCCAACAAAAAGTCCAATGCCATATCTGGCTTTTTGCACCCTGAATGGAATCAGAGTGGGAATCCACAGAGTGGGAATCCATCCATCTAATCCTAAGTGCTCAGCTGTTGTATTGCTGATGCGATGTTATTTAATTTAATTTACTGTTTATTATATAGGATTAGAGATTGAAATGTGTCTAATGTTAAATGAAGGTGCAGAAGATTCCCATTGGTCATGTTGTTTTAACAACTTGATATGTGTTACGGTAATATTCTGACAATGTTATGAATGTTGACTAGGTGCATTATCTCCCACTCCCCCATGCAGTATCTGAGCCATCAATATGCAGGTGTGTATGTATATATGAGGTATGGAGTGCGTGTGTATGAGGAGCAGGACTGCAGTGGAGAGGTGTTTGTCTATGAGAGGGACCTGTAGCAAGCCGTTTGCCTTTCATATATTAGGGTGGCTGAGTTGGGCACATTTTGTACTTATGTTGCACTTCTGCTTGGGAATAGCGCTTGCTCAGTGTGAGTGGGTTAGGTTAGTTTGTTTTGGTACGTCTTGGCTTCATTTTAGATCAATCATTGTGGCAGACCTATTTTTCCAGATGTTTGTAAGAATCTAACTAAGAATAAGTTCTGTGGTGTGTTGAAAGCATTTTTGTGTTGCTAATAGACTGTACAAATGTATTCATTTCCAGTACAAAATCCTAAGTCATTGTGGTGCAATATACTGTATTTATAGATAAAATATTTATAGACAAACCTCTCTAATTGGTTTTAAAAATGCATTATCCCTCAGTTTCCATGATAAATGAGCACTCTTAGTATCTTTCAATGACCCACTTCTTGTCACCTTTGTAAAATCACCCTCAGGATCTGATTGCAACGGCTTCCAGAATAAACTACATTCAATTACCATTTTATGTACGGCCGATGTTGAACAAAGAGGTCAAAACATTTTTAATTCGGTATAAAACACAAGGAGCGTACAATGCAGTGTTTTTTGAGCAGACAGACTGTTGCTGTTGGGTTTCCTGTTTTTGTTACCATTGTTAATGAAAGAGCTGAGGCGAATGGAAACTTGCTCCAGTGTGGAGAAGGAGCCTTTATCCCGTTATGAATTGCGGCGTTCCCTTGCATTCCTCCTCAGCTGCAGCGGGAGAGATGAGACTCATGTTCCACAACAAGGTCGTAACCTACGGAGACACAAGCTGGTCCCGGTCACAGATGTGCCTGTGTGTGTGTGTGTGTGTCCGCACGCGTATGTGTGTGTGTGTGTGTGTGTTTCTGTTTTGACAGTGGTGAAAACAGGCCAGGGGGCACCAGGGAATTTAAACAAAGGACCGGAAAGGAAGGAAGTGATGCAGGATTTGGCCCTGAAACAAGCCTGTAGCTGCTCACCTACAACTCTGTAATCTGTTGCACTGGAACAAGCCTGTTCTCACTGTATTGCACAGATATGCAGTCTGTTACACTACAACAAGCCTGAGCTCCATATAATATACAGATCTGGACTCTGTTACTGTAGAACAAGATTGCACTCACTGCTGCTGTTGGTTTTTCACTTTTTGTTCTTGTTTTTTTTGAATATTGCACATGGTATATACTGGGCGTTTTCAACACTCACACATATACACACATGCTAGAAGTGCCAAGTGGGGAATTTTCAAACTTCAAAAAAAAAAAAAAAAACCCTGTGCTTTAAACTCCAGCAGCATTCCAACAGAATGAGTCTCACAGTGGTTAAAGTGAAATATTCATAATAAACAACAACCAGCAGACTGTCCTTTCGGTAATCTGACTTTCTATTAATAATTCTGTTATTCTGCTTTAGAGGACTGTAGAGGACAGTGTAATTAGTTTTTTTGTGAAACGTGATGATCGAATATTATTAGACATTATCTTTTGCGGGTGAAGCTCAATCTAACTGCAATTTTCTTTATACTTTACTTGGAGCAAACAATTAAAGCAATTGCTCCTTTGTAGGTACTTAAACCAAATCATGTTTTTATTGGTCACCAAAGTGAATGTTATTTGTGAATCAAAAAAACATGTAACATTTGCTTTAATTCAATACTCAAGGAGCAACACATTGCAGTGTCATGGAATCTGGCCTATCCCAGCATATCTGCAGGGGGTAATTTGAGTCTTGTGCTGGTGGTGACTAAAAGGATGACACGCATGTCTCTGCTAAATCCATGGCAATGGACCATCGAACAGTCAAGGAAGATTAGGAGGAACTCTCTCCAGCTGCTTCCACCTGTCACCTGGACGAATCTGCATTGGACAGCCACAGACCAACCAAGGCTTAGCACCACCTCTAATGTCAGCACACCCCAGCTGTTGTTTCCAATACCTAGAATCTTCTTAAGTTTTGTATGGACATGTAGATGTTTACAGAGCAGAATACATGCTGCTCTGTGACCTGTGAAGCCTACACTGTAGATATCTCTGTGCCTGAGGAAGACCCATCTGGTTTAAAGTGTATCAACAAAGTTCATAAAGTATGTAAACTATTATACACTACTGGGCAGAACTGAATACATCACTGTTTGTGTTGATTTTTTTCCCCTTTTGAGCACTTGAGAGAGCTCTTGTCATAACCCCAGGTGTTTTAAGAGGAGAAAGCATGTGATGAAATGAACTCATGCTTTTTCGCCTCCATAAAAGACTTGTTCAGTGACTACATACTCTGAAATACCAAAACCAGTAAAACATGTTTGAGTGGAAAGAGCCAAGATCCCACTGATCAGTAAAACAGTAAGGTTGTAAACAAATGGTAAGGCAGTCTGCCAGTTTTCTTTCATTAAAAAACAAAAAAAATAAATGCTTTCTTTCAGGGAGGGTAGTTGATAGAAAAATCTCAGATGTACTTAATTTTGTCTGTATTATTAAGTGACAGCAAATATGAAAATAAACACATTAGGTTTGTTTTATCTCTCCAGTTGGTGAAGTTTACTAGAATACCTGCGGCTTCAATTGACACATGTTCACACATGATACAGCACTGCCTTTTCCGTTTACACCACACACAATCTGTCCTATTGGTGGCTTTACATTACCTCAGAGTTGGTATCAAAGCAGGCCCAAAAAGGTGGAGTGGAGCTGACTAGGTTTATAATGGTACCCTTTTACACCGAGCCAAAGGCAGCTCAAAAGATGGGATGAAGCTGACGTAAAGGAATCTTAATTTACAGTGTTAAAAGGGGTTTTATGTCAATAAAACATAAGAGCTACTATCTTGGTTATTTCGCAAGGCAAATCCCCTACCCCCAAGCTGAGAATCTTTCTTGTATCAGCATATCTCTCTAAAGTAAGGCAAGCTAAGTCTGATACCAGAGTAGAAGTCACATAACCAGCATAACCATAAAGATATCAAATTAAAAACTGTTGTTATAAATCTAGCCAGCTCTGATGGGTGTGCCTTGCACTTAGCTTGCTGGCTAGCTATATCATGTATTTATCTAGAACGATTTGTTTTACAATCATCGAACAGGAACCACACGTGCACAAAGTTGTTATCTCGTTGTTACAAAAGATTTATGTGAATTTGTCTGAATAAGCAATCAGCTCAATTGCTTCCATGTTGCCTTTAGGAGACTGCCCCAAATGTCACTCTTGCTTATGAAATCTTAAGGCTGTAGACAACTCATGTGGATCATCTTCAAACACAACCATTCATCATCTCTGATGACATTCAATAAAAACCACAAGGCCTTGTTAGTAATGTCCTGAGTGATTTGGCCTGAATAACAGGTGAACCCATTACTCATTAGAGAGATTGACTTGAGCATTGTTTAAAAAGGAAAAAAAACAGCCCATGCTATCCTAAGAAAAATCCTTACCTTGTGAATGACACCCACATGAAAGTCAATGAGAGAAAATTTAGTCAATTAATTTATGCTTTTTGTAAAGAGCTCCGAAGCTAATATGATATGATGCGCATATTACTCATTGAAGACAGTGAGTCCTCTACAATTTTCAGGAGTTTTTGGACTTTTACATAAAAATGGCACTGTTTGCGTCTGAATTTTGTCTGTGGCCTAATTTTTGTGGACATGTTACATGTCATTTGATTTTTAGTGAAGTACGAAGAAGAACTGTGCTATTACTGCAACTGAAAAGAGAACTCTTGTAACTTCCTCTGTGTAGAGGAAGAGGTGAAAACTTTGTTTGAATGTAGATGTAATTCCGCCTCCACATTCTTTGGTGAGGACTAAAACATATATAATCTGATGAGGTCTGTGAGGTGTATACATGGGGGGTACAGTTTTTATTGTATGAACAACCAATAGCATGTGAACTGGGCTGAAGTTCCAACAGTACTGCAGTGCCGGTAAGGGACACTTTTTGGCCTTCATATTTTAGAGGGCTTTCGTCACCTGGGGTTAGGAGCAAACCTACTATTGTACATTGGATAAGCCAATATAACTACTGCTAGGTCAGTTTGAGGTCTGTGGTTCACCTCAAGCACGGGTGACGTGGAGTTTCTGTAGGCCAGCCGGAAATGGACAAATTCATCTGTTCAACCTGAAGCCTCCCAGTACAGCTTAGCTCCTTACAGGCTGCAGGATGCGTCAGCCCGGCTAAACTTTCTAATGATGAAATGTTTCCCCATAGACACACTATATTTAGATCTGTTCTCAGAAACTCACTTAGCAACCAGTCTTTGATGGTTGAGGAATCTGTTCCCTCATTACGGGGTAAAGGAACATTTGCTGAGACGAAGCTGAGCATTGCCATCAGCGTCAGTCAGAAGGAAACTCTACTGCACATGTGACGCTCAGACTAGTCAAGCTTCACGGCCTAGTTCAGAAACTCCTAGCACTCCTTGGACTGCTGAAAGCTGATGATGATGATGTTTGACAGTTGATGATTATGATTACTTTTCAAGCATCTTATAGTGACTTATAGAGAAGAAGGGACAAGGTTAAACATATCCCTGTTGCCTCACTTGTGATGTTCTGGAAAATCTGTGAAAACCATGAATAAAGTCCACAACCTTTCATCCCCCCCCCCCCCCCCCCCCCAAAAAAAAAAGGAAAGCAAGTTATTCAGGTGAGGTCAATCACTCTCTTGTGGAAACCTTTTGTCCGGCTGCAAAGTCCAACTTCCCCCAGCTGGACTTTGTAGTTGAACAGAAATTGCAGGCTAAGAAGCAGCATCCAAAGGCCAAAACCACATGTTTCACTGTTATTGTCATGTTTATTTAAAAGTACAATAAAGTTGTGTTTTCAAAGGTCCTAGGTTTATCCTCCATAAAGTACCATCAGTTGGGTTTAGTTTGAATTCAGGACCATGTGTAACAGAGTTCAATAGCATGGATGTGTGAGCAACAGAAACAGGAATTGATGTCATCCCCTCTATATATAATCAGAGTGCGATTAACTCCCTTAGCTGAAGACCTTGATCTTAGGCTTGATGAAATAAATGTACATCTTGGTGTATCATGCAGATAGTAAGGACTGTCAAGGTCAGAACCCACAGCATGCCTGCTACTTACACCTGTCTTCTCTCTGGTTCTCCTGCTGTGGCTTGTTTCACTATCACACACATAGCACAAATAACATTCATTTCCATTAACTGCAACAAACAGGAAGCAAAGGGCACACACTTGTAGCATTCTCACAATGTTCCTGTGATATGACAGTTTTGCTGCAACATTTCAGGGACATTCCAGTCGGTGCTGCTTGCTCCCTGGGCTACATGCAGGTATTCTTAAGTGTAAGAGGAACCTCAACCATGCAGCAGTGCATGCATTTTTAAAAGGAGATCACCTTTCCTTGCTTAAAACAATAGCCGCTCAGCTACTGGTGCTAATCTGGATTGTTGCAACACAGGTTTTCCTTAAGGGACAGATAATAGGAATGATTTTATCTTCCAGAGACTGGTAGATTATGTTTTAAATGTATATTGGACATGTGGTAATACAATTTATGTTAACCAGAAGTGAACTGTTACAACTGGTAATCCATTGTTAGATTTATGATCAGGATTCAGTGGAGCACACAGACACCATTAAAAAAGTAGGTCATGTCTGCAGTTCATCAGGCTTGATTATACTTGACTCCTGCCTGTGGATTGCATACATATCTAAGGCACAAATTCTAACCACAATCTAACCACAAAGGTCCTTTGTTCTTAACTGAATAGAGTGGTGCAAGTGGTGAAATTAACAAACTATTGTGTCCGAATTTAGATATATTACTAATCTACCTGTCTTAGTCAGTTAAGGACAATGTGTCATCATAGTAGTGATGTTAACTGCAATAAAAATTATTCTTTTCCCCAGAAGAAGCCTCAAATCAGTTTCACAGGTGCCAAAAATTGACACTTGAAATGTGTATTTAGTGGGCTGATTGCCAGGATGACTCCAAAGCATGTAGTCACAACCATACCACAACTATACTGTAGCCATACTACAACCATACTATAAACATACAGCAACCACACTATAAACACGCTGTAAACATACAGTACCACAGCTATACCGCTGGTATACTGCAGTCATACTGCAACCGTGCTGCAGGTATCACACCATAGCATTGAAATACTGTCCCTGCCTTCACTGCAGCAGTACTCTTCTACAGGCAGGTGCGGGTGTGTAGCCACACCAGAAGAAAACCTTTGGTATGAAAACAGTTTCCGCTGTTTTGCAGACACAGACAGAGCACATGGCAAGTTCTGCTGTTTTCCACTTGTTGTTCCAGAGACAAAGTGAGGATATTTGTGTTCTGTCCAATGCACAGCATTCATTTGCCTTTTTTTTTTTTTTTTTTTGCAGGGCATGCTCTGTTTAATCACTACAAAATGACATATTTTCACCGCCACACTGGAAGCTTAAATTTTTAAGATTTTTAGATTTTTAAATATGGATTTATTTTTTTATGATTTTTTTTTAAATTCAGGATGAGCATTACTGCTATCCCTGTTTGAGCGTTGAGGTACTCTCACCATACATGCGTACCCTGCATGAAGATTTCTTATTCCAGCTCCGCTCTCTGCGTGTGCATGCGAGAGGCGCGGGAGGCTGTGTCCGTCAGACAGGCCGAAACAGAGACGCTGCCGTGCCACAGCAACAGGCTGTCTGGAATGCTAATGCCCACTACACAGCATACCCTGCTCCCGGAATGTCCAGGGGAGATGCAGCATAATCAGTGTTATTCTGTAATAAAGTATGATCATCATCATCATCATCATCATTCTGACCCTACACGCATGTCTGCACAGACACATGCAAGCATACATGCAAGCATACATGCACACTACACATTCACATGCATTCCTATGCAAACGCAGACACACATGTGCATGCACATAAACACACGTACAAGTATAGGCACAAGCATATGCGTGCGCGCGCACACACACACAGATGCATGCAAATTCAAGTCTGTCACACACAAACACACCACACAATCTTACACTGCTTGACAAACTGACAAGTGCACAATTCTCCCTTTGTTAATATGTGAAAACCACAATATCTCATGACATACTGATACCTTCCAGGTTCAGTTAACGTGTTTATTCACTGCAGGGGTCCTTTCTCCTTTTGTCTTTGGGTCCTTTACTGCCCTGCCATTTAAATTTAATGTGCAATCAGTAGTTGTAATCAGAGACAGGAGTGAATGCATTTGCCTATAACAATGCTGTGGCTGAACTGTGACTCTGAAATGCATCAGAGAGGTGCAGCGTGTCTGCGCACATTTCACACGCAAAAATGTACACCACCCCTCTAGCAGGTATGTTTGCTTTCAGACTAACCCCGGTGCAGTGGAACATGTGGGATCCACAGAGATGAGTCAGCTCTGAAGGGATTTCACAGTCTCTATTTCAGACCGCTGTCTCCTCTCAGACAGGAAGAGCCTGCATTGTTTTTTCCTGCCCCCCATAGCCAATCAAACGAGCACAATGTCCGACACACGTTATCTGTGTTCCCCATATGGACAATCTGTGGAAAAGCTCACAGTGCTCTCTCTCTCTCTCTCTCTCTTTCTCTCTCTCTCCCTGTGTCTCTCTTCCTTTCTCCATCTCTCTCTTCAAGGGATTTGAGGAAAAGTTGTGATCATAGAACAGTTGGCTTATTGTCAATTTTCTGAGCAGTGCTTCAAATAGATGTTTTTCACTAAATGTTCGCTAAATGTTTCATTAAATCACTAGATGTTTTTCACTCAGCATAAATCACTGGTTGAAAATTTGAACAGTGAGGTAAGCTGGACGGAATGTTGTTGTGTTGCATCACCATCACAGACTGAAAGTGCAGACACAAGAGTGTATTTCTGTGTTCTTACCAACTCTGAAGAACTCACAGCCACGAGTAAAAACATCTGAAATCAGCTGCCAAATATATCTCCCATTACAACTTCATACACTTGCTGTAATAACAAATACTGCAAGCATGAAGGGCACATTATTGTGGTAGGGGGTTATAAGATAGTCATGTTTTTGCTTACACGATGACAAACCAACAAATGGAGAACCCACCATGATTTACAGATTTGATATACTTAAAAAAAACTTCTGACCAGTCCAAGATTTTTTTTTTTTACTTTATTGTTCATTGATTCCAAGAAATCCCACGTTGCTTCATTAAAAAATAACAAATATTCTTATACACATCATTTATTTAATTATACATCTTAATACTTAAGGGTTTTTTCCTTTTGCACAGCAAAGATATAACATTTATGTTTATGAGAACATTTGAGGTGAACAATACCATGTACAATATAATGAACAGCAAAACACTAAAAAGACAATTCCACAACGGTTCAGAACAGAAACACGCATTATCCTGAAAGGATAGAAACAGAGATTCCCCATTGATAACAAACGGTTTTTAAACAAATGTTTTTCTTACTCAGAACAGTTATATAAAGAATTTGGCATTTCTTCAAGAGACAGGTCGGGGGTAAACAGGCGGTGGTCCGGTGCAATCCTTCTTACACAGTGATATCTTCTTTGTGCGCAAGTGTGTGCCCTTCTCCAGTCAAGGAAACATATGAGCGTACTGTCTCGCGAATGCGCAAACACGCCAAGTTTCCAACCCTTCAGATTTTTTGCGAGATGTTCTCTCTCTCTCTCTCTCTCGCGAAATCGTAACATAACTTTTAGTCTTCAAAGTATAATTTCAAGTCGTTGGGTTGAGGAGGCACGATACTACCGGCGTACACGCCCCTTGTGACAGACTACACAAACGCAAAATGTTAGAGAAGAGGATAAGGAGTGTTCTAGAGGCAGTGTTGACTATTTTTCTTTTTTAATAGACAGCTGTATAGTCAGCCAATTTCCTGCATTTTGCCTTCTACGAAGCCATTGGGAATGGAAAGGGGCTCCTGGCTTCCCTCTATAGAAGACTCGCTGCCCGTGCTCTCTCCTGAGAGTAGCCGAGTAACCCGCAGGTCTGCCTTCAGCGTCTGCACGTCGTTTCCAATGCACATTTCCCCAAGGTCGTTAATTATCTGAGAAAGTTCGCGCTTGCCATTGTCCAAACAATTGCTGTCGGTATCCAGAATGTCCTCGCATTCAAAGTGCATGGCTCTCTCCTCCTCCTCTTCCCCGAGCAAGTCCTCCGTGATTGAGCCAAGTTTAGGTGCGCTCCGGCTGCGCTCCACCGGAGGTTTGTAATAACACTGTCCGTTGAGAAGCTTTCTTATGGGCACCAGGGGGATTGTTTGCTCCCCTATTAGCTGCTGCTGTTGGTGTCTCGCATCGTCCCTCCGTTTCAGCCGTTTGAACTCCGCCAAGGCGGTCGCCGAGGTCTGATACAGAAGCAGCGCCATGGCTTTAGCCTTCTCCGGCTTGGACACGAGCACCGCGTGGCATCTGAGCATCACCGCCTTGTGCTTCATCTCATGCCTGTAGATCCATGCGAAAATCTTGGGAAGCCTCGGGTCGGCGACGCAGTAGGTTATCCGGTGCAGCAAGTAGAGATGACCGGGTCTTCTCGCCTTCTCGTCCACGTGCACCATCCGGATGCCCTGCGAGCTTATGGTGAGTTTCATCTTGGTGCCGTTTTTTCCCATCTCGCTCTTGTTCCAGATCTTGCTCACGGCAACATCGGTGCAGCCTTCACCTTTCGACTGGATGGTGGTGGCGTTCCCCAGATACAGGACGGTGTACGTGGGGTCCTCGTTGGTGATCTTCACCTTTTTTCTTTTAGATTTGAACATGCTTCCCACCCGATTGAGCGCACTCTCCGGGCACGATTTGGCGAAGGAGGTCAGCGCAGAGTAATTCAAACTCACGGCATAACCCTTCTGCTTCGACTGTTTCTCTTCTTCTATCAGCTCAAATTTATTCTTCCTCCAGGGCAGCATTATCTGGCTGTGTCCCGTAAACTGCTGGTAATAAAATCTCCAGTGGATGTTCCTTTTTCACCTGCACTTTGTAATCTATTACCTAACGCAGTCGATTTGCCTTTGCAACTGACTGCAAAGCTACTTCCTCATTTGTTATCGTCTGAACGACTATACCCCATTTCCCACACTCTCTCTCTCTAGCTGTGTTTCTCCAAAGGCAGAGTAGCGGTAGCAGCTGCTCAAGTTTATTCTACGGAGAACGCGATCAGCTGTAAATATACACTGGGACGAACCATTTCACTAAGACAGTAGGGGAGACGGAAAACGGGGAAAGCGCGCTGTGAAAGCCCAACACTTCACCTAAGATGCGCAGAATGGATCAGACAGATCCATTTGGGAACCGTCTCCTCTGAAGCGCATTCTCATGTGAAAGCACTTTTATTCAGATGACCTATATTTGTATTGTGTATTTTAAAAACTCCGTACAACTCACTGTGTTGTTTTGTATGTTCACATATGCACAGGTCATATTCAATGCTCATGCTGAAAGATAGAACCGAGAGGACCCTTGTTTTATGAACTGCTAAGTCACTGCCACTAATTCATAAACTATCGGTAGTAAGCGAGAACAATGAAATTTGATAGGCTTGACACTATGAGTTACAACATACCTGTGGTATCTAATCTACTGTGATAGGTTAAAGGGTTGTCATTTACAGCCATGTCTAAAGCCGTGGGTTCGAATGCAATGTTAAATTTAGAAATTGCATTAGTCACAATGATTAATGCTCACGTACCACGTTGATTTACATAGCACTATGACCTTTGTCGTCAATGCAGCCGGGTAATTCGTACCATTATCCTGAATTTTAACTTTTTAAATGTTTGATATAATACTTTACAATATCGCCATCTGGTGGAAAAAACTTGAACTTCTCATTTTTAACAGGAATAATATATTTACAGTTATTTATTTGGCAGACACTTTTATCCAAAGCGACTTACAAGTGAGTGCGTGAGTAATACAATGTAAATACTATGTTACAAAAGTGACGGTGAAAACAAACCATGCCATTTCGAAATGATAGCTACACAGATAACATATGAGGGAGACAGGCAGATAGAATCAGATAAAAGCGTTTTTCCCTTGGTGTCTCTTTTTATCACTTGCTAATCCTCTGATATGATATGCTGTTTCAAAGTTCATGTCTGTTATATTTCTATTTTCAGCTACAAGGTGGGTTAGTGAACCAGGAAGACAGTCGTTTTCCTCCTAATTAAAGCAGAGGGAATGTTAAAATGGTGCCTCTGATGTTAAAGACCAAACACTGCTTTCACAGTGCACGTCTAAATGATTTTGGTGTCTTAAAAAGAAGACATTCTGAACAGAATGTGGTCAAAATATGAGTCAGCACAGACAATACACAGCTTTTGAATGCATCTACATCCAGTAATTGCATTATATCATTTATTACATCTTATATTTTATGTTAAAGAAGTGTTATTTTATATTCAGTGTTGGTGTAGTTGCTCGGTGCAGTATGTGTAATGCGTAATATGTAGGCACGTATATTTTATATCAAAGTTATGTTGCTTTATATGCTGAAGTTATTTTATGATTATAATTTCCTCCAGGTGCGCAGTAAGTGAAGACCTTCCTCAGCTCAGGACAACAGTAATTGAAACAAAATGCAATCTCAGCCTTTCAAAGCCACTTTTGATTGCACCTGAAAGAAGCACCTGTGTTTAAGATGTGGAGACCATGCCATAAACAGGTTTGCCAACAGCGTCGTCTGTCAACATTAGAATTCACAGTCTCTGAAGTGTCACTTGGAAAAGCAGCCACCTTTTTGTATCAAGCAAGCTCAAATTAATTCATGAAAATGAACTTTTTAATTAGCCCCCTTGACTTTGAACGCTGCTCATTAAATAAGCATGTTATTAAGCGAACATGAGCTATGCCTTACCTAATCAAAGACTTCTGATAGGTGTACATAAAACATGAATCTCTGGGATGAATAATGTATACACTCATGTTGTGACCATCTAATTGAAAGTCTATGCAAAGCCCCTCAGTTATTTAAATGAAAAATCTGTTTTACGGCCAGAAGCTTTTCCCCCAAATTCTTTATCATATTGGGATCTTTTTAAATTAGTGGTTTTCATTGATCAGAACAGATATTGTCATTCAATTACACTGTGATATTAACTTATCTCTCCCCCACTAATGGCAAATCTGAGGTCACAACGGGTGTCGGCACATTTAACAGCAAATAGAAGATGTAGGGGATTTTGAATTTATTCACTGAAAAACAATGTACCTCCCTTGGTAAAATAAGGAAGTAGAAATCTAATATAAGGATGGGACAAAGCAGAGACCTCTGTTAGGTTGAAGCAACTGCTGGATCCATCTTTGTTGAACGTTAACATTTTGAGAGGTCTTAAGTCCAACTGTTATGGCACATTAAATTTCAGTAATGAATTTTGGCAAGTATTACATTTTTTTCTTCTTTTGTGTCATCCAGGGCTTACAGTTACTGAAATTTTTGAAAATTGTGTAAAATAATGTAGCACTTACTTCAATGTGTTACTCAAAGTTAAAGACAAAGCACCATAGCCATTAAATTGAATACTTTCCTTTTTGGGTCTTCTGTTGACTAGGTTTAAACTTGTTTAGGCCAAATATCATACATGATAAGGGTTCAAAATAAGGATTCCAAAGTGCTGTCATCATTGTGCCACAGCACTGGTGTCATTTCCCATTTAAATGTAAGCAGCAGAGTCCTTTTTTATATTTAATTGTGTCAGATGCCATAGCATTACATTACATGTGAGCACTTCATATTCAATTAAATGTAACTGTAACAAAGATCAGGTTGCACTGAATCGTTGTGAAAAAAGATGGGAGATCAATGTTGACTTAAAACCATTTGTTCTGACTTCCCTATTTATTGTTAATGAGCTGCTCCTAGCCTACATTTACATAATGTTTGAGGGGTCTTAGTTAAATCACTTCTATGCAGACTTTACTTCTTAGTATATGTTCCTCTCAGGGTAAGAGGATTTCCACTCTTACTATAACTGTAAGATTAAGGTTTTTCTTGAGGACACACGAGTCTGAGCGCAATAATGATGTAGCTGTCGTTCTTTAGATCTCCACTAGATGACAGTAGCGTAAAGAGAATATTGGACAGTGCAACAGTGTTGAGACCATGGTGTCAGTACAAAACTCACTGCGTCTCATTGAGTCTTTCACAGAGTATTGAAGCTACACACACACTTAAGGTGATCTGATACCTTCATTGCGTAACTTTAGTGTTGCAGGCCAGGTTATGCTAGTGTGGTACTTTGATTGAGAAAGTTTTATTTTAACACAGCGTATTGCATAGTGGTGAAAAAGTCTTTTGGTGAGGATGTCTTATTATTATAAATTCGCTGCTAGGGTTATAAAAGCCAGATTGGTAAATAACCAGTGGGATAACATTATTCAGCTGTATTTTATAGTTTGCAGGTTATTTTAGCCAGGTGGGTTATGTGTCTCCAGACACTTTGCCTAAATAGCCTGCCAGTTAGTTGTGCGTCATAGCTAGTTGGCAAGATGTTTTAACCAGACGATAGCTAGATAACTAGATAAACCGCCAGATAGCTCGCTGTAACAGCAGGGGCTTTTCCTCTGTAGCTAACAAGCTAGCATACCCAAGAACCTACAGACATATTCATGCAAATCATTATATTTAGATTATAAATTAGCGCATTTAGATTATAAATTAGTGGATATCATACACTGGAGCAGCGTTTTTTTCTGATCCTGAATGTTTCTGGCATAGTTTCATATCACTGTTTCTAGACGCCGAGTAAGAACGAAAGGGGAGCCCAAAGACTGAACATTTTAAACCTCCCGCCTTGCCCTAACACTTACCGTTCACTCTCTGTTCCTGGCTAGGTGATGCGGAGAAGAGAGAAGGGGAAAGGGACGGTCTAGGACGCAGGACCACTGTCCGACTGGATCACGGCATTTAGCTTGCTCCAGCTGAAACTGATATCAATGACACTTATTTTGCTCTAATGACGTTATTGGTATAATGATGGCATATTGACATAACATACCAGTTTGGAAGAGAAGGATTGGATGAACATCGCTTTAACTTGCATCGGATTCATGCAGAAAATTGCAGATATCTAAATCAAGTATCTACTTCAAATTTACCACACCATTCCTAAGTGCCCAACGCACAGTGCCGCGCATAAAAATAATGATAAAAAATGATATTATAACGAATACATTATTAATGCAATATGCAATTAACTACAAAAAAAAAAAAATATATCAACTCCAAGTGCAATGACAGTACTCAAACTGATGGACGATGATAATTACTGAATTCTCACATGGGGGGAAGAAAAGAAAAAACAATTTCTCCTTATTTGGGTGCCCAATGACCTCACATCCTGGTCCTCACTTCCTCCCAATGTGGTGACCAGCCAGATACATGCAATCAGTGGGCAGAAGATTCTTTGCTCTGGGTTGGTCTGGTTGGAAGTTATCAACACTGCACACGCCGCCTGTAGCGTATGTCGTGCAGCGGTCCCCATTGCTCCAGTTCTTCCAAAAAACGTCCTTCTACCGAAACGACCCGCACCCTAGAAATGACTCCCAGGTGATACACAACGAGTACTGGAGGTGAGTTGCTGTTTGTTTTTTTGACTGTCAACCAGGACCACATGTGTGTGGTTGTACTGTCAGTTAAAACTGAGCATGCTTGTGAATGTAGTTAGCTGTGCGCTCATGTCACGGAAAAGGACGATTCCGTTGTTTCTCAAGTCCCTGGCTTGCGACCTATCTAACGTTAAATGACTTTATTTGAAACTAATGGCTTAAAGAACTTAAGATAGCTTGCTCATAGGCTCATAACATTCAATCGCCTGATCAGCATTGTAAATATCTAATTTTGAGTGTTTAAATGAAATGTTTATATATGACAATCAGCTGGCTAACTCGCTTGTTAGTAATACTTTGTGGCTTGAAAGTTGAAGGTAATTGACAGTGTCCGTTGACTTCTTACTCACCTTTAATATTTCAGATCCTTTTTAGGCGCTCCTGTTCACGTCATATAGACATATTCGCTAATTAGCAAGCTATACAGAGTATTGTCGTGCTATGTGGGTTTTTTTTTTGTGTTAGAGCTGTGGCAATTGTCAGAAAATTTTCTGCAGACTTTGTCTACCGACTTAAGGCGAAGTCACATTGACTACGTGTTGGGGGTTCGGTACGGTGTTCATTTCTCCGAAAGCTGTGCGTGTTGGCTATTTACATGACCTGACTTGTTCCGAATTCCATCCTGGCGAAGTATTTTAACATTAAGGCGTCGATGTCTGTCACACCTTTACATTACCGAGTTCTGTCCTTTTCGGAGTGTCCTACAGAAAACAACCACAACGACAGTGGGGTCATCCCTTACAAATGTGTAGCTTACTTCTGTACGACGCAACCTCGTTTGAACAAACAAAATTAAGACATGGTATGGTCACACAATACGTATGGTCACACGGTGAATAGCCAGACTTGAACAGTTTTGCACTTGGCATCTTATTTTTGGTTAGAGCACTTCGAGTGCTTTTGTTACAGATGCAAATGCTTTCAGCACTCCATGATTTGATGTGTCACTTTTTGTATACCTAAAGCATTTTTGTTACCGGTACTGATATGTTGTGGGTGTAGCTGGAGTGAATAGCTAGCTGTAGGTTGGTTAAAGATGAGATCGCCTCCTGAAAGAATGTTCAGTATTGGATATGGACTGGATATAATTCTCATCAATGAATCAAGCAGTCCTCAGTCTTCACATTTAAAATATCTGTATTTGAAACAACAACAACAACAACAACAAAACAACAACAACAGTAATAATAATAATTAATAATTCCAATGTTACCTGCACTGGAATTTCCCACAAATCTGGAACTGAATTCTGGAATATAGAGTGATACCTTTATTTCAGATGTGTTTTGCTTCATCTCAAAATGATCACTTCTGAGTGGGCAATGGAAAAATCATGTTGTATCAAAAGACACTGCTATGGTTTGCTCTTTTTTATCATCTGAAGGCATCACTGCTGGAGTGGAACTCACAGTTTTCCCTGCCTCGTCATTTAACAACAGCATCTGTACTGTAACAAAATGTTCAGCAGAAGCACTACAGTTTGGTTGACAAAACACATTAGAACAGTAACAGCACATAACTGTAACCAGGGTATTACCCTGTCAAAATTTCCATTCTTGCAATGGAATGCTAAATCCTATTACAGTGTAGTACAGAAGGTTTCAATTGACTTAAATCAAGCAAGTAAGGACATGGTAAGCAGCTTGGAGATTTTTAAACAGGATGCTGCAAGAGCTGACTTCTTTGTTGCGCTTCTTGTAACTTGTCATTATAGGATGTTCAGCCTCTTATCTGAAAGGGCCTTGAAGGTTCTTTGCTACTGAAACCCATGGAAAGTATCTTGTTCAATATGTATTTGCAAATCAGTCGAGTGAAGGCCACATACTTTGGGTATGCCTGGTACAGTACAACCAAAAGCATTCCCTTGAATTCTTATTTGTTCTATGGATTCTTATAGAATGTGGAGCTCCTGGTAATGTGTGAGTGATGTATAAACACTAGTTTTAATATAAACTAGTGAATGTTCATGCCCCAGACCCTGTGCACTTTAAGCCAGCTGCAGATCAGCTACACATCAGAATGCATGCATATTTGTATATGATCAGCTCAAAATTGATGAAAGTTTACTATAATTGAGAGAAAATGTTTTGTGCATGCTTTGTGTTGTTGGGAGGATGGCTGAAAATCCTAATATGATGCTTCAGGACTAGATTTTTTCATAACAGGCCTCATTGCAGCAGAAATTGTAGATATCAGTCTGTTTATGTATTAATCCATCTATACCTCACTATGCCTGTTGCATTGTGACAGGTCACCCAACTCTGGCTAGCATGGAGATTACATCAAATCTATTGTGGACCTCACCCAGTCAGAGGTATCATTCAGCACCTATAAAATGGATTCTGGGATTGTAAAACAATGCCACATCTTTGATAGATCATTCACCTTTTTTTTTTAAACACTTCCCGCAACAAAAGCTCAAGAAAGATGGTTATCATCAAATTTATCATGGCAGTTTACATGTGAAGGAACATGGATCAGATCCAGCTGCTGACAGTAGAAGGAGGCCACACTATGGGCCAATCAGCAGCTGTCCAAGCTGTCACATGACCTTAAACAAGGCTCTGTGTTTTTCCGATGCTGCCAAACAAGATGCAGCTAATGTACTGCTTAGGATAGTACAATCAGACCTTTATCTTCACTCAGAAGAGTGTGCCGTGTGCTGTAGATTTCTGCTGGAGATGGAAGATCTTGCTGATGATTTGTCCAGCAGCGCTGGAGCTTACCGCAGTGGCTGTGGATGCTATGGATAATCTGCCTATTGACAGGTACTGCTAATGGTAACAGTACCCTCTAGAGGAGCTGGCCAAAACTGAGTGAGCGATTAGCCATGGAATGAAAGGAAGTCAAAGACAGTTTTTGTTTTTCTGAAAGTCTGATTAAATTGTGGCTTCTTGCTCAGCGTAAAGGCCACCCTTTGTGCTTTTTGTGTTATTAAAAAGTCCCCAAACCGTCAATTTCATCAGGCTGAACTTTTGACTTTTTTCCCTGTTCAGCACCAGCAAGTCTGTATTTGGAAATTCACTAGGAAATTCTTCACTACAATGAATACTGACATACTATATGAATAACTTCCAGTTCAGCTGGTGTGAACCAGGCCTAATTGTTCTTGGCTCTGTTATGACAGTAACAATTACAGAACTTAAAAAGATATGCAAAAACTGCACACAGGAGTTGTACAGTACAATGCAATTCAGCCTTGAAAACACAAAGTTATAAATATCAAGGACCCAATCAAAATGGATAGTCAAATGAAGTATGACTGAAGCTTGAAATCGAAAGTTAAACATTTTCAACTGAAAACATACCATTGACCTAGCACCCTCAATGTCAGTAGAACTGTTTGCAGTTAGTACAATAGTCCACTTCGTGAAACTGAAATACAAAATGAAAACAACTTCATTGCATGCCACAAACATTGTTCAATATTTTATTGTCATCACTTTGACTGGAGAAGATGGAGGGCTAGCTTCTTTCCAGGAATTTCCTTGAAAGACAGTGCTCTCATGAGAGCACCACCCAGGCAGGGAGGTCCAATCTGCCCCATGTATGATGATAAGAAGCGGAGAGATCCATGTTCCTACATGTAATTCCATTTCTTAAAGAGGATGGCCACTGCAGACTCATTCCTGTTATTCCTTCTTGCTTGGCTGTGACAGGGAATGTCTATGCAGCGGTGTAATTCACATCCTGCGGTACATTTACGCAGTGACTTATGCAGAACGTAACGCTGACACGTCACAGCTGTTTTGGATGCCGTCCAAAGTGTTGTTGTATCGTAGTGAGTATACACGCTGATAAAACGTACGTTATCTTTTATTGGCCCCAGATGTGTAGTACTGCAGAGTTTAATGATATGAGTGGAGATGGGTTATGTACCCTGGTTTTGGAAACAGTGACAGCATCTTTAAGGTGGCACGGATTTTATTAAACAATCCTCCTCAGGTTGCAGGACTAATGCAGATAGGAAGCTTTTTTTTTTTATTCCAATAAAGGACTTACTGTCAATTCTGTAAAGATGCAACTAAGAACATTTTAAAATGCTAAGTCCCATGGCCTGCTGCCCATGGGTTTTGTGTCCTGAACACAGATACAGGTTAATGTGAACTAAAGTGAATCTGAGGCTTTCGTTTACCCCCGTTCCCAAAGAGGAGGACTAGCAAGAGCATTCTGCAACAGAGGCGCTCTTGAAAGGAGATAGTCCACTAAGGGATGGCTTTTAAGAGTGTGAAACTAAACACATTTCTCTTACCTCGTTTACCAGCTAAGTGATTCATCAGAAGGAAATGGCTATGGTTTGAATGCTACATGTGAAAAACTGCTTCTTGGCAGAACTTCTCTCCACAGTTTGACTCAATGTGGACTAGCTGCCAGTTTTCCACAATAATTCATAAAATTGTGCTCGCAACAGTAGGCTTTATGGTCAGATTAATGATACTTGAGGAGGATATCACTGGCAGATAGCTGCCATGGCTGATCAGTGAAAAAAAATTGTTTACATGTGTCTGATGACAAAGATGTCAGTAATTCCCCAAAGTGCATTTAATGGAAAGTTCTAGGATTTAATCAGGTGCTGTTTGGTGGAGGTCTGTTAGTGTGTGAAATAGCACAGCGCACAGACAGAGCAAAGACTCATGGGAATGGCTGAGGGTGGCGGCTTGGATGTTAGCATGTGACTGAATGATGTCGAGGCCAAGGCCAACATTTGGTGTAATACTGTGGTCTCTGCTGTACTGTACAGATTCTGAGAAGGAAAGCCGTCACCACAGCACTGCCTGAATATGAATGAGTGTTCATTGATAAAGCAAGAAAGGAAATGGACCATTCACGTGATCCAGCTGAGCAATGCCATGGCAGGATCACCTTCTCTTAAAGGCAACTACAGCCACACTAGCAATTGCAAAAGGGCCTTACACAAAGGGCATTGAACATAATGCATAATCAAATATCAGATATCACATTTTCTAGGGGTGTGTGTGAGTGTAGTGGGTTAAACATAATGACCTATTGGAAGTTACTGAATAATATGTGAAATAATTTATACTACATATCTCAGCTTTTAAATCTAACTTACCACAATCATTTGACATGAATTTAAATGATAGCTTCAGTCATTGAGGTGGATGGAACTACGCAACCAAACGCATATGGGCAGGCATGCACCAGGATTAGGTATTAACCAGCAGCCTGTTCAGCTAACCTTGAGACAGTAGACCAATGAGTCCCTGCTGTGCTTTCATAGACCTGAATGGTGCTGGAGGACAATACAGGAACAACAGTAGACTCCAAACTGCAGCTAGACTTATGAGTGTGCTGAGACTTTGCTAATTGGGCTGCTGGCACAGGTTGTCACTGGGTTGTGATTTCTGATGCATGGCTGTGTTGTTCAGAGGTAGTTGGCCTGGCCTAGCCTCACAATTGAAGGCCATAAATCTGTATATCTGGGGGCAAAGGACAGCCAGCATGAACTTGCAGCTGTTTGCGTTTTTTGCTGTTATCTTCAGAAGGCACTGAAGACTAAAAAAATGCAAAAATGGTGTCCTGTTTTTGCCAGTTTTTCCATAGTGTGCATACACACAAACAAGTAGATGCACTTAGTGTCTACCCTTGGAAAAAAATACCCTATATATGTCATCCTGTTTAGTGTGTTTTCTTTCAGCCCAGGAGATGAGAGCTGTGAGCTCAGTGGCCTCGGCTTCAGCTCAGGGTTCAAGCTGGGGTCCCTAATAGTCCCTGGGCGTATTCTTTCGAAGCCTACCGCGACTCAGTGCACCCCTGCCAAAATAGTGCTCTCCCACAGTTGTCAGTGTACATTTTACATGTTGCGGCTTGGCAAAAGCTCTTATCCTGAAAACCTTATAAACCAAGAGTACAAAGTGCATGTAATAAAGGCACATGAAAGACTTAAGTCTTCAGTCTGCAGTGGAAGATGGCCAACCACTCGGCTGTCATAACTGCTACGGGAAGATGATGTATAGGGTATGACCATTGATAGAGGAGAGCTGTTACCCTCACCTTAATGTAGGTTAACACTAGCATTTTGAAAAGGAGAGCCATCATCGGTAGCCAGTTGGAGATCAAAGAGGGTAAGACATGGGGAAATTTGGGGACACAGCGGACCAGCTGAGAAGCAGCACTCTGGATAAATTACAGGGGTCTGATTGCATGTCCAGGGAGGCCAGCGAGGAGGGGGATGCAATGGTCCAAGTAGGAGAACACCAGGCTTCTATCTCCATCACACCCCGTCAAAAAGCTTGTGCATTTACCACACCCTGCCAGAATTCGCTGCCTCACAACTATAGATTTGTCTTTGTTACACCCTGACAAAAAATGCTCCCTCTTAACTACAATTTTGTCTGTCACACCCTACCAAAAAGAACTCCATGCCTCCGTTCCTGCCGGTATGAAGCTGTCTCTCTGGAGTGGGTGGGGCGGTTTGTGTCAGCCCAGGGGTACAGCAGGGCAGAAAGGGGGTGGGTGTGTGTTGGGGGTGGGGCCCCCTGTTCAGGGAGAGGGACTGGACTTTTGACTGCTGTGCATTGTGCAATGGTTCTTAGTTATTATCTCTAGGGCTGTGTCGGAAATTTTGGTTGACGATTAATTGTTACACAGATAGTTGAATTGTCCTTTTTCACTTGTATACTTCTATTATAGTTTAAGTCTTATTAATAATACTATAATAACACACATCCAGATATGTCTTTAATGAAGAGCCATTTATTGACAATGAACACACTTGAGTGTGCCTTCTAGGCTTTGTAAACAAATATATTGCAGAAGGGGTAGTTATGACATAAATAAAAACTTAAATGGTCTAAGCCTATTGAAATAATAGAAATAGAAATAATAGAAATAAAAAAGTAACAAAAAACACACAACATGCAATGGCCAAAATGGGCAATTTCCCAGTCTTTCACAACAATATCCCATCCTACTCCTCCTCACTGGTGAGATTCCAAGCAAGAAACACTAACTTGTTGTTAATTGTTGCTCATTGTTCTACATTCTCATGGTAAAGTCAGTAAAAGAGTGTCTATGAACACTCACACTCTTAAAGAACATTTCATCACTATGCCACTTCTCACTGTGCAGAGATAAATAGCTTTATCTAAAACTGTTACAGACCTACAACAGCGAAAGAGTAGATAGCAGACAACACTTTGACAATGTACAGAAAATGTACAAACACATTTACCTTGATTTGAAAATTGATACGGAAAAGGAAGGGTACAAACCATGAAAAACAAAAATCAATCAACGTGTGAACGTATGAACTGAACACCTTCTAGCCCTATAATCTCGATCACGTGATTATATGATTATTGCAACAGCCCTGCAACAGATTATCAATGAAGGATGCATTTTATTTTTTGGAATGATTCCTTTTAACTTGCCAGGTTTTTTTTTCCAGAGAAGTCATAAAAGTAGCATTGTTATTTGAATAGATCTTTATTTAAATTTTGAAAATATATATTGGAAATTTTGATTCTTTGTGAATCAGTGGGTTGATTAATCAGTTGTTGTGAATTAATTTGGATTTGTGTGTGTAATTTGGATTTTTGTCTTAAAGCTGCAGTGAACACGGCCTACTCCTGTGTATGCTGTCTGTGTCAGCCACACCTGAAATGCACTGCATATGTAAGCCATGAGTAATGAGTGTGCTCACATACAGTATACCCATTTAACACTAATGTACCAGAGGTTGTGCACATTTCACTTCCATATAAGATGAAGGTTGGTCCTGTTATGTACCAAATATGCCTAAGGTGTTGAGTTTTTGTTGACCAAAAGTTTCACTTTAAATACTGTACCTAGGAGGTGAAAACACATCTTTTCTTAGAGTAGGTATTTTAAATTCATTTTGGTAACAGAATCTGAGGACTGTAGGAGCTAGTGGATCCGTACAGGCATCTGTGCTCTGTAGGGCACCAAGGCAGAGCCCTCCGTTCATTCCTAGAGCAGTCAGTCAGTCTGCACTTTTACATTGATAACAGAGGGCCTGACCACAGTTCACATTATCATCAGCTCTGTGCCCGGTCGGTGTGCTGTCAGATAATTAGAGCTCTGAAATTTGAGTTGTCTGTTTTAATTACATCAAGAAAAAAAGGGAATACTTTCCTCATGCAAGGCCTCCCTTAGGAGATAACTGGAAGTGGAGGAAAGGGCATTCTTCCCACAATGCCTCTGTAGAGAGAAGCTGTTTCACTGGGGCTTTGCCAGTATTGGCACATCCTGTGGTGTCCCCTGCAGTCTGTGGAGATGTACAAATGCACTGTCTGTTCCCAGTGCATCTGTAAACCAATCTGACAGTAGTCGGTGCCAGCAAGCACAGGCAGGTAATCTCCCCGGCCACACCTTCCACATCATAAAATATGGCCTGAAGTGGTTCCTGCTGAAACCTGTGGGGTTTGCTCACTTTGTGCATGTGTTTGTGTGTGTGTCTGTGTGTGTCTGTGTGCATCAGTGGGTGGGTGGTTTTCAGTGTAAAATATTCAGTGAGAACATGAGGTAATGAAACTGTTCATTTGGCTTTTTTACTGAAGGCTTTGAGGTTTTTGCTGTGAGCATTCAGGCCTTGTCCAGCAGGCAGGATGAGCACTATCAGGTAATACTGATAAAAGCAGTTTTCTTAGAGCTCGGTAAAAGCATGTGTCTCCTGTGCTTTCAGTGGGGCTGCAGGGTACAAGGATGGAGAAGGAAGAGCTGAAGATAGTGAACAGAGGCCTGGAGGATGAAATGGTGAGTGGCACTGCTGTCTGTGCTAGTGTGGGAGACATTAGTCCACTTCCACAGACATTACTGCAGATCCATGGCCATTACTTCGGTTCCATAGACATTACTGTCATTCCACAGACATTACTGCAGTTTGGCCAGTTTTCACGCAATTGAACACACTGCCCACCGAATGGAACAGGATCTTACTGTATATCTAGAGGGAAAACTGGGCATTTTTTTCTGTTCTACTTTTGAGAGTTGTAGTATGTTTCACTTAAGCGGTGGTAGTCTTTTCCCTAACATTGTGTGCATTGAACCTTTGAACTGAAAGTAGGATAATGACTGGAAGACATGAGAGGGGTATGCCTCCGTGAACTGTTCTGTCCTGTGCCGTGCCATTCCGTGTCATGCTGATCCCTGCAGGAGGTGTCTGGGTATAGGCTGTGCCATTGGAAGCTGGCGCTGGTGGTTGTGGGTGTGGTCTGCACCGGCGGCTTCCTGCTGCTGCTCCTGTACTGGATGCCTGAGTGGAGTGTGAAGGGCACCTGCACCCGTACCACTGTGAGGGAGGCGGAGATCCTGCTGCTCCGATCCACGGTACGTCCTGCCCTGCGGGTGTGAGTCAGTCATAGCTGGCCAAGTCATCTGGAGATCCGTAAGAAAATGGGCCTTGGTGTCAGAGGGACAGAGTGTGGAAGAGGAGGAGGAGTAAGGACACTGTGATGTAGCGTGATGCCATGCCATGTGTTTCAGGACGAGTTCAAACGGTGGTTCAGGGCCAAGGTACGGGTGATGCTGACCTCAGGGAACAACCCCTTCCACAGCCTGGACCCCCAGACCTCCTCATCTGTGGCTAACGGCCACACCCCGCACAGCCCACCCCATGATGCCCTCAGGAAGTGTGTCGAGAACCAGCCTGTACAGGTACGATGTGCACAAAGACACACACACACACACACACACCACACGCGCTCAACATACACGTCACATGCATATACACCAAACACACCTCACATGCCCACACGCACGCACACACGCACTCAACATACATACCACATGCACATACACCAAACACACCTCACATTCCCACACACACACACACACACCACACATGCACCACACACACACACTCAACATACACACATGCCACAGACAGATACACTAAACACACTTCACACGCTCACACACCACACACCACACACTGCACACATTCACAGAGACACTGTGTTTGTATATGCTGTCAGAAGATAACAGTGCAGAGCTGAGGACTGATATAGTGTAAATGGGTAGGAAGATGAGGGGCTTTAGAGACTAACTCTCTCTGCAGTTTCACTCCGTTGGTCATCTTTTTCCTGAAGCAGAAATTACCATCTGGAAAACACAGTTATACTGCACATGCATTTTCCTTGTGTCTGTCTCTTACTGTAAATTAAACTGTGAGTGGCCTTCTTCTTGTGTCTGTGTGAAACATGCTGTGGCCAGTGCAGATTTTTTTTTCTCTTTGAGTGAGGAACTGTTTCTGCTAGAGAGAACCACTCAGCGATTCCACTTTAGTGGGCTTTGTCAGGAAAGCCTGCAGACTGAGATACAGGTGGAGAGGCGCTATAGACCTTCACCTCTATGGCACCCTGTCAGAGAAGTCTTTGTGTGTCTGCTGCTGCGTGTTGCACCCCCTGCTGGTGGGCTGACCTTCCCTCTGGCTTTCAGCTAAGCAGCATGTAGTGGACAACCATTTTTCCCATGTTGGACCTGCAGCCTGTTTCCAGACCGTCACACTGGTGGTCTAGTGAAAGTGAATTGTACCTCCATTTGCTCATTTGCTTTACGTTAAAACAGTTTTTTCTTCTGTATTTCTTTTCTTCTTAGATTCGCTATTTCTCACTCCACAGCACAAAATACTACTGGAATGATATGATCCAGAATTTTGAAGTGTTAAAGTAAGAGTTCTGTTCTATTCTCTTCAATCAGGTCACTTTTTGAGCAAACACTCTACACATAGCTATATATTTTCTGAACATTTTAAACACCTAATCCAATCAGTTGTGACCATTCTGTGATTCACTTGACCCTTTTAAAGAAAAATTTGCCCCATGTGCTCTGCATCTATATTTGTTCACCTTTGTGACAAAAGCAGAAGCCATTGCACAGCAGTGCATTGTGGGAAATACTGTTGGGAGTGAAGCAGTCATGACTGAAGTGACAATTGTGTGTGACCTGACCTCTCACCTACTCTCTTTGCTGTTGTTACAGAGGCTTGGAGGACCTAGAGGTGACCTGTTCCTCCATCCATGCACACCACAGCAGCGGATTGACCCCAGATCAGCAGAACCACAGGTACGCATGCCCAACAAGAGGGGGAAAACCCACACAGAACACAGCACAGCACTGATCTCTGATCAGCAGCACCACAGGTAGGCATGCCCAATAAGAGGGCTGGTGCAGCACCAACGGTCAAGATAGTAGTGTGGTCTTGCGGTAAGGAGCAGGGCAGCAGTGTGGTGTAGGGGTAAGGAGCAGGGCAGCAGTGTAGTGTAGGGGTAAGGAGCAGGGCAACAGTGTGGTGTAGGGGTAAGGAGCAGGGCAACAGTGTGGTGTAGGGGTAAGGAGCAGGGCAGCAGTGTGGTATAGTAGTACGAAGCGAGGCAGTAGTGTGGTGTAGTGGTAAGGAGCAGGGCAGCTGTGTGGTTTAGTGGTAATTAGCAAAGGTTGCAGTTTCAATTCCAAGGTGAGGTATTGCGATTGCATCCATAAGTAAGGCACTTAATCTGAATTGCTTATAGAATATCCAGAACATCCAACTGTATACATGGACAATATACATGTTAGGTAAGGGCACTCTGGATAAGGGCATTTGCTAAGTGAATTATTATTATTATCAATAAGAATAACTACTTATAAATACTTATAATAATATGGGTACTATTACGATTTTCTGTGAGGAATAAATTATAGCATTGTGTAGTTCTAACTTGTCTTTATTATTATTTTTTATAGGAGACTGTTTTTTGGAGTGAATGAAATCGAAGTTAAAGTGCCCTCAATTTTCAAGCTGCTAATTAAAGAGGTAGGTCATATGATGTATAATTCCAATAACCTGAGCACTTGTGAAATGTTATACTGCTGTAACCCATAAAATAAATGACAGTGAAAGAGGTGGAATATAAGGCCAAAAAAGCTTTTGAGGATACGATATTATACTATTTAAATGCAGTACATGCATGTTGGCTTTCTGTTTCCCAGGTCCTGAACCCGTTCTACATCTTCCAGCTCTTCAGCATCATCCTCTGGAGTGCTGACGAATACTACTATTACGCCTCCGCCATCGTCCTCATGTCTGTCATATCAATCGCTACCTCTTTGTACACCATCAGAAAGGTGAGCCAGAGCACTGACCTCAAGATGGCACTGACCAGTCAGGCTCTGTCTTTCTGCCCAAGGTTCACCTCGTGGTACATGCTACATTTGGGGGCGACAGTGGCTCAGGAGGTAGAGCAGTCAACTGGGGATTGGAAGGTCCCTGGTTTGAATCTGGCTCATCCTGGCAGAGTGTCGAAGTGTCCTTGAGCAAGACACTGAACCCCCAACAGCTCCCAGTGGCCAGTTGGTAAGCCTGTATAGCAGCCTCTGCCACTGGTAGGTAGATGTGAGGCATATAACTGTAAAGTGCTTTGAGTACTCAAATGAGTAGAAAAGCGCTATATAAATGCAGTCCATTTACCATTTACCATTTGCCTTAAAGTTGGAAGGATCTGAGATAAATTGATTGAATGTATGTTACCATGTTCTTATTTCACGCAGTTGTTTTTTACCATTGAAAAATCCAGTTCTCATAGGAAGAATGTATTTTATATCTGAAGTATTTTTTCTATAAAGCTTTTGTCTATTAATTAAATGCTCCTGCAGCAGTGAACAGCAGTAATGACACACAACCACTAGAGGGCAAAAAGGACAATAAAGTAGTGAGAGGCTGGGAACAGTTGAGTTCTTGCTCTTCTGAAATACATGTCTCCCTTTAATTTCAGCAATACGTTATGCTGCATGACATGGTGGCTTCTCACAGCGTGGTACGAGTTTCCACCTGCAGACCCAATAACGGTATGTCAGAAAGGAGCTGTAGTTTCATTAAGACCAGCCAAAGCTGCAACATTAAGCAAGAGCTGTTCAGTTACATTGGCCTCTTTGGGTGATAATCAGTGGGATAGTAGTAAAATTGATGTGAGATTCCTCTATACTAATCCCACTCCCCTCTCCTGACTCCACCTACCCATCTCTGACCACACCTAACCCCACCAATCCATTTCTGGTCACACCCTGACTCCACCCCAAACCCCATTCCCCCATAACTGACCCCAGCTGGACTCTTCCTCCAGCCCCCCCTCTAAGACCGCCCACCTGTGCTCCCTCTCCACAGAGGTGGAGGAGGCCCTGTCCACAGACCTGGTCCCCGGGGATGTCCTCATCATCCCTGCCAATGGGACCATCATGCCTTGCGATGCTGTGCTGGTCAGCGGCACCTGCATTGTTAACGAGAGCATGCTCACAGGTGAGAGGGCTGGACTCTTGTCTTTTACAACACACTGAAGGTACAGAGAGGTCAAACACACAACACACAGACCTGTCTTGTGTCAAAACAGCCACACCCTGGCACATTTAGAGATTTTATAGTATAATTTTTATAGCCTTTTATTAGCCTTTGTGTCCCATTGTGTTGCCAAGACACTATAACCTGTCACCTGATTGTGCCAGGTCCTTGAGCTGGAAGGGACTCTGGTCACTGTGGTAGAAAGAACAAGAAAGCGCAGTCCCTGTGCTGGAACTCTGGCTCTGGCTGGCTGTGCTGAATCCCTATGCAGTACATTACACTACATTATTGTCATGTAGCAGATGCCCTTATCCAGGCTTACAGTTACAGTTTTTTTTTTTACAATGTTGTCCATTTATACAGCTGGATATTTATGGGGCAATTGTGGGTTAAGTACCTTGCCCAAAGGTGCAGCACCAGTAACCAGAACCAGCAACCTTTTGGTTACGAGCTCTGCTCCTTAACCCCTATGCTACACTGCTGCCCCTGTGGGTTGGAATGCTGGGTCCCTATTACAGTAGCGCTGGGTTCCTATGCTGTAACGTGAGGCAGGCTGTGCTCAGCACAATGTTTCCCCTCAGGTGAGAGTGTGCCCGTCACCAAGACCAACCTGCCCAACCCGGGAGAGGACGAGAAAGGGGTGGAGGGTGCTGGCGTCTACAGCATTGAGGAGCATAAGAGACACACGCTGTTCTGTGGCACCCAGGTCATCCAGACGCGCTTCTACACAGGGGAACTGGTCAAGGCCGTGGTGGTCAGGACCGGTCAGTATTCTCAGTTTTCACACGATTCATAGCCATTG